>NC_142508.1:49256153-49559423 GCF_057876585.1 Rhinolophus sinicus
TCCTCAGTGGTCAGGGTCCCAGAGTCAGTGAGGAAGGTGGTGTGCAGACGGGTAAGGAGCACAGAGCCCTCCTCCTGGGAGGCCCAAGACGTGGAGGTTAGACGAGGAAACTGAGGTGAGCGGGGAGACGGCCTAGCCCAGGGCCCCAGGAGCGAGTGATGGTCCAGACGGGGAGCAGCCCTGCCAGGGTTCCCGCCTTTTGCAGCAAGTGCCAGAGGGAAGTGGGGGACATGAAGAACCTGGCCCCCATCTCCCTCCTGACACCCTGACTCCTGTTGTTAAATCCCTGGGGGTCTAACAGGACCTCATCCCAGGGCTCAGGGGCCAGAGAATCTGTAAGCAGATGACCCTATTCCTTAGCCCACAGACATGTGGTCAGGCTCCGAGTAGTAGCCTTTGGAACTTTCTGGAGTTCACAGCCCTAAATCTCACTGCTGCAGTCATCTGCAAGGTCTAAGCGGGCCCCTGACACCCACACTTAGCACCCCAACCAAAGAGCGGCACTGCCTCCTCTACAGAGACCACATTCTGTGAGCAGGTCTCCACCTGCCGCCATCTAGGGGCCTACGGGCCAGCCCCGGACCTGGGGCTCTGTCCGTCATCTCAGACACATCCAAAGTTAGAATGGCCCGACTTCATGTACAATAATGACTGTGTTATTGGCTTCTCCCAAATGTGGGTAATTCAAGGATGCCTACGGGGAGGGGGCAGGGCACTGGCCCTAGGAGCCGGTCAGCCTGCCCCTTGAGCTGACTGGAGGGTCTGGTCCCATCCAGCTTCAGATGGGCACCACGCTCCACTGTCCTGGAACCAGCAGCCTGGTTCTGCCACCCGTCGCTGTGCCCTGGGCCAGCCCTTCCTCACCTATGCCTCAGTTTCCTTGTGTGTCAAACCCTATCTTCCTGCTCCCTAATGAAGTGCAAAAGCAGCTCTCAAAAGCCAGGCCAGGAAGGGAGGGTAAAGCCGGGTGAGGTGTGCATGAGAGCTTCTGGCTGCTGTTTTGTTTGGATGGTGTGGAATGGAGGGGGGAGGAGGGTGCTGACCCGTGGAAGGAGCTCGAGGCCAGGAGGTGGCCATGAATCCGGCTGTACTCACACCGTCACCCGCGTTATTGGGTGAGCTGCAGACATGTGGTCTGGGTGGACTTCTGATGCAGAATCCCAGCCATCGGTTTATTGCCCCGTGGTCACTGAGCGTCCATCCCAAGAGGGGCATTGCTCACTTGGGGGGCTTCACTGGGAGGAGGGAAAGAAGTGGGCATTTGGGTTGGGGCATTGCATTGAGTGCCTGGGCACGGAGGTCCCAGCCTGCGACACTTGCTTTTAGGAGCTCATGTCCCATCTTCCCTAAATCATCTGGCCCCATAGACAGCCACAGTCGCTCCAGGAGACATGCTGTCCCCCAGTGCCCCTCACTCCCAGGAGGACAAATCCTGGACCCTGCAATGCCAGAAGGCACCACCAGGGAAAGCAGCAGTGGGCCAGGCTGGAGGGAGCCCCTGAGGGGCCTGAGGCCTGGGGGTCCAGGATAGGCCTGTGGGCGGCATAGTTCCACCATGCAGCTTCTTAGCCCACAGGCTTCCCAAGAGTGTCTGAAGACCTTTGAGACCCAAAACCACGTCAAGTGTCTCTAAACTATGAAAAGAATAAGTCGTGTCTTTTAAGGCTGAAGTGTTAAGATTCTTTCTGTTTGAGAACAAACGTATGTGAATACTGCTCTCCTGCCCTCCTATTTGGTACAAGGCTGAGGAAGAGGGGGCTTCAGGGCCGAGAATGGGGGTGCAGATGTGGCCTTTGTCCCTCTGACCATCGGATCCCATGGGCAAGCACAGGGCAACCCTGGGCAGCCGGGCCCCCTCCCTGGCCTATCCCCTCAGGGACTGGGACCCTCACCAGGCCTGCCATGGCAGAGGGTCCGGGACCCATCAGGACCCCAAAGGGTGGTGGATCCTCTGAGGACAGGTGAAAACCCAACTGTGGAGGGTGGAAGGAACAGCCTCATCTAGAGAAGGATTTGCTACATGCAGATTTATTAGGTGCCTACTGTATGTACTAGGAGTTGTGCTGGGATTAGGGGCCTGTCCCCATGAGCCCACTTTCCAGATGAGAAGATTGAAGGTCAGGGTGCTGTGCCCCCACAGGAAGGAGAGGTGGGAACCAGGATACCTAACAGAGGTGCAGGGGATGGAGTCATTGAAATCTGCTCACAATTTAGCCTAAAGCAGAGGATGCTGGGTGGGGGGCGGGGGCGGCAATGTACTGTGACCACCTGAGACAGGCCTGTTCAGTGTCACCTGAGAGGCTCGTGTGGGATCCACGTAGCAGATTGCAGTTTAAGCTCTAGATAGTGAGCATCCCGTCATAAGAGGAGTACAAACAAAGGCAGGGTGGGATGTTAGGAGGTGTTGGGCAAAATCCCATGGAAGGCACCATCCTGTGAAGAAGCCAGAAGCCAGCCAGAGCCCAGCCTTGGGTCACCTGGCTTGGGGTCAGGGTTCAGAGACCAAGTGGCACGGGCTGCTCCTCCCCACCTCACACTCCCTCCCTCATGCTCTGCCTCCTCCTTCAGCTGCTACCTGACCACAGGCTTTTCTATGGAATGTTCTCTGATTGGAATGCCCTTCCAGCTGTATTCATTTCCTGGGGCTGCTGTAACAAATTATCCCAAACCAGGTGACTTAGAACAACAGAAATCTATTCCCCCCCCCCCCCCAAGTTCTGGAGGCAGAGTCTGTAATCCAGGTGTGGGCAGGGCCATGTTCCCTCCAGAGGCTCTAGAAGAGGATCCTTCCTGCCTCTTCCAGCTCCGGGGGCTGCAGGTGTCCTTGGCTTGTGGCCGCATCACTCTAGTCTCTGCCTCCGTCATCACCACCCGGCCTCTGTGTGTGTGTCTCTGTGTCCTCTCCTCTTATAAGGACACTTGTCATTAGATTTAGGACCACTCCAATCCAGTTGACCAGCACTCCAACCGTCCCATCTGTGTTCCAGGTACAGGATTGGGGGAAGATGTCCAGAGCCTGCACAGCCCATTTCTGTCCCAGCCTACGGCTAGGACTTGGGCACATGGCCAGCATCTGCAAGGGAGGCCAGGTACCTCCAGACGAGTGGTGCAATCTAAAGCCTGAGAGGTCCCACTCCAATCCCCCTCCACCCCACTTTTTATTCAGCCCTGACCCCTATGGGGAGATGGTCCTCTGTGGTAGATGCTGGTAGATTCACACATGGAGGGCCCAGAGTGTCTGGGGTCAGAGTATGCATGAGAGAACATTGGAGTCACAGCTCCTGTCTGCGATGGGGGATGAGGGCAAAGCCACAGTGACCGTCTGACTTGTGACATGACTGTCCATCTGTGTTTGTGCAAAGTACTGTCAGCACTTATTTGATTTTGTCTATACAGTTGCTCCTGTCCCTACTCTTCTCATAACCTGCAGGGCACGGAGGTCTGACACAGACCAAAGCGACAGACCTAATCTCCCACCTCCTATTCCCTCCTTGCTGACTACACAGTGCTGGGGCCTTCAGTGTTGGGATCGCAGCTCAGGGCCTGCCAAGTCCTGCATGCCTCTGGAACTGCCATCACAGAAAAAGATACTGAGGTTCCAAAGGGCACACAGCAAGCAAGAGCAGAGGTGCCATTGAACCCAGCTCTGCTGACCCTGCAGGACAGATGCAGAGGCACATGGGTGTGGGGACCATTTAGGATGGAAAGCTAGCCCCAGACCCCGTGCCAGGGCAGGCAATCCATGCAGGAAGCCAGTAGCACAAGGGTGGGGCAATGCAGTGTGGATAGGTAGCAGAGAAACCATTTACAAAGGTCAAACAGTGGCAGGACAGCACAGAAGTCTGGGGGCCTATACCTCCTGGTCTGAGGAGTGGAAAGGGGAGAAGGAAGGAGCTGAGAGAGAGGCCAGGAGAGGAAGTGGAGTAAGGGACTGTGGCCATCCAGGGAGCCAGGAAGTTCTCAGGAGAGTGGACAGAAAAATAAACACCAACCTCTCTCCCTTCTTACACCCCACATCTCTTGAAGCCCCTGGATGGTCCAGGGCCAGCCTCCAGGGCATAGAGGGGGGCGGGGCTTGACTCTGGGACAAATGGATGCTTTGGACTGAGTCTCCCAGAAAATTCAAGTGCAGAGCTCCCAGCCCCAAGTGCACAGCCCCCCATCCGTGTATCTTTGTATCAGGACGTAGGGGAAGCCCGTGGAGGGAGGACTGTGTTCCACCCCAGATTCTGGGAAAGTGGAGCTCCTTTCTTTTCTCGGTAAATGTGGATTGTTCTTTTCCTGGGACCCGCAATTTCTGTTAGAACTTGCCCATTCTTCCCCCACTGCTCTCCCCATCCTGCCAGCCTTCTGGACCGACCAGCAAGAGGACACCCACCACCCATGTCCTCCCACCATTGGACCTTGAATCCAAGTCTAGGAAAACACAGCCAAAGGGCAGGATGTCACCCAGGGGGCAGGGTGCAATCTAGGCCAGCTTCCTGGAGGAAGTGGTCCTACAGGGACAGCTGGAGGTGGCAAAGAAGACTTTCACTTCTTGACATGTCCTGACTAAGAAGAAAGGCGGCCTTAACCTGCCTGCACTGGGCTGCATGGGGCTTTCTCATGCACTTTCACTTCCGTGACTGCAGTTGGCCAGAGGAGGCACAGCCAGGAAGGGCAGCTTGGGGAGAGGCCCAATTGGTTTGTAGCTGAGCCTGGAATCTCCATCCTGTGTTCTTTCCCAGAGATGTCCACTTGGGATGGGGCTGAGGGAAGGGAGAAGGCCAAGGGCAGCCATGGGAGGGAGAGACGAGGGTCCTTTCCCAGCACCACCCACACACCTCTGAGGGCACTCCAGGCCAGCCAGGTGCCCGTGGACTCTGGGTCATTCATATTGATTGTTATGGCATCGAAGTTGAACTGCTGTGGATGCTAATGAAATTTTCATCATCAAAATACTACGTGCATGTTCCACTGGCACAGCCACGGTGGGCTCTTTTCCCGCCCCTTGTCCCAGCCCCACTCGGCCAGAGTGCCCGGGGTGCCTGGGTCAGAGGCTCGTGCTTGCACACACCCCTTCCCAGAGCTGGTGGGTCAGGGGGTATGGGGTGCAGCCAGCTTTCAGGCGCACCCACCTGTGTTGGCACATGAGAGACCTGTGGCAGGACCCTCCTCAGGCGTGGCTGTCTCTGCTCCAGGCAGGGGGGCACAGGTAGCATTGTCAAGGGCTCAGCAATCCTTGGATGATGGGTTGGGTGTGCACCCAGGGGCCTGTCTCTCGGACAGAGTAGGTCTTCCGAGTGGATCGCGACTTGCCTCGGACTTAGCAAACCCCTGGATAGTGGGGACACAGGAGAGGACCTCCACAGTTACTCCCCCAAAATTTGGGCTACTGGAGGGGAGGAGGCTGATAGAGTGGGAGCGGCAATCCCATTCCAGACTCCTTCCTAGCCCCAGGTATGGCTTCCTCACAGCCATACTCCAAGGCATGATTGATCTGGTTGTACAGATGAGGACACAAATCAGAGAGGTCAAGGAACCTGCCTGAGATCATACAGCATTGTCTGAGGGCTGGGGTCCTCCCTGTCTGTCGAGCACCCTCCCCAGGAAGAGATGTAGCCAAGGTGGGACCTCAGGAAGGAAATCCCTTTTGCACCCACAACTCCTCCTGGGAAAGTCACCCTCAGGAGCCCACACCTTCAGCTGGACCCTCCAAGAGCCTGCGGTGGGGTCTGCATGCTCCACACTAGGGAGCTCAAGGCAGGTGCAGCCTGAGGCCCACAGCTGACACCTGGATTAAGCGCATCCCAGCTGATGCGACAGAGCTGCTTGCTTGTCCCAGGGTCCTGAGCGTGAGACACTCCCTCCCACATCCCTGGCTGTTGTTTTGGAACCTATTGAAAAGTGGGCCCATCCCTGCCCAGGTCTCACACCATCCGCCATTGAAGTGTACGTGGGTGTTTTGACTGCCTCCTCCACACAACTGAGGGTTCTAGGAGGGGGTAGGCCTCTAGATGCGGCTTTCACTCTCAGGGGTTGGGGGCAGGTGCAGAAAGGGGTCCCTCCCTCAGAGGGCCACCTGCTAGTGTGTGGCTCACAGCCCCAAGGGGGCCTGTGGCTGCATCCCTTCCCTGGGTCTGCACAGCTTCACAAACACATCGGGAGGCTGGACGGTGCAGTGTGAGAATGCCTGAGAGGAATGGGGAGGAGTCATGCGAGGCTGCTCTGAGGATATGACCTCTGGCAAGGGTCTGTGCTCTGGTCTGTGTGCCGTGGCTTCCCTGATTCTCAGTTTACTCATCTGCAAGGGCAGCGGGTTGGACCAGATCAGTGGCTGAAATAGAAGGGCTGGGCTGGGGAAGAGCTCTGCCATTCACCCCACAATCCAGCAGGCCTGTCTGGGATGTGGGGAGGACAGTGAGCATCCAGAGAGTCCAGAGGATGGTCCCCCCAACCAACATCTACCTGTCCCCGTGCCCAGCCCACGTCTAGAACCTCCCTTCCTTCCCCCATCCTCGTGTTTAATCCCTCCCAAGATCCTGGCTGTGACGCTCTGCAGTCTCTCCCCGGCAAAGGACACTTGGGGGTGCTGAGAGGGAGCCCATGGAGGAGGAAGTAGGGGATTTACTCCGCCCTGCAGACTCCCAGCGCTTCCTCCTTTCTCCCAAATCGGGGTGCATTTTGAGTGCTATGGAAAGCCCCGACTGCACAGACCCTACGGGGGGGGGGGGGGGGGGGGAGCAGAGTGGGAGGAAGGACAAATAAGCAGGAAGGGGCAGGAGGGACGTGACACACTGGCCCACCTGGCTGTGCCCCTCACTCCAGGCTGCTGGGACCTCGGATACCAGGCCAGCCAGGGCCAGCTCAGCCGTCTCCATCGAAGGCCCTGATTTCCTCAGAAACTGGGCTCCCTCTGCAGAGATCTGGAGCTGGCTGCCTGGGGTTTTCTCACAGCTGGGTTCTCTTATTAAGAGAAAGGACCTAAGGTTTCCACCTCCCACTCTGTGCAGGGTGCCTGCCAGCCAGGGCATGGGACCCCAAAACCCAAACACTGGAGCTCAGACCAGAGCTCAGAGAGGTTATAGTTTGCCCGAGGGTCCCAGGGCCCACTTCCCATAGGACACTGCCATCACCCCCATTGATGGCCAGGCACTTACTCCTGCCTCCGCCATGAGAGGAAAGAGGCTTCCTCCCCTGGTGGCTCCTACCTTCTTCCTGCTTGTTTCCCAGGGAGCCTCAGCGCAGGGTGTTGCCCTAGACAGACAGACAGAACAACAAACATTAGGGCCCTCTACCACCCTCCACCACTGCAGCATTTCTAGACCAAGGTTGGGACCACACATCCTAAAAGCAGGTGACAAAGCAGGTGACAAAAAACGCAAGTCAGAACTCATGTCACTCCCCTGTTCTCGGCCCCCAGAAGCATTGCACCCCCAAGTCCTCTGAGGCCCAGAGGCTGGCTAAGGGGCTGAGCTTGGCCGTGGCCTCTCAGCCAGGGCTTCCTCGTCTGCAGCTGGAGGGACAGCCCCCACCTGGGGGGCTCTCCAGGCAGGGGCTCCACCCAGAGCTTCAGGGCAGAGAATGCAGCTGGTGCATGGAGATAGGAGCAGGCAGCTTCCTGTCGGAAACTGAAACTGCCAGGTGCTTCCCTCCCTCCCAGGTAACCCAGAGACAGCTGGACCTCGGGCCTGCAGCCCCACCCCTCCGTGCTATCCCCAGGCGGGGCGGACAGCCCCTCTTTCAGGCAAGCACACTCATCCACCCCAACTAGGCCTCTCGCCTCTCACCACACCATGCATTTCTGAGCCTCCATTCACCACTTGTGAAATGGACTGAAGGGCCCTCTGCTCCCTGGACAAGTTGGGCACCTCACAGCTCTGCCACCCCCTGGGGCTGCCAGTCCAACTTGAGCCACCCTGACAAAGGATTGCAACATCTTTGTGCAAAACAAAGGATGCAAAGTACCTTAATCATTTTTAACTGGAATCCATGTGAAAATAACAGTGTTTCAGATAGATCACATTTAACAGAACATTAAAGCCAATTTTGCTCGTTTCTTCTCTCTCCTTCACTCTGTCTGCCAGAATATGAAACATTTCACACCCGGCTCACGTCCAGTTCCCACTGGACTGGCTGCTCTGAATCCGCGGGGCCTGGGAGACAGGAGGGTTAGGTCTCACCCATCAACAGCAGCAGCTGGGCCTCTGACGTGCTCCTTGTACATCTCATTCTTTGTCACTGCAGCCACTCTTTAATTTAAATTATGAAATAATTCATACACACCAGAAAAGCTCCGCCACAGGGAGGAAACAGGGCGAACATGCAGCACTTCATTTCAGAGCCCCCTCCTTCCTTGTCTCTTCTTCGTAAAAATGAATTATTATAGATTTGGTGCCCCCCCCATCTCAGAGGCTGCCCCACCCTGGAGTGGTGAGATGGGGTCAGGAGCTGTTTAAAGCCAGCCTGCTGGGGCAGAACGCAGTTCAGTGTTCTCAGTGGGGTCTTGGCTAAGCTGCTCGAACACCAACCCCCCGAGGCCCCATTTCCTCATCAGTAAAATGGGGCCAATAACACATGTCAGCACTTAGAGCCTCACCTGGAAGTTTCCTTGCTCCCACTCATCCAAGGGATGGTTTTATCTGTGTCTCTCCCAGATATATTGTGATGTGCCGTGTTTTACATTGTTACATGTGCTATGTATTCTTTTGTAATTTTCTCCCCCTGTGGTCATTTTATTTGGCATCGGTGAAGGTGGTTCCTTCACGGTGTCGCAGTGAAGGAGCCCAGGCAGGGTCAGAGGATGGAGCTACAAGGAGAGTCCCTCCCAGCTCCCGGGGAAAAGCCTTTCGCACCATCACAGTGTCCAGCAATGGCGTCGGATGTTTCTGGAAATTGTGAGCACCTGTGGCTCGTGGGGGAGTTTCCAGTTTGTGGAAAATTAGTGCACCAGCATGGGAGGTGAGGCAGGAGACAGGGTGCTAGGCTGGGCGCTGGACTCCTGGGCACTTTTACCGGTCCCACCGCTGAGCACATGGGGGGCCTCAGGTGAACTAACCCCATCCTTTCTGAACACAGGTTCAGTGGTCAACCCCGGTGAGGCCGTTGGGGGAGGTCCAGCTGCAATGAGCAGGTGGGAAAGGGGCCAGGGTGGCAGTGACCCTGCCCTGCTCTGCTCTGTGTATGGGCCGCTGTCCCCCTCCATGACTCCTGCCACGCTTCTGCTGAGGACAGACGGGTGAAACCTGCAGTGCTCTGGGCCGCAAAAATTCTCAGGTGGTGGAAAGTCCTGGCATTGTGTGGGCATGAGAGATGCGACCTTTGTAGCATGAGGCCTCCGACAAGCTGGGAAACCCCACTCCACTCCAGGAAGCAAGAAACAGGGTTCCGAGTGTCTGGGGGAATGCCTTGGCCCCTCCACGACACTAGAGGGAAGAAGTAGCAGAGCGGGGTTCTGCATCTGCCATGTGCTGTCTGAGTCCCTCCCTGGCTCTCCCCGTATCGGTCCATAGTACAAAGGAAAGGGCCTTGGCCTGTTCTGGAGATGTCAGGAGACTGAGCTAGTGAGCGGATGTGTTTCTGAGTCCCTGGATGAGGCCAGGAACATGTAACAGAGCAGTGCCTCACACTGGGGCCTGAAATGTCCTCCTGTGGGCCAGCCCTAGCTCCTGCAGCTGCGCTTGGAGTGGGCAAGATGAGCCTGCAGCTGCCTCTGGCATCAGAGCAGCAGGCTGGGGTACCGGGGGGCAGTGAGAGCCTAGCAAGGACCCTGCTGAGGGTGCCAAGGCAGGGGCCATTGTAATATAAACGGTGGCAGTGGTGGTAACCATATTTCCTAGTCGCCGAGCTCTTAGGGAAACGCTTTCCTTCATCCTCTTGTGTCTGTGAAGGAGGCATGTTGGCACCCAGGTTTGTTCCCATGGCATCGAGATAGCACAGCAGTCACTTGGTGGGGTAGGGGACCTGTCACAGGCTGGATGCCAGGGCCTATTGTCAAAGCCAGTGGTTGGGTGGTTTTTTATTTATTTTTGCTTGCGTGCCCCTAACATGTTTTTACAAAGCCAAGTGCCCATTACGATGATATTTCTTACCAAATGACCTTGCCCAGCTCAGTCACACCCTACCCTGGGGCCACTTCTTTTTTGGTGGATAACTGTGGTCCATGGCTGCTGAAGAAGCTTGCAAAGGTAATGGTTACCTACATTCCACAACCTGGCCGTGGGTCAGGTTTAACACTCCCCGACCCCCTCCATGGAGACATGTGTGAGGGAGGCACACCGGGCACACACCTCTTTCACAAACTCTCTGCCCCGTAGGTGCCCAGCCCACTTGGTGTGAAACATGACAGAGGCAGGAGCCCGGGCCCCTGGGGAGTATCACACCTTGAACATCCTTCAAACCAGTGGCCAGATGCAGGACCCTTGGCAATGCTACCAATGGTCCAGTTCACAACCTCTGAATATTGGTCGTGTTGTTCAGTGTGTTGTAGACTTTATACTATACACGGGCTTGGGCCTATTTTCATGAAAACCTTGATGCTGCAGCTTTAGTGCACTTGATCAACGAAAATGCTGCCACAAAACCAAACTAGCAGGGCTGGTCTTCACTGGAAACCATCCCACCCAGACTGACATTTGTCAGCTTTTAACTCAAATAAGCATGTTATGAAATGGCCCAATGGTCTCACTTCTGAATTTCAATTCTGATATAAATGGATGGATGGATGGATGGTGGATGGTAGATGGATGGTGAGTGGATGAATAGATGGACAAAGGATAAAGAAACAGGGGAAAAAGAAAGTAGGAAGAGAGGCAGGAAGGAAAGTTCAAAGTATACCTTTCAAAAAGTTAAATATATAATTCTTACATGAACATATAGCAAGCACGTGTCAAAGATGTGTCTCCCTCATGGATAAGGAACCAGCAGGATGGCCAAGTTGATTCAAGGGAGGACATGGGCAGTTCTAGGTCCCATGAAGGAAGAGTGATGCCCTAAGACCACTAAACCAGTCAGTAAAGCACAATCCTTTCTGTGGAACAAAACTCGTTTGCCACTTGTCCATTTAACACTTAACTTAGTCTGGGACCCAATCAGCAAGAAATAGGAAGTCAATACAGGCATGTCCTCTAAGGGCCACTGAGCTTTGGCAGCCTGGCTTGGCCCCAAGAGGACATGAGAAAGGTAGACGAGGCATGGAGGTTTGCTGGGTTTTATACCCTGAGGCAAAGCGCCCTGGCTGGATTTGGGCTACAGGAGAGGTGTGACGATGTACGAGTTGGAGAAAGAAGATGAGGAGGAAGGAGAATGGCCAGAATAATCTGAAAGTTAAGGACCCCACAGATTCCCTTAAGCTATCTTACCCAGGTACCTGGAAAGTCCTGTGTGCATGCCAGTTTTGAAGACTCTGGCTATAGGCCAACAGCTAATCTGCCTGGTGCAGGGCTTGGGAGAGCTGGTAGTGGAAACTTCTCTATTCACTTTTCACTGGAAGACACAACCCCTCTTCTTTCTGAGGACATCACTGCAAACCAATTGTCCTCCACCCATAGTGTCTCCCCTTCATGGTGAGGACACGGGGGCTCAGAGAGACGAGGAGCCCCACAGACTCTGGGCTCGGCCTGGAACCCTACCTGCTGCCTCCTCACCCACTCTGCCTACACCAGGAGCTGCTACCAGCTGTGATTCAGCAAGAGGCAGTTCTCACCCAGGTCTGAGGTTTGCCTGATCATTTCACTGCCATGACAGTGCCTGGCACACAACCAGTGCTCAAGCAACATCCTCTGAGAGAGAGAATGTGGGAGACTACTTGGATTGGTAGAAGTGGGGATGAACCCGGAAAAATCATAGTAAGTGAAAGAAGCCAGACACAAACGGCCTCATAGTGTATGATTAGATTCACATAAAGTCCAGAAGAGGCAAATCCACAGATACAGAAAATATATTAGCGGTTGCCAGGGGCTGGGAGGGGAAGTAACAGGGAGTGACTGCTAATGGGGATGGGGTTTACTTTTGGGGTGATGAAAAGTCCTGAAACTAGATAGAGGTGGTGGTTGCACAACAAATGTGAATATATTTACTGCCACTGAATTGTTCATTTTCAGATAGTTAAAATGGTAAATATTATGTTATTTGGGCACAATAAAAAAAAATCTCCAATTTCTTAAAAAAAAAAAAAAAAATGCCAAAATGAGCACTGAATCCAGGCCTCAGGGCTCCCACTGACCCATCCAACGTGTGTCCTGCAGACATGGAAACTCATCAGTGGCCTCGCTCCAGAGGCCCCTGTGTTACATCCGCTCTCCAGGGTTTGGGCGGTGTTATCTCCCTCCTGCCCTGGGCCTGTGCTGCTTCCTCTGGCTTCCCCTCCAGATTTGCTGTGGGAGGAGCCAGCCCCCAGCATCCTGCCCTCCTGCCCTCAGCCAGGCGCTTAACTGCCCTGGGGGTGGCTGAGCAGACAGGGTGCAGAGGTCCCTTCTTTATCTCCTCCTCTGCACGGTTATCTCCTCCAGAGTATGTCTGCACGTGCTTGTTGTCCATCCTCCCAGAGGCACCTCTGTTCACCTGTGATGCAGGGTGTATACCCACGTTCGCCTTCTGAGCAGGCAGAAGCAAGGTGTGTCTGTGCACAGAAATCAGTCCGGGAGTTGCAAGCTGTGGCCCTCCGGGTGCAGGGTGCGTTTTCCCCATTGTAACTAACACCAGGCTTCTGGGATGTCTGTGTTGGCGCCGTGCTGAGCACCTCCAGCCCCAAGGGAGACATTGGGCATGGTCAGTGCTCCCAGGGCTCAAGGAATGTCACTTCTGAAATGCCACTCCTGACAACAACCACTTGGGTGTCTGTTTTCGGTCCTTTCAAGTAGACCTTTGGGTGATTGTCCCTGCTGACTGGTCTAGGCTGCAGGTCACCCGTCCAGTGCCCTGGGTGCAGGTATTGCTAATCTGTCACAGTACCTTTGTGCTGAGCTCGGATGAGGCCTCAGCATGCTTCACAACAGCAGTGCTCCCGAGGGCAAGGTCATTTCCTGCAAGCCCTGGGTCAGTAGTCACACCCTGTCCATGGGGAACAGCAGCTCCGCACTGCCCCCACCATCGATGGATGACTGATCCTTTTGCCAAATGCAATTAAAATGTTGAGTCAGGGTCAAGTTGCCACAGAAGCTTCCACCACTCTCACTTTCTGCCAGTCTCCTGTCTGAGCATCACCCTTGGGTGATCTGTCCTGGGTGAGGAGTCACATGACTTTTCTGAGTCTTCTTTGCACTTCCATCATGGCGGATTTAAGAAAGTACTAGAGACAGTAGAGCAGGATGAAAATAAAGGAGGCCCAGAAGAAAGAGGACACAGCCTACACCCCGCCACTTGTTTAGGACGAGACCTTGGACAAATCTCTCTGGGTTCCATTACTTCATCCACATATAGTGTTACCATTAAAGTCAGATTTCAGATAAACAATATTTTGTATAAGTAGGTCCCAAATATTGACTAGGACACACTTATACTGAAAATTCTTCATTATTTATCTGAAATTCAAATTTAATTAGGCACCCTCTATTTTTATTTCCTTAAATCTGGCAGCCTTAACCATGAAGGATTTGAATTCTGCATGTAATAGGATCGTATTCAGCTGCAAATGGCAGAAAACCTAATAGCAGTATAAACAGGGTTATTTGGTTTTGTCCACATAACAAAAGGCCAGAGGCAAGTGGTTCAGGTTGGTGCAGTAATGATGCCATCTAGGACCGAGGCTCTTTTTGGTCTCTCTGTTCCACCATCCTCTTACTTTTGGCTTCCTAGCTGCAAAGGGGCTGCACCACCTCCAGGCATCACATCTGTATCCCAAGCAGGAAGAAAGAACAAGAGAAAAGGTGCAGAGGACGAAAACTGAGCCAGACCCTTTCTATAAGGAAAATTAAGGCTTTTGTAGACACCCTACTCAGCACACTTGATGATAGGGTCCCAGTCCCCATCTCTTAGGCCCCTCCCAAACCAGGACAGTCTGGCTTCTAATTTCATATCTTCTCTGCTGTCTTCAAACAGCCTCCACACCCATGACCCCAACAACCCAGCTGTGGTCCCACAGGGTCAGTAGAGCAGGTGGCGCTACAACCATTTGACAATGACCATCCTCACTGAACTTGGAGGATGAGGACAGACCACACTGCCCACAACCCCTGCACTGAGGAGTCATTACCACACCATTCTTGTCTAAAGGGGTGTCCCGAGAGAGCAGGCATCTGGGGTCCCCAGGCTCTTCCCCAAAGGTTCTCGTCTTTCTCTGCAGGTTTCTACTGAACATCATCTGAGGGGGCAGCAGACTCATACCCCTGGAACTTGACTGATCTTTTAAAATAAAGATCCAGCCTTTGCCCCTGGGGTTCTGAACAGCAGCATTTCTCTTTTCCATATTCTCTCCATCACCTTTCCAAGTTACCAAGAGGAAAGGAGGACCAGGAGCTCCCCTGGGGCCCTTCTCTCCCAACTTTTCTCTCCTTCAACTGGTTTTCCTCTACCTTGCTGCTTCCTGGCCTCTCTGACAATCACAGTACGGTGTTGATTTATTTCTAGAACATTGTCTCCTGTGACTCAGCTTTAACGGGTGGCACGCTCCATGCCACGTCTTGCCTCTGTCCTCTGTCCTCTTGCCTCTGTCCTCTGTCCGAGACCTCCAGGCCCCATAAGAGCTGGGTGCTGCTACCCTGGTGACAACCCGTCAGTGTGCTGCCCACAGCCCACCATTCTCCTCTTGTGCCCTGACTACTCCACACTCCTTCCACACCTGGCTTTACACTCACAATCTCTGCCACACCCCTGCCCACAAACCTGCCATCATCTGCCAGGGTGCTTCTAACCTCGCTTCCCTAAGCAGGCCCCCTCTGCTCTCCAGTGGGGTGGTGCCCCCATCTGTCACAGACCATCAATGGTCACAGCACTTATCTCTGTGACTGTCTAGTTCACACCTGTCAGACCATGGCAGCGACGGTCCCACAGGTCAGTGCCCTTGGCACTTGGCATAGAGCCTGCCCCGAAATGGCTGCAAGTAAACAGATCTGTGAGTGACCCAACCCCTTTATCAATGGAAATGGTCTTGGCCCCATTCCTACTTCATTCCTCCAATGCTTGTTGAATGTGAACACTGTGAGGAGAGGTTTTCACTCTGTTCACCTCGAATCTGCAGCCCTGGATAGTGCCTGGCACAGCTGGGCACTCAGCTCACGGTGGGTGAGCAAATGAACACACCTAGAGGGTGAAGCTGGGGCTGGCGCTCCGAGAGGAGTCTGCGTGGAGCCCAGGAGAATGAGTTTGAATCCCTTCTGAAGGCCTTGGCAAGCCAGTAAGTGGTGACCGAGCTGGACTCTCTGTCTGCCCCACGCCTCAGTCCCTCAATCTGAGAAATGGGAATTTCTCCCTCTCCACCCCTGGGGTTCTTCCACGAACAAAGCAGTGTGCGGTCCTCAAGGACACTCAAGAACTTGAGTGTCTCCACATGAGAAACCTTTCTTCCTCCATTCCCACCTCCATCCCCCTTCAACCTAAGACCCTCGCCTTGAAAAAACTTCTCCTTTCCCTCGATGAAGAGTTCCCCATTTGAGGTGACCACACCACCCTCAACTTCTCCCTGGAGTTTCAGGTTCTTAGTTATTTTAGGTCTTCTTCCCCACACAGCCTGCGCCCAGAGCCCTTTCCTCTCTGGACAGTCACCGTTGTTGTGGTTCTGGGACTCCCAGCACCCCGACCTGTCTTCCTTGAGCCTCCCTGAGGGTTGGGGTCTGGCCCTTCCTCCCTCCCCTCACCCCTTCTGCTCCATCGCTTCTCCCCTTGGGGGAAGTGCCTGTGGTTCAGAAGGTGCTTCAGTTCTGGGTCTACTTTGATTTTAAAACAGCTTTGTTGAGATAACTCACACAGCATACGATTCACCCATTTAACGTGCACAATTTCAGTGGTTTTGAGTATAGTCACAGAGCTGTGCAAGCATCATCACCATATAATTTTAGAACAATTTCATCTCCTCTAACGGAAACCCCGAACCCCTTAGAAGTCACCCCTAGCCCTGGGCAACCACCAATCTACTTTCTGGCTCTGGATTTGCCTGTTCTGGACAGTTCACATAAATAGGATCCTATGATCCACAGCCTTGGTGTCTGACTTCTTTTACTCAGCACGGTGTTTTCAAGGTTCATCTACATTGTAGCATGTGTCAGGACTCATTCCTTTTTCTGGCTGAATCATACTCCATTGTTTGGATGAGGCCATCTTTTGCAATAACTTTGCTCAGCTGGGACAGTGCAACAACCTGGATATAAACCCAGACCCACTATCTACATGCTGTGTGTCTCGGGCGAGTTACCGCCCCTCTCTGGTCCTTGACTTGCAAGCTGTACAATGGGGGCAATGAGAACAGCCACACAGGACTGGCGTGAGGATTCAGTTGGGGGATGTGGGTGGAGGGCTCTGTGTGGGCCGTAGGTGACTGGCAGGTCCTGGCTGTCACCTTCGCCACCACTGTACCTGGGCTTTGAGGGGTGACAAGAGGTACCTTGAACTCTGACCTAGTTTGTGCTCCATGCATGGCACTGTTGTCTGAGTCACATCCCAGCCCCTCCACGTCTGCTGCCAGCTGGAGACCCAAGGAGCCCAGCTGTGGGGTGGAGGCATTTCAGGGGCAGGCACAAATGGCAGAGCAGTTCCAGGAACAGGCTGGGTTTCCTGATTAGTGAGCTCTAGAGCCTTCTGGGGCACTTGGTGAGAGTGAAGATTCTAGCCTCCCTGAAGAGACTCGTCCTCAGTGGGTCTGACCCCCAGCCGCCGTGGGATACAGATGGTCACAGGGCTCAAGTCCGGGGGTGGCTTATATTGTGGGGGAGAATATGACAGCTACTCAGAGGGGCACCCCCAGCTGCAGCTATGACCATGGGGATGGGTCGTGTGTTCTAGGACTCTGGGTTAAGGTGCTCTGGCTGACTCCTGGCAATGAACAAAAAGGTAAACTCCATGGGACAAAAAGGGAGAACCTACAGAGGCTCAAGGTCTTCCTGCCTCTGCCCTGGATAGAAATATGAGCAGCCTCCAGTGTCCGACTGTGTTCTGGGGCAGCAGGGTGGTCTCTGGGGCCAAAGAGCTGACCCCAAGGCTCCCCAGTGACGTGCTGTGTCCATGGGGCCAGGAGGTTGGGTGAAGTCCTCCTAAGCTCCCCACTGCGGTCAGATGAGCAGCGCAACCTCCCCCATTGCTGCGAGCTTTGCTTTTACAGGGCTTTCCCCGTGATGAGGGTTGTCATGACCACTAGTCTTGACTCAGTGATTACCCTTCATCGTGCACACAAGAAATAAGGCCCTGCTCCCCAGGTGTTTCGACCTCTTCACCCAGAGGGTCTGCGTCACCTCTAGGGCTGGGACCTGGCCTTAGGATAGCCACAGAAGCTCAGACCACTGTTCTCTCCACCACATCCCAGAGTTTCCTCCCTGAATTCCCAGGGGACAGTACATTGTGATGGCCTGGCCTGGGTCAGGGACCAGGCAGCTGTGGCTGAGGGCAGGGTCACAGGTGATCCTTGACTGGGGGGCTGTTGTGATGGAACGAGGTGTGTCGTTGCGATGGGTGGGAGCCTTGCCGTGATGGTGGGGCCCCACTGGGTTTGGTGGAAGCTGGAAGTGACGGTGACCACACTCAGGCATGTCGAAGATGCAATACACACAAGAATCACTAAGAAACCGGACTGTTTAGCTCAGAAGATAAAAAAGAGCCTTGCCAGTGTGTGGGGGGATGGGCATCTCTCCGTTCTGCTAATCTCTCATTCCCGGGAAGGCTTGATTCTGCAAACCAGCACTAGTCCCAGAGCAGGCAGGCACCACTGGGAATCCTAATCGTAATCTCCCTGGCTCAGCAACACAGCAGAAGGAAAACTTCTCTTCCGTGAACAATGTCTGACCCCAGGCAGGATCCGGGTGTTGCTGGCTAGCCCCAAGGTGACCAGAAGGAAGGTGTCTTCCCAGGAGCACTGTCTGGTCAGAGGCCCTAACTGTGGCCAGAGGGCAGGTGTGTTTCCAGAAAAGGAGGGGCACCATGCAATGTGGGCACCCCAAACCACACATCTCCCCTACCAGGTGCTGTCCACACATTGTTAAAAGCAGGTCAGGGGGGTGCCCATCTCCCTGTGTGACACATGGAGGCTTGGGGGGGTACTAGGTCCCACAAGGTCCAAAGGCTACAGCGAGAGTGGGAGCTGCTTCCCTCAAGGGAATCCAGAGATCTTATGCTGTTAAGATTTATAGTCACAGCAAAACAAACCCAAGTATTTATTTTCCCAGGAGTAAATCATGACTTCAATAGGCCGAAATTCTGATCCCTGGGCACTGAGTAGCAGTGAAAGGTGCTTTGCCATCTGGCCATCACACACAGCCTAAGAACAGAGAAATTCACCCCATCAGTGCCCCTTCCCCGCTCTCCTGGGTAGCCCCACCCCTGCCCAGCCACCTCTGTGCCTGCGTTGCCCCTGCCAGGAGCCCCTCAGCCCTCTCTGCCTTCAGATCCTGCCCACATCCTTGCGCTCAGCTCAAATGTCACCACATCCAGAGCTGTGGGGGTGAGGGCAGGGGGTGCAGGGGAGGGGCTGCTTCTAGAAATCTGCCAGCCACTGAACGCAGCCTCTCAAGGGCAGGGTCATGGCTCATCTTTCTGGGAGGACCCTGGGCTCCGTTCTTCACACACTCATTCATTTCATCAATCCCTGAGTGCCAGCTGGACCAGGAACACGAGGCAGAAATAAGGGCAGTGGCTCATCAGTTGGGAGTGTCTGACTTTGGGGACCTATGGATTTGCTTGTGGTCTTTTTTGCCACCCCACAGGTGCCCAGGCAGGGCAGGGAGAAGGGGAGGAAGGGCTCTGCCATCCTTATCTAGTCTCTTCCGTCAAGAAAACAGCTTTCCTGGCAGCACCGGGAGAGCTGACGGGCAGGAGGGAAAGTGAGGGACAGTGGCTCCCCTGGTCAGACCCTCTGCTGGGTGGACTCCTGTTCCCCTGAACAAGTTTGGGACTCTCGTCAAGAAAAGGGGGATCCCATTCCCCTTCAGACCCCTGCAGTGGTTCTCCTCATAGAATTGAGACATGGGGACCAGGTGGAGGGAGCAGAGAGCCTCCTCTCTGAGGCTGTTTCCCTGTTTGTGCCGGTCAGTGGTTTCACCTGATGAACTCAGGGGTCTCTTCCTCTGTATAACGAGCCCCCTCACCTCCCCTCCTCAGAACCAGGGGAGCACAGGCAGGTGGCATCTTTCTTTCTCTGCGTCCTATTGTTGAGGGTCACAGACCCAGGACAGTGGTGGTGTCCCAGATATACTGTGGACAGACTGAAGGACAGGGAGGATGAAGGGGGTCCAGGAAACGCACCCCAGGCACACCCTTCCCACCCTGTTTCCTCTGTTGTTGCCCCTGAGGCAGGTTGTTTTCTGGGAATATTGAAGGAATAAATGGGGAACAGCTGGGTTTTTCTTTGTGGGTGAGGATGACCATTATTTGTTCCTTCGGCCGCTCTTTTAATAGCAAACATAACAAAGGGGCCTTGACAGTGTCCTGTGTGGGTTCTGGATTCTTTGTACCCCAGAACACAATGGGGGCAGGAAGCCAGAGCCATAGCATTAGGGGTCCCCCACCTCCTGGGAGAAGCCACAGATATGTGAGCAGCTGTGATTGGGCTGTGGGGGGCTCACAGGACAGCAGCAGGGAGGAGCTTGCCAGCAAGATGTTCCAGACAGAGACAGCTTTGTGTGTACCTGAGGGGCTGGAGCTGGAAAGCGTCAGGGAAGGGAGGTTTATCTCAGGTGGAGTGACAGGACCAGATTCATCTTTCCAAAAGCTCTCCCAGTACCCTGCACAAGGACTGGAGGGCATCCCGGCTCCAGAGATAATAAATGGCCCTGTCGGAGAGGGAGATGCATGTGGGCTTGGCGATCATCCATCCCGAGGCCTGCCCAGGTCTCAGGTTGACAAATGGACCTTCTCTACCTTGGCACCGCAGCAGGCAGGCCCGTTTTTATCACTCGTACTCACAGAGCTCAGCTACCCACAGCAGCTCCCAGCTCAGTGGGCACAGTGGGGCTGCCAGGGCCAGGGGAGAGCACAAACCACCTCCCTACAGTGACCAGGGGGTGAAGTGTGTCAGTCAGGATGTGTGATGGCAGGTGACAGGAACCCTGCTCAGGTATAGCTCAGGCAGGACCCAGGACCAGGAATGTGCTGGCTCAAGTCACAGGCTTCAAGGAAGGGCAGAATGGCTCTCTTAGCTCTCTCAGAGGAGATGGCCCCAGGCAGCTCTAGGCATGCCTCCTGAACAGAGCAAAGAGAAAGTGCCTCTGTTCCAGTTCAGAACATTCCAGAAAAGGATTGTGATTGGCCCAGCTTGGGTCACATGCCCTCTTCTTGGCTCACTCACTGCAGCCATAGGGGTGAGTGGCTGAGACTGGCCTGCTGTGCTCTGGGGCCAGGAGCAGTCGTCCGACCTGAACAGGGGCTAAGAAGCCCATGCCTGGCAGTGGGTGAAAAGAGGGGGCAGCCATCCCAATTATATACTGCAACTGCGCTTTTAAAACTGTTATTTTTCTTATTTAAAAAACCAAAAATAAAACAAAAAATACTTATAAAAATCCAAATATGCAAATAAGATTTAAGAAGGTGAAAATTAAAATGAGAATAGTGATACCTCTCAGACAGTTACATGAAGATTACATGAGATCACGCAGTTACTCAACAAATATGCCGGACAGGATGGCATGCCCCTGCCTGGGGAAGAGAGAAACAGTGAACAAATAAACCACAGATAAATATGCTAGAAGTGCAATGAAGGAAGAGCAGGTCCCACCATCCAGCTCAATGGGAGGGCCCCCTGGCCTCTCTGCAGCTGCAGCAAAGGGCCCAGAGCGTGTTCTTGGTGGAGGGCATAGCCTGTGCAAAGGCCCTGAGGGAAATGCAGGTGGGCTATCAAGCAGGCCACATCCCAGCACAAGTTGAGCGCTCCAGAACAGTACCTGTTATTATTGTTTCATGATCGTGAGACCCGGAGAAATGTAATCCAATTCCAATCACTGGCCCTCAGGGGAACTTTAGGAGGAAAACCCTAAAAGTGAAAGAGTTTATTGTCTCTTTTGTGTTTTTTCTTGTGGTACCTATTCGTATACTTTGCCCATTTTTATCTCGTATGTGTATATTTTTATTAATTCTTCATAGCATTTTTGCATGTAGCACTATTAGCCCTTTGTTGTACATATTGCTAATATTCTCTTCCCTTTTAGGATTATTTATGGCCTCTTTTGGTTCACAGTAGTTACACTTACGTAGTCAAGTCATCCAGGTTTTTTTTCCAGGTTTCTGGGTTTCCTTTATTACAGACGAATATTATACGATGACTTATATTTTCTTTTAATACTTTCACTGTTTTGCTTTTCACATTTTCCCAAATGAAGTGGGGAATATATAAGTTTTTTTTCCCCAAAATGGGATGGCAAATTGCCCTGACAGCATCTGTTGGACAGTGCACGCTTCTCTGGGGATTTTAAATGCCACCTTGGTCCATTGACATTCTCTTTTACGTGTACGCAGTGGCCAATTTTCCTGCAGGATGTTTTCCACTAAAATTGAACAAAAAAAGATGTGAGAGAACTCGGAACTCATCTTTGGGCCACACCACAAATGTGGGAGCCAGTCAGCAACTATCATTCTCCTGTGAGGAAACGGAGGCTTAGAGAGTTTCAGTAACTTACCTCCAGTCAGGATGGGAGAGTGAAGGAAAGGAAGAAATAAGTGAATGAGTCTGCTTTACAGCGAAGACTGCCTCAAGCTGCAGAAACAACAGCATGAAAAACCAGAGAATGAGAGAAGCGGGAAGGGGGGCGCAAAGTTGGCCACTCACAGAGCCCTCGGGTAGCGGGGGTCCCCTCCTGACAGTTCCTAGGCCTCCGCCTCCACACTGATTTCTTCTTTACTCGTCATTTGATGACAGAACATGGCTGTCCTGCCACGTTCCTTGTTAAATAGAGGGATGGTATTCCACACGAGGTATTAGGTGGGTGCAAAAGTAATTGTGGTTTAAAAGGTTAAGAATAATTGCAAAAACTGAAATAACTTTTGCAGCAACCTAATACTAGGCTTTAATTTAACTACAGCTTTCAGGAGGACGTTGATATCACTTCCAACTTTCATTGTTACACAGTGCTGTTTATATAATACACATCTTCTGTAGGTAAGTCTGAGTGTAGAAATTGCTGGATTGATGTACAGCTCTTGATAACTATTGCCTGAATGCCCCATGAGGAAATATTATCAGTGAATATTCCCATAGCCTGCACCATCATCCACACTGGCTATCTCTTTATTTGTTTTCTATAAATTTTATTGGGGAATATTGGGGGACAGTGTGTTTCTCCAGGGCCCATCAGCTCCAAGCAGTTGTCCTTCAGTCTAGTTGTGGAGGGCACGGCTCAGCTCCAAGTCCAGTCACCATTTTCAATCTTTAGTTGCAGGGGGCGCAGCCCACCGTCCCATGTGGGAATCAAACCGGCAACCCTGTTGTTCAGAGCTCGTGCTCTCACCAACTGAGCCATCAGCCACCCCTGGATATCTCCATTTTTAAATCTGGCCTTTTTTTAATAAGTGAGAAACACTATCAGATTATTTAGCTCATGGTCCTTTGAACCAGTGGGGTTCACTGTTTCCCCACACCCTGTGGTTCTGGGCACTTCTTAGGAGAGGAGTCTGTGAAAACCCTTCTCTAACTTCATCCAGAATCCCTCAGGAGCACTGGGGGTGAGAATGCCGCCAGAAGTGCAGGGGTGCAGAGAACCAACTGCTGGAAAGTTTCCAGTCCTGCAGATAGGAGCCTTCTAAGACGGTGGTAGGTTTTCCACCCAGAGTACTGAGGCCACATCTGGGTCTTCCAGCCCCTCCCAGCAGCCCCCAGACCCTTTGAGAGCTGCCTCCTCCTGGGCTGCTCACGCTTGGCTCCTCCCTGCAATCTGGAAGGGAGGTGGGCAGCCCTTCCACAGCTCCTTCCTATGACCGTCACTCATGGTAGGGACAGGCTGGCGGACAGGCAGACCGGGGGGCAGGAGGGCAGGGGTGACTGGCCAGTAATAAGAGGAAGAAGCAGGGGAGAGCAGGCAGCAGTGCAGAATAAAGAGGTGTGGGCTGGGGCCCTGGGCCGAGCAGCCTCCATCCCTGCAAGCCCTGGGTCTCCTGGGTCTCTGTTCCTTGTCTATGTAACCTGCCACAGGGCTTGTTCTGGGGTTTGAATGAGAGGGTGTTTGAAATCACCTACCGTGTTTCCCTGAAAATCAGACCTAATCGGAAAATAAGCACTAGCGTGATTTTTCAGGAGGACATCCCCTGCACATAAGCCCTAATGTGTCTTTTGGAGCAAAACTTAATATAAGACCTGGTTTTATTTTCAGGGAAACATGGTAGCACTGCACCTGCACAGGTGGGAGACAGCAGGCGGCTGCTCTGCACAGGAAAGCTTCTCTGAGGCCGTCTGTCTGGAGGCTGCATTTGGCCCAGCCTGGAACTGGGATTTTAGCTGCCTGGCTTTGCACACACAATAATTAATGACTCTGCCCAGAGAACTTCACAGTTCTCTCAACGTGACTGCCATCCTGATTCTTTGTTGGGTGTTCCTAACTAAAGCTTTGACACAGCTAAAAACAAATGATCTGGAATCAAATGGTTGGGAACCCCGGAAGCATCTCTCAGGACTCCAGGATTCTGAGGCACACTGAGCTAAGTGGAGGGAGCCCCACAGAGGAAGAGGGGGTCTTGTCTTGCAGGGTCTGTCCACGTACTGCTGGTGCCCACATCCTTAGTCCCGACCCACACACCATGCCCCACCTCTGCGCACACCCTCTGACTCCCAGCCACCTGTCCCTGTGCCCTACTCTATGACTCTCCTTGGCTACCACACAGGAGGTCTCAGGCAGGGGGTGAGGGTCTGGAACAGCCCTCATCCAGAAGGGACAGGAGCTGCTGCATAAATACATGTCCTCCAGCCTCTCTAGAGATGGCTCTGAGGGCCTTTCCCGTGCCTTGTAGGGTCTCCTGGGGTTTCCAGAGGCTGGAGCTCCAGCAGCCATAGGTGGGTAGGCTACCTTTGTTGGTTCCCTCCCTTCTGGTCTCACTCCTACTCTCCTGCGTGGGCCTCCAGCAGCCACCCCTAGGCAACTCCTGGCCTTGTTTGTGTCCACCTCTGGGCGAAGCAAGGAAGATAGCACCTGGCCACTCATTTGGCCCTTGCTCCCGGACAAGTCATTCCACCTCCCAGAGCCTGTTTTCCATTCTCAGAATCCAGGTAGGAGTTTAGCCCACCTGCAAGGCTGATGTGATCAGGAGGGGGAGCCTGCCGGTGAATGGTTTGAGGCTTTCGGGCTCTGTTTCCCAAATTGTCGCCTTAGACTACCCAGAATCGCCTCCAGGAAATGTGGGGAGCCTGACCCAAAGGGAGAAATCAGGAATGGAAATCTGTCTTCATTTAAAGTTTTGATATTTTGCTCATTATGGATTTTTGTCATTGATTCTAATATTTTCAATATTGGGTTAAAATGATTTATCTTGAATACTGAGTTCTTTGGTGCCCCCCCTTAAATTTTGTGCCTAAGCATTTGCCACCCGACTCCTGATCATGCAAGCCTTCATTTTCACAGTCACTCCAGGTAATTCTGATCTATTTTAAAGTTGGAGACCCTCTGCCTGAAGGGTGATGATTAATAAGTCACAGCAGACCTCAAATGGCTGAGATCAAGGAAAGTGTATAGTCTGGGTGCTTTTTGTTGCAAGAAACAGAAACCTCAGCTACAACTGGCTTAAATAATAAGGAAATTTATTATCAAATAGTCCAGAAGTAGGGTGGGTTTCAAGGTTGATTGATTCAGCAGCTCAACAGTGCTCTGAGGGACCCCATCCATTCCATCCTTCTGTGTCCCCCAATGTCAGCGTCATCCTCAGGGTGGTAGCCATAAGGCAGTGGCAATTTCAGGGTCACCTCCAGACACTGCAGGGGAGAGAGTTTCCTCCCCGCACGTGGGAGCCAGGGAAGTCCCCAGAAGCCCCTCCCCTCACATCTCAGTGGCTGGGGTTGGATCACACGCCCACACCTGGGCCAATCACCAGCAAGGGAATAGGTTCTTTCTGAAGAGGCAGAGGGCTGGGAGCTGGGGAGGCTGGGTCCAGTGCAAGACCAGGCCCAGGAATGGCTGGAGTTGAAAGGGATGGAGATTTAAACTAAGTGGGGGTTGTGCTTACAAGAAAGAAGAGGGGGATAGTGCAGGGTGAGGTGGTGGGCCAGCGGTTCAGGCACACAGGGTTGCCTGTGGAGATTCCAAGAAGGTGTTTCAGATGAATCTGACAGTGAGTTCCTTGCTGACGGGCAGAGCCACCTTTGTGCGGATGGAGAAAGGGCCATTGCCCCTGATGCTGCGTACCTGCCTCCCTTGCCTGTTGGCTGGCACAGTGCTTCCCTGCACAACTTTATACATCTGTCCCAATGCCAGGTGGATAAAATGATCCCACAGCCTCCTCTTGGCCTTCCTGGTGTGTCTGTGCCTGGGCTCTGGGTGAACCTCCCCTTCTGCGAAAAGAAGCCATCCCTGGATCTGGCTGGATTGGGCCAGTCTTGGGTGAGGGTCCAGGGAAGAAAGCCAAGAGAGGCTCTGCAGGGGCAGGAAGCTTCCTGGCTGGAGCCAGGACTTTCTCTGCTGTAGGTTTCTTTCCCTTCATGGTCACCTTAAAGCCCTGGAACCTGATGCCCATACCAAGCTCAGCTGATGGCCAGGGTGGGACGCCACAGGCTTGGCCCCGAATGTTATCCTTATTCCCGGCTTCCCTTGTATAGCCACCCCTCTCTCACTTCCCAAAAGAAGGTCTGGTCCCATAGTCTCCTCACTTGCAGCAAACACATCTGTTAACAATTCTGGCGGTTTCCAGGTTTTGCTTGCAACAAAATTGAAGGAGGCCTATGGACTTGTCAGCTGATAGTTATTCAAGGCATCTAACTGTGGGAAGAAGGCCACAGTGATGTCACTAGAGCACAGCAGCCTTTCATCCTGATCTATTTATATGATTGAGGTTTCTTGGGCTTTCACTTTAAAAACCCACAATAGGAATGGAATTAATATTGAACCCTGTCTTTTCCTGGCACTAAGTAATGTTCATGCACAAATACACAAACTACTCAAAAAAAAACACTCTGCTTCATCCCTCTTTTTAGAAGAGGTATTTTCAATAAAAATATACTTCTGTGTTTAATAATTCTCAAAATGTGTATGAAGTTCACATTGTTTGTATCAGTTACATACTACTGATAATTGTAAGGATAACCCAAACCAGAAGACAAACACATTTTAACACAGGAAAATGTTTAAATCTTGACATTTGGGTTTATTTACATAGTGTGATAGGGGAATCAAAAGACTTGCAAACTGAACATATCTTAGGATAAAATTCTGTCAGGTGAAATGGAAATATGCATTAAGAGGGAAAAAGGAGCTGTGTAAAACTCCAGGTGTTAAAGAAGAGGCAATTCGTGTATGTTTTGACTATTGCACACACCCTTTAAAATGTCATTGATATCTCTTTTTTTCTTTGATCTGCTGTTTTTTAAATTAATATAACTTATTTTTCTGATTAGTTTGGGTTTACAGAAAAATTGAGCAGAAATCATGGAGAGTTCCCAAATATCACCATCCCCCCAGTGCCCCATATTATTAACATCTTTCATTGGTGTGACAACTTGTTACAATTAATGAGCCAGTACTGATACATGGTTATTAATTAAAGTCCACAGTTTACACTAGAGCCCACTCTTGGTGTTGTACATTCTATGGATTTGGACACATGTATAATAACATGTATCCACCATTATAGTATCATACAGAGTAGTTTCACGGCCCTAAAAAGCCTCTGTGCTCTGTCTATTCATGCCTCCCCCCCACAACTTCCGGCAACCACTGATCTTTTTATTGTCTCTGTAGTTTTGCCTTTTCCAGAATTTCATAGAGATGGAATCATGCAGTATGTAGCCTTTTCAGACTGGCTTCTTTACTTGCAATATGCACGTAAGTTTCCTCCAGGTCTTTTCATGGCTTGAGAGCTCATTTCTCTTTATGGATGAATAATATTCCATTGTCTGGATGGACCACAGTTTGTTTACCTCTTCACTTTTTGAAGGACATTTCCGTTTCTTCCAAGTTTGGGCAAGAAAGCTGCTATAAACATCTCTGTGCAGATTTATGTGTGGACATAAGTTTTTAATCCTTTGGGTAAATAACAAGGAATAGGATGGCTGGGTCGTATGGTAGGAACGTGTTTCATTTTGTAAGAAACTGCCAAACTCTTCCAAAGTGGCTGTGCCATTTTGCATTGCCACCAGCAGCGCATGAGAGTTCCTGTGGCTCCACATCCTCATCAGCATTTGGTGTTGTCAGTGTTCTAGATTTTGGCCGTTTCTAAGAGGTGTGTAGTGGTATCGCGATTGGCATTTCCCTGCTGACATATGATGATGAGCCTCTTTTCATGTATTTATTTGCCATCTGTAGATCTTCTTTGGTGAGGTGTCCGCTCAGACCTCCTGCTCATTTTTTAACTGGCTTATTTGTTTTCTTACTGTTGAGTTTTAAGGGTTGTTTGTATAATAGTCCTTTATCAGATAATGTATTTTGCAAATATTTTCTACCACCCTGTAGCTTGTCTTTTCATTCTCTTAGTACCATGTATCCCTGAAAATAAGACCTAGCCAGACAATCAGTTCTAATGCGTCTTTTGGAGCAAAAATTAATATGAGACCCGGTCTTATAGTAAAATAATAAAATCAGGTCTTATACTAATTTTTGCTCCAAAAGACTCATTAGAGCTGATTGTCCGGCTAGGTCTTATTTTTGGGGAAACACGGAATGTCTTTTGCAAAGCAGAAGTTTTAAAATTTAACAAAGTGCAACTTACCAAATTTTTCTTTCATGGGTTGTGTTCTTGGTGTTGTATCTAAAAGTTCATTGTTTCAGCTAAGGAGCTGTGTGAAAATTTAGGTGTTAAAGAAGAGTTTATTCATGCATTTTTAAGTAGATAATGGTGGCTATCAAATCACTATGGTTTCATCAGCCACGCTTTTATTTTAGAATATCCATATTTGCAGTATGTCAGATTTTCTACTGTTGGCAGCTATTAAGCTTCTGTTGAGGTGTTTTAGATGTAACAAAAACATATCTGAGGGAGTGTGTAGTCACTCAAAATTAATTTTAAAGACCGGTGGGTCTGCAGTGGCTGATGGCGTGGACTCCTGTGCCAGGGTGGCCTGGTCAGAGCCCAGCTCTGCCAAAGGCCAGCCTATTACATTTGAGTACCCAAGCACGCTGGGCCCCAGTGTCCATCAGGCAAATGGGGCTGGTGGCAAGACCCATTCCCGGGATGGTGGTGAGGGCCACATGGAAATGGCAGGTGAAGCTTGGTGCACCTGGCTAGGGCTCTGTATGGCAGTTCCTGCCAGTGTCAGGGGGAAGAAAGGGCCTTTACTGCACAGGGATGTTTCTAAGTTGTGTCTTTGTCAAAACCCTGAGCTGGGAACTGCGGGGTTTGGGAAAGAAATTAGATGTGGGTGCAGCTTTTTAGGGTTCCCCATCCAGGAGGACCAGCATGTGTGGAAGCAATAGAACTTGCAGTTGGAGAAGACCAGACAGGGGTTGTTTTCTAAGATACTTCAGGGGCAGGGCCTCAGAAGGAGCACCCAGCTTCAAGTAAGAAAATCTGGGTGCTGGCCCAGCTTTGTCACTGTGCACCCTCAGGCAGAGCATGTTTGCTCTCCGGGAGATGAGGGTTGGGAGAACTAGAAACTGAGGAAGAGCTGGCTTCACCTGGGGAGGCCACAACCCAGGAAGAAGGACAATGACTTTTTTTTTTCCAATTTCACTGGGGAACATTGGGGAACAGTGTGCTTCTCCAGGGCCCATCAGCTCCAAGTTGTTATCCTTCAATCTAGTTGTGGAAGGCGCATCTCAGCTCCAAGTCCAGTTGCCATTTTTTCAATCTTAGTTTCAGGGGGCGTAGCCCACTATCCCATGCGGAAATTGAACTGGCAACCTCGTTGTTAAGAGCTCACACTCTAACCAATTGAGCCGTCCAGCTGCCCCTCCGGAAGCTCAGCGGCAGCTCGTTGTCTTCAATCTAGTTGTGGAGGGTGCAGCTCACTGGCCCATGTGGGAATCCACCCGGCAACCTTATTGTTCAGAGCTCGCGCTCTAGCCATCCAGCCGCCCTGGACAGTGATTTTTAAGTGACTTGGACTCCTGCCTCTATAGACACTGGCACATTGGGGCTGCACAGGGGTGGGCACCCTGACTCCCAGCTCCACAGCTCTCTGCTGCATATCTCCTGCTCTGGACCCCTCCATCCAGCACTTCAGGGTGGCTCTTTTCCTCGGTGCTCTCTTGCCCATGATTGGGTCTCCTGGTCAGTGAGTTTTGCGTTGCCCACCAGACTGCATACATGTTTTGGGCAGGGATGGGATTCTACTTAAATGTCATCTCACAGTGCCCAGGAGTTGTTACTGGGTCATTTCCAACGTGAGAAACCAATCCATGGGAGGCAACAGGGAGACCAAGTGTGTGAGAGAGCAGCATGGGCATTCAACCTCCACCTGTGTGGGCTGTGTGGCTGTGGATGAAACGTGCAAATTGTTAGTCCCTCTACCTGTAAAATGGGGGTTTGTGGGGACAGAGTCCCAGAGAGCAGGTTCCAGGCTCTCGGCCTCATATGGAAAGGTGCTGGCTCGGTTATTAGATGGCCATCAGCTGTAATCAGATGGCCACCTGCTGTGGCTGGGTGGCCATCAGCTGTTACCAGTTAACCATTAGCCACTAATATAACTGTCGTGGCTACACTGGCAAGGGGGTTGGTTGGTGGGCAGAGAAGCGGAGGGCGGATTGCAGATTGTGTTGATCCTACTTCCTGTATCTCGCCCAGCAGCCAGGGAGACTGGGGTGCAGGAAGACCCCTCGTTGGGGTATTGGCGGATGTTTGCTTTTGTGTCTTGACCAGCCGCCATGGAGAATATAGTTGTACGAACTCCCCTATCTATGGCTCCGTTGTTGTTCCTTTTTGGCCTCACCATATCCTGTGTTCTTGTGCGGGGAGCGGGACCAGAGACACTGCATGACAGGGTTCCACTAACATCTTCCTGGCAAGTGGATGAAAAGTCGGAAAATGCAGAGATGGTACTCAGCTCAGCGCCTGCCGCTACCAAACCCTCTTCCATGCTGACAGCTACTGTGATGTGGCTGGGCTGGACTGGCTGTCAGTCTGACCCAGTCACAGCAGAGGAAGAAGCCCTGCCTCTGCTGGCTTCTTTCGTCCCACCTGCCACAGTTCTCTCAGGTGGGAACAAAGGAGCCTTTTGAACTGACACAGGCCCAGAGCGTGGCCTCCAATAATTGCAGTTTTATTCTCATTGTTTAGGGATCCATGATGTCTCAAATGGTTTTCAGCACCCTGCTCCAACCAGAGAAGTTGCAGTTGGCAATTTAGCACAAAGAACTGAAATAATGTGTTGTTTATAGGGGTGGAGCTGCAGGGGACCCCAGGCCCAAGTTGGGTCCAGCTTCAGCTAATGCTCCACATGAATTCAGTGGTTGTTTGGGGCAGCACTTAACCTCCCTACCCAGCTGAGAGCCCCTGAGGCTGCTCCAAGCTGTCTGTTTGTTGTTAAATCACCCCACCTGGCCCACTTTTTTGCACATTAACATCTCCAAAATCTAAAGGCATCTAGGGATAATAGCAAGGAGCATGTTCTTTCTTAGTAGCACCTAAAACAATGGTGCATCTTAAAATCAATGCTGTCTCAGAGTCCATGAAATAAAGGAATCAGTATCGATAAATATTGGTGCATAAAGACTGGGGCTTAAGCAACATACCTGCTGCTTTTAGATCCTCATTCTTCTGTGAAGAGGGGCTCAGGACCCTCTGCTCTTCCTCAGGGACTGGACTGAGCTCACACTTAAGCACATTCTGAAATCCAGGGGAATGTAGATACTGGACATTTTTGTTACAATTAAATCATTCACCACACGCCCTCTTATTTCTAAGAGGACAGAGGCCCGTCAGGTCAAGAGACTGGAGGAGGCTACACAGCTACTTGGTGACTCAGCTGACCAGACCCCAGCGCAGGGCCCCTGGGGGTAGCCACGGGAAGATGAGGTCCTTCCCCAAAGCCCCTCAGTCTGTATTTCTGATGGCTTCCTCTACCCAGCTCAGTTCTGGTGGACAAAGCTCAGTCAAAAAGAGGCCAAGGGTTAGGGAGAAACAGCTCCGTGGAGTAAACCAGAGACGAGGACAGTTTTTAGCACATTGCTGTATTTTTATACTTGAGAATTGGGGACCTTGGACCTTCGCATGCAGATTTATGCCAAATGAGATGCAAATCAAGGGCCTGCTGTTCTGAAGTTCCCTCTGTCTCCTAAGACCGTGACACTCGGACCCCAGCTTGTCTCTAAGAAATAAAGTGAGTGTGAGTTGGGGGAGGAAGGAAAGGAAAAGACACCAATTTTACTAAAATGCTCTAATCGGGCAAATGGATCAGCTATGCCTCAAAGCACTTCAGGGAAAGAGGTAAATCGGGTGGTGGGGGGAGCCAAGTGGGGTGAGGATAGGCCCGGGCAAAGAGAGACCTGGGGCATTTCTGAGGGCTGACAGTAAATGAATGATATGCAAATGAGCGCAAAGCACAAGCAGTTGCCTGGGTCCGCAGCGGCCCAGAAGCGCGGGATCTTGTGCCTTCTATATTTTCGCCTGGGTTAACTCCAGGCAGGACCCGGCGCTCTGGGCGCGCCGGCCAGGGCGGGCCTGCCGGGGCGGGTGGCGGGGGAGGTCGCCCCCTGCCGGCCGAGCGAGGAGGCGACCTGGCCCTTCCCGGGCCACGCGGCGGGCGGGCGAGCGGCGGGAGGAGGGGCGCCTGCCTCTCGCCTCCCGCCTGGACGCCAGACGCCGCGACTCCTAAAACTGTGAGGCGGGCCGCGGCGGACTGCTAGAGGTGGGTGTGTGCAGCGGTGCACTCAGCTCCAGGCCCCCGCCCGCCCGCCCGGGGCGCGGCCTGCCAAGCCGGCGGGGGTGGGCGCGAGCGAGGGGCCCGCCACGCACGGCACCCGCGCTCCCTGCACTGCACCCATACTCCTACCCACAAGACCCCCGCGTCCCCCCACCCCCACAGCACCCCGCGCTCCCGCACACTCACTCGGCGCTCCCCGCTCCGCCGCACCCGGCGCTACCCTCGCGGGCACCCTCCCCCACAGAGCAGCGCGCATCTCTCTCTCTAAGGCACCCTGCGCTCCCCCACTACAGAATAGCGCTCCCCCCCCGCACGGCACTCCACGGATCAGCACACACACCCCACTCCCACCCGCTGGATCAGTCCCCCACACTCGCACCCGCGTTCAGGGCCACTGGCTGCGCCCTAGAGCCCCCAGCCGAGTTCGCAGGGCGCGCCCTAGGGTCCACGGCTGCCCCAGGGCGGGGACGGGGGCGGTGGCTCGCGGAGCCCCTCTCCAGAGCCGGCCCCGCGCGGAGCCCCAGCCCCTCTCCAGCGGCCGGCGCCCCGGGGCGGAGCCGAGCGCGATGGGCGCCGAGCTGGAGGCAGGTGGCGCAGCGGCGGCGGCGGCGGGGGGCAGGAGGCGGAGGCGGAGCGCGCGGGGCGGGGGCCGCGGGGCCCCGTGAGACACTCGGGTGAGCGCGCGGCAGCCGGAGCCTGGCGCCCGCGAGCCAAAGGCGCGGCGGCTGGACCGGGCGCGGGCCGGGGAGGCCGGAGACCGCCCGGGGCGGTGCTCGGGCTTTGTTCCCGCGCGGGCGGCCGGGCGGGCGGAGCGAGCGGCCGGAGCCGAGCCCGGGAATGGCCCAGGCGGCCGCCCCGCGCGCCCCGGCCCCGCCGCGCGCCTGAGCCTGGTGCGGCGGGAGAAGACAGCGCGCGGATCGCCCCCAAGTTACGGAGGCGGGGACCGAGTTCGAAGGAAAAGACACTTCAGGAGCCAGGTCGCGAGAGTGCGATCGTCTCCGTCCGCCGGACCTCAGGACCGTAAGTGCCCCGTCTGTCCCGCGCGCCGCTGTCGTTCTCACCCCGACTTTGCCAGTGGCTGCCGTCCCGGGGTCTTCTCGCAGCCGCACCGAGTGCACCGGCCGCCCCGACACCCCCTCCCCACTTTGCAAAGTTGGAGCCCACTCAGCACCCACCCACTTGGGCTGAATGTCCCCCCACCCCAGGTGAGCCAAGAGCTTGATCTGCCCAGACATGTGGTCAAACTTAAGGTGGGAACTGCATTGGAAGGGTGGGGAGTTCCGCAGGCTCCCCTGGGGTGTCTGGGCTTCCTGACAAAGGCCCTGGACCCAGTGACAGGAGACTGGGAGGGGGCGAAGAGAGTGACCCTAGGAGAGATGGAGGTGCCAGTAGCCTGGCTGGAGAGGGGAACCAAAGCTCCGTCCAGCCCCTCCCCCTCTTGTTTTGGTTCCTGGTCCTGCCACCCAGGCGAATGGTGGTCAGGGGTTCAGCGGTCTTGGGGTGAAGTCTTCTCAGACACCCCCAGAGGGCCCATGCGTGGGAAGAGGGGCTGGAAAGACCTTCCCTGGGGTCCTGACATCCCTGGTGCCGCCGGTGCAGCCCCGTGGCAGCGATTATGCTCACACCCTTTGGGAACCGTCCATCTGCGTGTAGGGCAGGCTGAGAGCCAGGCTGTGGGAATGGCAGGGAGGGAGGTGTGAGCCGATGTAGAGGGACAGATGGCTGGAAATTCAGCCCTAGACGGGCTTACGTGGAACAGAAGGCAGTGGGGCTGGTGGAAAGCCACACTGTGAGCCACTGGGCTCTGAACACACAGCCCCAGGCTGTCCCTCCTTCTGGCCCCTAAGAACTGTGTGTGCTGGACCCAGCAGCCACAGAGTAGTAGGTAGATCCCTGTAGGTATGGGGACCCCTGCTTCCCCCTGCCAAAAACCCCCCAAAAAGCCTGTATTCTCCACTGTTAGGGCCAAGGCTTTAGGTCTGTTCCAGAGGCCAGGGAGAAAAATATTTTCTTTGAGAATAGAGGAGACCGTATGCTCCTGTGCAGGGTGAGCTGAATAACTGTCAGGCCCTGTCTTTGACCCTGTGGCCAGGATGCCGCTTCATTATGTCTAAATGGGCGTGTGTTTCCTCCCCTGGACCTAGAAACAGGAGGTTCCCAGGGCGGCCACCCTCAGAGGACAGGGTTTGGCTGGGGACAAAGGGGGGTAGCTATTCTGTGTCCTAGCATTGCTCTTGCAAGTTGCTGCAAGGTTTGAGAAACTTCTTGAGGTTGGGACCCCAAGGGGAGAGGTGGGCTGGACCCTCTCGGGCCTAGCCCTCACCTGTCCCAAACGCAAGGCAGGCCCTGGCATCCTTTCTCCAGCAGGGGCAGGGGCAGGGGCATGTCTTGCCCACAGTTCCTGGGCATGGTAGTAGAGAGCTGCACTGTGACATGCACTGGAATGGAGCTGTGTCATTTGCCCCACCCTGACCTTCTGTCCTTTGGATGGGGAAACCTGAAAACTCTAGTTGGGCCCAGGAGACAGAGGGTTCTGTTCTGTGCAGCCAAGCACGCTGTGCCTAAAGAGCCACGCTGTCTGGGGCTATGTTGCCAAGCCACTCTTGTATGTTGAAAGGGAAAAGGGGAGAAAGAGGACAAACTTCAGCCATGGGGACAGATGTGGCATTCTGTACTCCCCGAAAGCTAGACAGATGCAGGGCAGAGGAGAACATCACATCAGAAGCAGTGTTCTGGCGGAATCCGGCTCTCTCTGGCGGTGCCTTGATCTATGTGTGATGGGAGGAAGGGACAGTCACGTGCGCGTGGTACCCGCTTGCTCACAATCCCAGCCAGGGCTGGTGGGCTGGAGGATTTCAGCAGCATGTCTTCCTCCTGGACCCTTTGGGGCTGCCCACCAGCCTTTTCGGGTCCACAAGCTCTACCACTGTCACCGGGTTATCCTCATAATTGAGTTACCACCTCCAGGAAATCTCTCTGATTTGGCTCCACATATTTTCATTTCTGCATGACTGGAAGAAATTAATTTTCCTTCCTACGCAAGGATCTGGAGACGCCGGAAGGCTGGGTCACTAATCCGCAAGATTCAAGCCAGCAGGGCTGGCACCTCTCAGAGGGCCAGCCAGCCGCTGCTCCCCAGGGGTGGCAGGAAGGGTGGGGTCTGGGCGAGGCATTTCCCTACCCCTTGAAACCATTGTGGGGCTCCTGTCCGACCTCCCCTTCCCCTGTGGCTCCGTAAGTGGGTTGAGTGTGGGGTCGTCTGATTCATCCTTAGCTTCCCATGGCACCAGGATATCCAGGATGGTGGCTGCATGTAACTGATCTGAAATCTCTCGCCAGTCATTGTGTGTGTGTGCACACATCAATGTGTTTAGAATCCAAAACATGGACGAGGCTCTGTGACCCATCTCCCTGGGGTATGGTGAAGAAATGCACATAGTAGGTTCTTAATTAGTGGCACTCTCAGGGAGGGAACTGGCATTGCCGTGGGAGAACTCTGTCGTGCTTGTTGCTCCTGCACTTATGCCGCCCGCTGTACTCACCTGTGCGTGTGTCTGTCCCCGCTAACAGTCCGAGTGTCAGCATCTTGTTGAGCAGTTACTGTTGGCCAAGCCCCACTCAGCACTCACACTCGCTGTCTGAATGTGCGTGACACCTGTGAGGCTGGTGGAACTTTCTCTAGTTCACAGATGCCCAGAGAGGTGCAGGCCCCTCAAACTCAAGAAGGGAGCGGGTCTGACTGCCCGCCCCCTTGCCCCACACTGCATGACCGCGGCCACCTGGCCTTTGGCCCCAGCCCCTGCGCTGGCCTTCCTTTGCCCAAGGCCCTCCTGTCCTCATCTCTGGCCTACATGTCAGCATTCCTCCCACACCTGCAGGGACAGGTGGCTGGCTGCTTGGTGCTGACAGGGGTTAATGCCCCAGATGTCAGAACTCTCACCTGGACTGGCCTCAGGCAAGTGGGGCACAGCTGTAACTGACATCAGGGGCTATCTGGGGCCAGGGGGGAGGGAGAACACCTCTGCCCTGTCTGGATCATGGAGGCCCAAGGCCAGCCCTATCCCATCTGTTCCCAGTTCTCCTTGGGCTCTGACCGGCCCCATCCTCTCCCACTACTCCAGGTGGGGGAGGGGGAGAGCTGGGAGGGGATCATTGTTGTTCAAGACCCTCTAAGAGCCACTGAACATTGTCTGGCTACTATAACAGGGCATCCAAACATAGCATAACATTGGTAGGAATCCATATCTGGGCAGCTGGTGTCACCTCCCAGGCTTTGGGGGAAGGGGGCATCCTGAGTTCTGTCACTTGTAAATGCAAGAGTATGGCCTTGCCATGACTTCACTTATTGCACTGGCCATGACAAGTGTCTGTCATCCACTGCTCATTCACTGGGCAGATAGTGAATGAACTCCTATGTTGTGCCAGGCAGGGGGTAGAGTAGTATTAATGAGTACCAACAAAAGCTTACACTGTGCCAGGCTGCTCACGGGCATGCTTCCTTTCATTTGACCTTACAACAGCCCTGAAGGTGGGCACCGCTGCTGTTCCGTTTTCCAGACAGAGATGCTGAGGCCCAGAGAGTTCCATCAGAGGCAGGTGGGCAGGTGCCACACTGCTGCTCCTGTAGCGTGGACAGGCCCCTGGAGCTTTCCCCACGTTCTGAATCTGGAGGGACAGTGTGGGGCCTGCAAGCACAGACTTACTCAGAGTTCCTACAAATCCGATATACATCACATGAGGAGCCACTGGGCCCGAGGGAGGGGCAGGAGGAGGCTGGAAACTCCTGATTGGTGGGTGTCCATCTGGGGTGTGGTCTTTGAGGGCCCGGGCTCCCTGGGACCAGTTCACAGGGGTTGACTGAGGCTCTTTTCTGAACTGTGTCACAGCTTTTGGGGGACTGGGTCTCCCGGATCCGGGCCAGGCTGGATGGGCACCATTCTGTGTATTCCAAGAAATCAGTCATTGCTGGCTTATTCTTGCTTATTCTTCCAGCTCTTGGTTTTCCCAGGACTGTTTGGGACAATGAATTACACCTCCAAATCCTTTCTTAGGGTCATGCCCCCAGATTTTTGAACAAAACAAGCAGGCCTGATTCTGCTTTTACAGTTCTCTGAGACAGGGTCCCCCCTTTACACGGGGCCCGGATAAAGGCTCGTGATGGGCAGGGGCTGCAGGGGAAGGCCCAGCCCCCAAGTGCCTCTGAGGGCCACCTTTAGCCAAGAACGCTAATGCAAGCAGGGCTCTGCTGTCTGGAAACAAATTCCTGGAGTGGAAGCCGCCCTTTGCAGCATCACTGGGTGGAAAGACACAGGCGGAGACCTGGCGTTCGGGATGGAAACTTTTGATGATGAAAGTGATAAATAATTGGTGCCTGGTTCCCACTTCTGAGTTCACAGCCAGACCCGGGGAGCAGGGTGTAGGATTGGGCTGGAGCCTCAGACGTGCGAGAATCAGAACGTGCTTCCCGCCTTGCTGTTTGCAGCACGGCTTCCTGCAGCAATAAAACAGAAGTTAAGACTTCTGCTTTTCGTAATTCGTGGGACCTCACGGTGAGCCAGATGTCACTGGAAGGAAAACAAAGATGCGTAATAAGGAAGATGTCTCTTTGCCGAGACGCCAGCGCCCCCTCTGCTGCTCAGCCACACACTCTCGGCCGCCTGTGTCTGTCCCTTTCACTGTCCACACTGTCAGCCTCCCAGAGTCAGGTGCTCAGAGGCTCTCAGGCTGCCCCTGAGGCTGAGTGTGGTGAACGTGGCAGGAGGAGGTTGGGGGAAGATGTCTGGGCACTGAGGCATTCTTCTGTTTACTTAGGCAGAGAAAAGTCCACAATGCGGGCAGGGCAGGAGGAGAACGGGCTGGAGACACTCCTGGACCTCCCAGGGGCAGGGCAGGAAGGTTCCTCGTGCCCCAATGGCCCTGGGCCACGTGTGGGACTCACAAGGAAGCCCTCTTCTGGTGGGCCTGACCTGGGAGCAGCCAGGAAAGGGAAGTCCTCAGCTACTTGGGCCGCTCGTACAGGCGGGGAGGGGTGGTGTCGAGAGGCAGGGAAAATCATCCGGACCAGAGCCGGCCTCCGTCCCCTGCCCGGCTCGGGGAGCCTCTACCCCGTTCACTGAAGCAGTGCGGAGGGGGGATGGGCAGCACACTGGCTCCTCTGAGCCCCCCTGGTTGGATTTGAGCCCCTATTCCGCTCCCAGCAGCTGTGTGACCATCAGCCAATCACTCATCCTCTCTGTGTCTCTGGTTTCAAAAGCAAAATGCAGTCACAGGGCTCCTGTCTCTTCGGGTTGCGATGAGGTGTGAAAGGTCCCTATGTGTCTGGCCTGTGGACATGGCTGTCACGTCTCTCTGGGAGGACACCAAGTGCCACCCTGGGGTTCATTGGTGGGTAGGGCATCAGCTGGCTCTGCACTCAAATCCCGTTTCTCCCTCCCAGTCCGCCCTGTGCAGGGGCTTCCTCTCCCTGTGCCTGTGTCCTGCGCAGCCCAAGCCCCCATGCCTGCTGACCTGCCTCCTCACACATGGGGAGACAGCAAGTGCAGAGCCAAGCTCTGTGTGCTCTGTGCCACCCGGGGACACAAGCTTCATTCCCCTCCCATTTCGCGGAGTTTGAAACTGAGGCTGGGCTCATCGTGTCCCATAGCTATTTGGTGGTAGAGGTGGGATTTCAACTCAGGAACCCCGTCATCTGACTCCAGAGCCTCTGTGTTTTTGCCACACCAGGTCCCCAAACAGATGGCAGGGACTTTCCACCAGTCCTTGGGGTTCCAAGGCTCTTGCCTCTTGCCAGAGGGTCAGCAGCTCCCTCTGTGGACCATGGCTGGACTGTCACCTGGCCTCAGGGGTCCTTTTGTGTGTGACTGCACAAGTGGGGGTGTATGTAAATGTGAGCATATAAAGTATATGTGTGCAGGTGTGAAAACCAGGCAGAAGAAGGAAGTGTGACCTCCACCTGAGTGTCCTGGAGCACGCGTAGGAGAGTCCATGGCCAGTGTAGGTGGCCAGAGCTGATAACAGCTGAAGAGTGCGTGCCAGCTTCTAAGCCCCACCCACCTGTCGGGGCCCCGCTGCACTGTGACAACAGGGGAACATTGTCTAAGTATGACCAGGGCTCAGGTGGGGCCCGGCACAGAATGAGAACAGATCTGCCCCACCCAGGACCCACACCCTAGAGACTGGAGTCGGAGCCCACTAAGGTCCCCAGCAATGGCCCCAGAGATGGGACTTTACCCCCAGGATGCCTGACACCACACACCACATGGACTGTCCTAGGATACCTGTCACTACACACTGGCACGGACTGTCTCAGATCATCTGTCACTACATACCTACACGGACTGTCCAAGGACACCTGTCGCTACCAGCTACATGGGCTGTCCCTAGATGCCTGTCACTACAGAGCTATGTGGACTGTTCCCAGGACACCTGTCACTACACTATTTCATGGACTGTACCAGGACACCTGTCACTACACACCTAATGGGCTGTCCCAGGACACCTGTCACTGCACATCAACATGGACTGTCCCAGGATATCTGTCACAACACAACTACATGGACTGTCCCCAGGACACCTGTCACTCTACACCTATTTGGACTGTCCCAGGACACCTGTCACTACACATACACATGAGCTGTCCCAGGACACCTGTCACAACACACCTAATGGACTGTCCCAGATCGTCTGTCACTACACATCTGCATGGACTGTCCCCAGGACACCTGTCACTCTACACCTATTTGGACTACCCCAGGACACCTGTCACTACACATCTGCATGGGCTGTCCCAGGATACCTGTCACAACACACCTAATGGACTGTCCCAGGACACCTGTCACTACATACCTACAAGGACTGTCCTAGGATTCCTGTCACTACACATCAACATGGACCATCCCCAGGACACTTGTCACTACACATACACATGGACTGTCCCAGGATACCTGTCACAACATACCTATATGGGCTGTTCAGGACACCTGTCATTATACATCTATAGGAACTGTCCCAGGCCACCTGTCACTGCACATCTATGTGTACTGTCCCATGGCGCCTGTCACTACACATCTATGTGGACTGTCCCATGGCGCCTGTCACTATGCGTCTACATTCACTGTCCCAGGATGCCCGTGACTCTCCGTGTGCATGGATTAGTCACAGGAGAGCCCAGTTCTGGGGATCAGACTCCCCAAATTCCAAACCAGCCCACATGTTAGCCCTTCACTTCGGCATTTTTGTGGCTTCTTGGGGCTTCATTTTCTTTCTGTCCATGTGAAACCTTTCTATCCATGATTGGAATTTCAACAATCATGGTCATTACAGAGCTGGTTGAGGGGCCGACCATAGTACCCGGCACCGCCTGGTTGGGGTGACTCGATATCCCTTTCTGAGTCAACGTCAGAGCTTGTTCTGGCCCTGGGAGCTTCAAGGTTGAGAGGATAGGTGAGGGTAGCTGTGAGGTCCTGGACCTGACCTGTATCACTGTCATGTACACGGAGGGCTTTTCCCTGATTTTAACAGAGCCTGAGACTCCTCCCGGTGCCACCTGAACCCCTTTCCTGTGTGGCATTCCTCACATCACAGTGGCCTTCAGCCTCATTAGACCTCTTGGTTTAGAAGGTTATTTGGTCAGACTTTCCCTTAGGGTCCCTCCTGTAGATGGGGTCCCTACGTATATGGGGTGTGTATTTTGAAGTAGAGATAATAAGGCCCTCACATCACCAGCCTGCTGGGGTCTGGTCTGTCCTCCTCATTCCCAGAACCACCAGCCCCAGGGCAGCCACCCTCCCTGCCCACCTGCCCAGTCCCCCGGGTGGAGAAAAGCACAGAGCCTGGGAAAGGGAGGCTATGGTCTTCCCACACTATTGCTGCCCGCAGGTCGGGTCCCAGCCGCCAAGGGATAAAGGTCAGCCTGGCCCCATCACACACCTGTGTCCCTCACACTGAGCTCAGGCTCCCCAATCCTGTGCTGTTAGCAATGCAAACAGGCTACTGCAGAGAGAGGATGGAGAGGTCACAACCTGCCTGGCCTGAGTCTCCCCACGGGGTGTTTTGTAATTGTGCTAAAATAACACAGAACATAAAATTTACCATCTTCACTACTTTTAAGTGTACAATTTGGTGACATTAGTACATTCACATTGTGCAACCAGTGCCATCAACCATCTCCAGAACTTCTTAAACTGCCACTCTGTCCCCATTAAGCGCTAACTCCCCATCCCCCTCTCCAGCCCCTGCTGACCACCATTCTACTTTCTGTCTGCGGATTTGACTCCTCTAAGGACCTTATATGAGTGGAATCATGTAGGATTTGTCTTTTTGTGACTGGTTTATTTCATTTAGCATAATGTCCCCAAGGTTCGTCCACGTTGTAGCAGGTGTCAGAATGTCCTTCCTCTTTAAGGCTGAATGATATTACTTTGTATGAGAGACTACGTCTGGCTTATCCCTTCTTCTATCGATGGACATTTGAGGCGCCCCACCCTTCGGCTATTGGGAGTATTGCTGCTATGAACATGAGCGTACAAATATCTCTTCGAAATCCTGCTTTCGTTTCTCCTGGGTATGTACCCAGCAGTGGAATTGCTGGGTCACGTGATAGTTCTCTTTTGAATTTTTTGAGGAACTTCCATACCACCATTTTAACCATTTTTAAGTATGCGATTCAGTGGCATTTAGCTCATTCCAACGTTGTACAACCATCATCGCCATCCCCAAAATTTTCATCACCCCAAAAAGAGACTTCGTACCCATTAGTGCTCCCCATCCCCCGACCTCCAGCCCCTGGCAGCCACTCATCTTTCCATCTCTAGAGATTTGCCTCTTCTGGACCTTTCATATAACTAGACCCATACAATATGTGGCCTTCTGTGACTTTTTTCATTTCACGTCATGTTTTTGAGGTTTGTCCGTGATGTTGCATGTGTCGTATGTACCTCACCCCTTTTTAATGACTGAATAATGTTTGACTGCGTGGATGGCACATGTTGTGTATCCATCATCAGCTGATAGATAGCTGGGTTATTTCAACCCTTTGGCAATTGTGAATGATCGGTGGTGAACATTAAGGTGCAAGGTTTTGTGTGGACATGTGTTTTCAGTTCTCTTTGGTATATACCTAGGAAAGGGATTGCTGGGTCATGTGGTCACTCTAGGTTTAATTCATTGTCCACTGGTTTTCAAGCGATGAATTAAGAAGAGCCACCTGCCCTGGTGGCCTGGGCTTCACTGAATATGCCACCGGGTCTTCCCACAAGTCTGTGAGGGTGGCCACCACCATCCTATTTCCGCAGGTGACAACATTGTGGCCTGGGGTGGTGAATGAAGTTGCCTAGGGTCACCGGCTGATGGGGACGCCCTCTCCGGGTGCTTGGAGAGGATTGTTTGAACAGCAGCAGCTCGTCTGCCTGCAAGCTGTCACTGTATTTGGTTCCACAAACAGTTACTAAATCTCCCCGGCACCTGTGTCTAACCTTCACAACATGAACAGGATTCTGCACCTGGTCTCCCAGCTTCTATCCTTGCACCCTGTGGGGGAGGTAGCTTGGGCTCTCCTCACATCCCATGCAGTGAGAGCCCCTTCAAAGCCAGTCAGATGTGGCCCCTCCAGGGACAGACCAGATTTTCAGGGTGGCTTTGAGGCCACACAACCCCGCCCCACAATTGTTCACTGAAATCCACCTTCCTTGCTATTTCTCAAGCGCAGGCATGTTCCCACCCCAGGGCCTTTGCACTGGCAGAGCCTCTGCTGCGGTGCCCTGCCCCCAACACCTACATGGCTCCCACCTTCCCCCCATCAGGTCTCGCTCAGGGGCCCACTCTTCAGTCAGCGCCCTACCCCTGCTGTTTTTCTATAGCACCCCCACCCTCCCTATGCTGTGCCTTTTCTTCTACGCGTCACTGCTCATCTCCCTCCTAGAAGGTCAGCTCTGGGAGGGCAGGACTTTTGTCTGTGTGTTCCCTGTTGCCCTCCAGAGCCCAGACAAGAACTTGATGCAGAAGGCCCTGGGGAACAGGAACACGTACCAGCTGGGGGCCCCCCACTACATCTCACAGGCACTGATGCCTAGGGTCCTTGGCTGGTGGGGACGCCCTTGCTGGGTACTTGGAGAGGCTTGTTTGAACAGCAGCAGCTCGTCTGCCTGCAAGCTGTCACTGTATTTGATTCCACCAACAGTTATCTCATCACTGAGTCTGCTTCCCAGCCCTGAGACTTGCCTGCACGGGCCCGTGGAGGGAGGCAGCTTGGGGCCAACCCGGGCAGTTGGCACACCTGACATTGTTCACTCTCAAACAAACGTTTCTTGAGGGCTCACTGCGGGCCAGTCTTCACTCCGAGGCAGGAGAAGGCACATCCGCACAGCAAGTCATCCCAGAATCACTCACTAGGACAGGCCCTGCGTGCTCACGGGGAAGTCATCCAGTTCTGACCGCTGTGGAACAGCCTACCTCAAGCTCAGTGGCTCAGAACAACCATGTACACACCGTGCTCCGAGTTGCTTGGGTCAGGAGTTTGGACAGGGCCTGAAGGGGACGCTGTGTCTCTGCCTCGGGATGTCCAGGGCCTTGGCCAGTGGCCTTGGCGGTTGGGCGTATTGCCACAGAAAGCCCGGCTCTGCAGGGTATCCTGGGCCAGTGTTGGTGCCAGGTGTGACCGGCTGTTGACAGAGCACCTCCACGTGGCCCTCCCTCTGGCTGCCAAGGACAGGGGAGTCCTCACACAATAAGGAGCCCATGTGACGTGGGTGGGAGGGGACCAGAGCCCACCTCCTGCAGGGAGATGCCCAGAGAAGTATGGAAGGTGTCAGATGTGACGTCAGGACGGGACCGTAGTGGTGTGGCCCCCATCAGCTGATGCAGCTGTTGTCCCTCTGGGAACCCTGGGCTGACCCCACACAAGGCAGGAGGCCGGTGGGGAGATCCCTGGAGAAGGACCCAGCCTTTCTGGATACAGGGCAAAATCAGAACACCCAGATCCTGGCTAGGGTGCACGAGATAATTATTTTTCATTTCTCTCCAAATCAGAAGACAATGTTGCTCTCTACGTGCAGCAAAAATTCAGTCCCTCCCTCCTCGGCCCACCCCTGTGGTGGGAGTGGCGGGACGAATGGGCCACCATCACCCTGTTTCCATCTATTATCTTCTCCCTAGACAAGGCTCAAGAGGCTGGCCCTGGGGTGGGGGTCACTGCTACCCAGCTCATGAGACACTGGCACAGAGCTAGGTGACATTTAACTGAGACATGTCTCCATTATAATGTGATTGATTTGGGTGCATATTTACTCTTTTCACAGATAACCATTGAGCGCTTGCTGCTCGTGGCCACTGTTCCAGAATCAAGTAGACAGACCACTACCCTTAAGGGGCTGCTCCTCTGGAGAGAGCCAGACCACAAATGAAGGAGACCAGGAGGGCCACAGGGAGGGTCTTAGTGGGTGGGAGGTCGCTGTCTGGCGAGGTCAGGCCTCGCTGATAAAGTAAGTGAGCTAAGGCCTGGAAGAGGTGGCCGTCGGTGCACAGCCTGTCTGGCATAGATGACAGTAGTGCAGAGGTCCTGAGGCACATCTGAGGACCAACAAGCAGGCCTTGTAGGTGGGAAGGTCCAGGGAGGTGACAGAAGGCCAGGATGGGAGCCGCATTGTGGGCGCTGAGGGCTTTGTCTAATCAGAGGTGGTGGCATGAATACTAAGGCATGAAAAGACTGTTTCCTGAGCCCAGCTTTGCGCGGATCCAGCCGTGAGGTTTTATCGTCTTGTGGGGTCGACCTGACTCCTCACCCTGATGACCACACAGGAGCAGCCACTTTGTCCCTGAGCAACATTCCCACTCGGAGCTGTACCGTCCCAGGCCTGCAGGCCTACCGTAGAGCATCCCCACCTGAGAGACCCCAAGGGGACTCCAGGGTCACTAAATCCTGCTGAGTGTGAGACCCCACAGGCACCTGGGACAGTCCCCCTGGTCTGTCTACAGCTCTGCGGGTGGCAGGTTCAGTGCTCACCCGTGTCCTTCCTGAGGAAAGCCCTTGGGTGATCACAGGTTACCTGTGTTGGTATGACGTGGCGAACCTCGGTGTCAAAGCTTTTCCCACCGCTTGGCCTGTGACCACCACCAAGCGGGAGGAGATGGAGAGACAGCTGCTTGTCCCCTGAAACCTGTCCTGTGCAGCGAAGGTCCAAAGACAGACATTTTGGAGACGAGGCTGGGCCCCGGACATTCTGAAGGAGTTTGGTGGTGAGGGAGAGGCTTGTCCAGCTAGCAATCAGAAGAGGAATTCATTATCCCTTTTAGGAACCAGAATAACCCTGACCTGAGCTGACATCCGCTCCTCGCCTCTTGGGCATCTGGCATGTTACTTCTCTGATCAGACCGCTGGCTCCAGCTTCCAGAAGCTCTGTGTTCTGGTTGGTATATCAGGTCTGAGCTAACTCCCTCACCGCAGCTTGCCACAATGATAGGTTTGTCCCCATTTCACAGAAGGAGAAAGTAAGTCCTACAAGCACTCTTGGAGCACTCATCTCTGCAGAGGCCACTCTGCAACCAGAGATGCTTCTCCTGCCTCCCGCCCCTGGACTGGCAGGGGCAGTCCAGGCGTGAGGACACTTTGGAATATGACAGGGAACTTTGTCTTTGCCCACTATCCTCCTTAGCCTCTCTCTTAAAAACAGTCATCATGAAAGCTTTCACACTACCCAGGTGGGGAGCATGTGCACCCCACAGCCTCGATGGCAGTCAGGGACCCCCACTTCTCAGCTTCAGAAAGTCTATCCTGAGGGGTACACAGGACATGGGGATGCAGTGGCCCCGAGAAGTTGATGTAGGTCTGGAACTCCCAGAAAAAAATGCATGGCCCAATTCTGCATGTGCCACAGCAGCTCATGGACATGCCTTGGCCCAAGCTGTCAGCATTCAGAGGGGAAACCCTGGGGCCAGGGGTGTGACCTCAGGCATGTCTCTACCCTCTCTGAGCCTCAGTTTTCCCTGCTGTCAAAGGGGGAGATGGCCTCCACCAGCCTCCGAGCCTCCTCCTGGGATAAGAAGAGCAGGAGGAAGGTACCCTCACACCTCCACAGAAAACCCCTCGAGGGCTGTTTTGACTCAGCAGGGCCCCACCCCAGATCTCAAAGTTCTGAGACCATTTTGTGGAAAGAGTCAAAACATCCAGAAGGTTCCCGCGCTCAGGAGAGAAGCAGTGGGGCCTGGCTCCTTGCTCGTCTACCCCAAAGCAGCTGCCACCACGGCTGCACCAGCGCCAGGCCCATCTGCCTGCCTGGCACCTTCCCAAGGCTGGGGGGAGGGGCCTGGGCATTGCTGGAAACAGACCCTTTGCCTCTGCGGACATGGTCTATTGTTCCAGGGTCAGGGGAGTGAGGGCTCAGGAGAGTGAGAGCTCATGGATGAGGCCATGCTGTGTGCCCCCAGGCAGGCGCCTGCCCTCTCTATGTTCCTTGGAATCAGTCAGGGGGCTGATGCAGCATGTGGACACTGAACGCTGGGCTTGACCACAGTGAACACTCACTGATTGGTGGCTTCTAGTTTCTCCCAGGACTGCCCCTCTGTTATAACTGTCCACCCCATTGCCCATGTCACCCATGAAGGGGATGCAGATCGTCATTTTGCAACTTTGGAGGAGAAATGTTTAGTGGGGTGGGAGGAGATTCTGCCGAGGTCTGCCACCCTGAATTCATTCATTCAGGTGATTCCCTGAGCTGGTCCATTCACTCGTTCACACAGAGAGGTTAAATCTTTGCTTGAGGTCACTGGAGTTGAAACCCAGCGGGTGCAGCTCTCTCCACAGCAAGGGGTCCCATGTCTTGACTCTGGGTCCACCTTCATAAGCCCCTGCCTGGCCCTTCACCCCTCGGTACTCAGATCCCCGAGTGGGAGTGGTGCTGGACCCGAGGTCCCTGCAGTCCTTTCCCTGTGGCCAGCTCCAATTTGAAGTCCCAACCAGCGAGTCTCTGGGCTCCTTCCCACAAGCAGGGAGACCTCCCTGCTGCCTGGACCACCCAGGGCTGTAGGCCTGCCAGCGGGGTGTCTCTTGCTGAAGGACAGGCCTTGGGGATGGATTCTACTTCCCGGCTGCTCCTCTCAGAGCCTCTCGGGTGTGGATGTGGCTCTGCCTTTGTCAGGGAGAGCTGTCTTAGGACTCCTGCTCCAACAGGCCCAGGGCCCCGCTGTGCTGTGGGGAGCTCTCACCCCTTAATGGCTTCACTGCTACGAGGTTGCTTTATTGCTCAAATTGGTGAAAAGGCCCCAGAGAAATGGCCCCCGCGCTTACAATAGCTGTGGGTGTTGAAAGGAAACATACATTACAGAAGGTCTGAAAGAGGTTCCCTTCTTGGTGAGGATTCAGGTATAAGTCCCCCAGCTTGTAAGGCAGGCCCCCAGTGGCTCAGGAAATAACCAGGCAATATGCAGGAGTTCAGTCAGGTAGCCTGCCTGGAAGGAGAGGCAGGGGAGCAGTGGGCAGAGAGAACTGCAAGAAAGCCCCAGAATCTTTATACCCACTCTTGGAGGCAGAGGCAAACGTCCCCACATGTCACAGGGAGAACTCAGGCCCAGCCAGGTAAAGGGACCCATTCACAGCCCATGGCCAGACAGTGAAGAGATATCTGATTTCAAACTCAAAAGTTTGGAAAAAAAAATAGTTGTGCCCACCCCTCACTAGCCGGCAGCCAGCCCTCACCATCTAGGGCTCCTCTTGGTCTCTCCCTCGCCATTTGCCAAATTGGGGAGACTGGATATTTGGATACATGTTGGATCCAAGCAGCTGTGTCAGCTCAGGCTGGGGCCTCTGCAGAGCTGCACTGACGTCAGAACCCCAGCTCTGCCCTTTCTAGCTACGTACCTTGGGCAGTTACTTAACCTCTCTGTGCCTCAGTTGTCTCACCTATAAAACTGGAGTGTAATATGTTTTACTTTTTCATCTATTATTATGTAACAGAACGACCTCACAGGGCTTATGAGAGGACGAAATGAGTTAATATTCTGTTGTACCCTTAGTGCTGACTGTTCCCTTTCCTCTTTCCAAAGTTGGGACAGCATTTCAAGTAGGGGCTCGCAGCTGGTGTCTAAGAGCTACAAGCAGTCTGTGGAAGAGATTTGCCCCTAGGGACAGATATGGGTTGGACTCTGATCTGCCCATTTATGTATTGTTGACTCATCCCTCATAGAAGACCCCTGGTGCAGACAGCCCACTGAGCAGACACCCATGGATACTAGGAGAGGCAGACTGTTCTAGAACACTGTAAGCCTTAGGTTTCTCATCTGTGAAGTGAGGGTTGAACTGGATCGTAATGCACCAACACATAAGGTACCTTTTCCTTCTGTTCATTCTGATGCCTGTGGCAGACATGGCTAATCAATCTGCTCAGTCTGATGCCAGTGGCAGACATCAGCAATCGATTGTGGCATTCCTTTCCCTTTGAGCCGGCCTAAGACAGCAGCGTCCTTCCCCTGGAGTTGTTCTGGTGCCCCCGCTTGAATGAACTTGCATGCAAGTGGAAACCTATTGGCCACTCTGGCTGGATGGGCTCCGAGGGCCAGCTAGCTCTGACCATCTCAGTATCTATAAGCCATGGAAACCTGGGGGCAAAGATGGGGAGAGTGTCTGACAACCACACTTGTCCATGGGAGGTGGGATGTACTGTCCCGGGTGGAGCAAGGACCAGGAGATGCCCCTGGAAGGAGAGACCTGGGGCGTGGAGGTGGACCCCCCCCCCCCAGGACCTGTCAGACACGCAGACGAGGGTCCACCCCACACCCAGCTCCCTGGGACAACACCGGCATGTGAGTTTGGCTCACTGTGATATAGATGGTGTGTTCACCACAAGCCCTGGAATTGGAGTCCTGGGTTCAAATGCTACTCTGGCAGGCATAGGTGGTATGACCCTGGACAGGTCATTGCCCTCCCGGCCTCCCATGTAAATAGGAATAATAATGCATCCTTAGTGAGTGTTCATAGGTGAGGTTGCCTGGTTCACTCGGTAAGCTTGTGCTGAACGCCTCCAGACAGAATGCCCTGGGCCTGGCAAAGGAGGATGTGTTTTTATCAACTAAACCCAATGAAGGCTGAGGAGGAGGACAAGCCAAATGAAATGCTGGTGGCGGGCGTGGGAAGGGGACGAGGGTGCTCCCTAAGAGGCCTCCAGCCACGGACAACACTGGGGGGGGGGGGTGCTCAGCGGGTGTTCAGTGAGCAGAGGTGCCCGTCAGGGGTACTCTGATCTCTCCCCCCAAGGCGGGCCTTTCTGGATGAGACCAGGCCTCCATCCCTCTGGCCGCCTACCTGTCCCAACAAGATGCAGCCAGGACATGAGTGCAGTGCCCTTAAGGCCCCTCCGTCTGCAGTGACAACAGGGCCTAGAGGTGGAGTCTTGGGGCTGGTGTAGGCTGGGATGCAGGAAGGGGGTGAAGGCAGAAAGGGCATGCCGAAGGGGGGCTCCACCCTCCCTGGTGTGAGCCAGGACCCCCTCCCCGCTGGCCCCCCACCCAGGGAGACCCTGTGAGGAGGTGCCCACTCAGCAGTCCTGATTGGGGAATCCCGGCTGGCACCGTGCCACCACCTCCCTGCCACCCTCATCCTCCAGGAGCCAGACACATTCAGGATCCTTGCCAAGCGGGGGGAGGGATGGCACTCAGCTTCCCTACTCCAGCCATCCTTTCTGCTGCCTGCGTGTAATTAACAGAGTAATTAAAAACAGGATGAGTTAATTGGTATTCATTTATGTGGCAGATGTTTTTAATTGAGGCAGGAAACAATTTACCTGTTTACATAAACAATGGCAAAGGCAGGCTTGTAAAACACGTTTTTTTAATATTTTCCTCCCCCTTCTGAAAAAGAAGAATTGAAATCACTTGGTCTCCCCTGCGCCTTGCCTAGTGTGGGAGCCAAGCAGGCCCGCCCGCCTGGGGGGGAGGCCCGGCTAAGGGAGGTGCGGGAGGTTCAGGCCAAGAGGAAACATCTGGTTAAAAGCTTTTCTTCCAGAGGAGGCTGTTTTCCTTAAATTCAGAGAAAGGAGATGTTGTTCCCAGGTTGTGGGGATGCCAGCAGGGCTGGGAAAGGGCAGAGGACCCTGTCTTGCCAACTTTGGTGCCCCTCTGGGTGGGGAGGGGAAGGCTTCCCTTTTCCACCTGCATATTTGGTGGCCCGGTGGTGCACAGTGGGGCCACATCTTCAGATAGTCACCCCCATGTTCCTCTGTCACATACAAGGCCACTTTCTCGTGGTGACCTCGACGCATAGCGCAGACCTAGAATATCCATCATCAGACACTATCAGTGCTGGGTCGGAGCTTCTCAATGACCAAGGAGGTGCGTTGTGGGTCCAGCGTGTGCTGGGCAAGAACTGCAGGCCTGTCACCCCACCCCCTGCCTTGTGCTCGCAGGGCCTGATCCTTTTGCCACCTGGGTTCAGGAGTAGGCAGATGAGCCCTTTTGCGTGAAGAGCTCAGTGAAAGGCCTCGAGGAAGCAAGTGCTCAGGGAGTTGTCTGTTTAGAGATTGGCATTAATTTAGCCCTTGCTGTATGCCTGGCTGCCGCGGCGAGCGTTGGGTGTATGTGGTATTACTTTGGTTCTCCTGTTAATGCTCGCTCGCGGGAGGAGATAAGTGTCTCCATTGTACAGGTGAGAACACTGAGGCCTGCAGACTAAGCTCGGCCTCCAGGTCATCAGCGTCAAGTGGAAAAACCCCGATAACAGAAGTGTCTGTCTTGTAGCACCTGTGTTTGTCTTTTCTTAAAGGGTAAACATAACCAGGATTGTATATACACAGAAATGTCTGGAAGGATGCGGGAGAGCTGTCAACAGAGGGGACTTCGGGTGGGCGGGCTGAGGAGTGGGGGCCCTATCCCTTGCCCCCTGTCTCTTTCTTTGCTGGGGGAATGATGACAGTTCCTGTCGGGCCCAGGCTGCCAGGTTCACCACGGGCACGTTGCTGACTTCTCTGAAAATAGGTAACTACTGGGGTTCATGTGACTATGTGAGAGGTGATGCAGATGAAAAGCTTGGCCTGAGGTTAGCAGCAAACGCACAAAAAGCTCTGCTCTGAAAACTGGAGATGTGTGGTGCCCCTGAGGCTCTTGGTACCACCTGCGATGGAAGAGTCTGGGCTATGCCCTTTGGGTGAAGTTCGATTGGAATTTCTAAGACATCTCAATAGTTCTTTGGGCAAGAAGATGGAACATTCTGGAATCCATCAGAGAGCAGGGCCCTGAGAAGACAGCACCCCAGAGTTCTGAGCTCAGAATGCCCAAAGAGTGTTGTCAGCAGCCACCCTGAGGCGGGGGCTCAGTTCCCTCCCTCCCGGAGGTGGTGTAAGGCCACCCTGACTCCAGGCTCTAGGGTGCTGCTGGGGTTAAATCATAAAATCAACTGCAGCCATGGATATCTGAGGAGGTGAACAGCACACTGCAGCCAGCAATGCCTGTGGTGTCCTTGGGAACTCAAGCCCCGGGCTAGTGCTATGTGACTTCGGTGAGGACCTGCGCCTCTCTGAATATCTGGAAAGTGAGGATGGTAAGGGCTTTGACGTCAATAATGGTTTCGCTGCAAAGCCCCCAGCGTGGGGCTGGCCCCTGGAGGGTCTGCCTTCCTGCCTTTACCCATTCTCTGCAAGAGGAAGAGTGAGCTTTGCCAGCAGCCCCAGCCTCTCCCATGAAGCCAGAGGCAGGAGAACCACCGTGTGATGCCAGGGGCAGAGAGCCTAGGCCCCCGCCGTGGTGGGCTCTTCTCGTGGGCTTGGCTTCGTCCTTAGGTGTGCGGGGGCAGGAAGGCCCTGGTTGGTGTCTTCAATGTCCAGGAACTGAGAGGACACAGAGGGGCAGTTGGGTCTGCGTGCGCCTCTGGCTGAGGGCAAGAGAGAGCCTCAGGCCTCCTCCTTCCCAGGCCCTGGATCCACACGGTGCTCCCTGCAGGGGGACATCAAGGTGGCCGACTCTCGCCACAGCTCTGTCACACCAGCTCGAGGGTCATCCTTGTGAAAGTAGGGAGGTGAGAGGTTAGGGACGATCCCAGGAGCAAAGCCAGCCTAAACCACCACCTCATGTCCCTGCGTCTCCCAGGAGCTTATTTCTATAAAATCCCACTTCAGCTGCTCATACTGGAGGGTGTGTATGTACATCATCCATGACCTGGGGTCCCTCGGGACATAAAGCTCAGAGAAGTCGCTGCGTCTTGGATGCCACAGCCCCTCATCAGTGTTTTATGCCTTGCATGTACATGTCACAGGCGAACTGGGTCCACACAGGTCACGTAGACAAGGGTGGCCATTCTGTGCCTGGGGCTTGGTGGGAGAATCATCTGGCACTCAGGAGAAACACGTGCAGGATAAAGCGCCGGTCCCTAATTATTATTTAGCATTCGTGTGAGCAGCATTATTATTTTAAATTTTGGCAGCATTCCTCTGGAGAGTTCAAGGTGATATGCAGCCCATTTGCACGTTTTTTAACAATGAAAACACTTGGAGAATCAGTCCAGCCTTCAGTGGCGCCTCATTGCTGGCAGAGGGACATCCTCACCGCTTGGCCTGGTTTTCCAGACCCTCCACAGACTGACCTGACCTTCCATGCGGCTTTCCTGCCCACTACCCACCTTCATCTGCAGGCGGAACTTGACACTTCTTGTTTGTTCCTGAGTTCCATGCCGTGCCTTTGGCTGAGCTGTGCCCTCGGCTGGGGACGCCCTTCCTGTCCACCTTCCTTTAGGTGTGCAAATTCTACAGCCTTCGGGACACAGCTGCAGCATCACCTCTTCTTAGAATCTTCTCTGACATTCTATCCCCTAGACCAGGGTGTGCCTGCAGCTGTCTATAGGACTTCCCACTTTATCCCAACTATGAGCTCAGAGGACGGGCCCACGCTCACTCACGTCCATGGCCCCATGAGTTCCTTGGATTTCATCAATTCCTTCTTTAAAAATAACTATACTAATGATCCGTTTATTAACTTATGTGACAGCTTGTAATTACCTGTTACTTATTGTTACTGTCTGCTTCTTGGGGGGGCACAGTGTTGGTGAGCAGTAGGCAGTTTAAAATAAATCAAGGACATAGTTGAAAAGGAAGGGTCTGATCCAGAAGGGAATGCAGAGAACAGGAAGCCTTTTCCCCAGGGGCCGTTTCTGTTTCCTTATAGAGATGCTGTGTACATATCAGATCATCTTTTAAATATCCCAGAAGCCTTTTCCAACCTTTCTTGGGGTCATGCCCCCCTCCCTATAGGACACACCTCTCTCTCTCTCTCTCTCTCTCTCTCTCTCTCTCTCTCTCTCTCTCTTTCTCTCTCCCTCTCCCTCTCCCTCTCCCTCTCCCTCTCCCTCTTTCCCTCTCCCTCTGCCCTGGGTTCTGTCACAGCTCATCATGAGCAGGGGTAGGGGGGTGGGGGACAAACTCTCCCATTGGACTCTTCTGTTCAGATCTCAACGTAGGTGTCCTTTACTCCAGGAGGCCTTTGCTGACTTCCCCCCAGCCAGGTGAGGCACCCTCGTGGAGTCCCCTACCCCCAGCCAACATCCTAGCAGTTGTGGAGGTTCCCTTAACAGATACCTACTTAAACCTCACAACATTGCCCCCAGTGTACAGATAGGAAACCGAGGCTCGAGAAACAAGGAAGCTTGCCCACAGCCTCCCAAGAGGTGAGGCCAGGAGCTGAACTTGGGCCTGCCTGATCCCAAAGTGGGCTTTTCCCACCACTATATGACTGTATAGTGTCCTGTGGGTACCCTGGGAGGGACTCATCTCCATCACACTTAGGTAACAGTGCCATCCATCTACTCACCCACACATCTACTCATCTACCCATCCACCCACCCATCCATCCATCCACCCAGCATCCATCCATCTGTCCACCATTGCATCCACCAATCCCCCACCCACCCACCCATCCACTACCCGTCCATCCACTTCCTGCTTACCCACTCATCTCTCTATATATACACACACTCCCTGGTGCCCACCCACCCAGGCAACCACACCACCACATTTATCGTCACAGCCCATTCACACTCAACTAGGTACACCAGCCTGCAGATGGGCCACTTCCCCTTGGTGGCAAGCAGCTGTGCATGGAAGAAGACGAAGGGACTCCCAGAGTGCCAGGACCAGTGCTGGGAGAAGAGGGCGCCCCTTGCTTTTGCTGCCCTTCCCCCCGCCTGGCAGCCCCCTTCCTCAGCAGCAGGAGCCCAGATGTCGGGGCGCCTCCCCCTCAGCTCTCAGCCCCAGCAGCTGGGTGAAGAATGTGCTTCCTTTGTGTGGCGGCTACAGGGTGCGCAGGCCTGACATCTGGATCGTGTTTGCTGCCCTTTGGAGAGCAGGGAAGGTTTTCATTCCAGAGCTTTGAGCTCTCCACCCTCCCCCGCCTTTTAACTCTTTGCTCAATGCCAGGATGCTATAGACCAGACTCCAGAACCATCCGCAGGGCTTAGGTCTGAGGGGTTGGGGCATCTGTGGTTAGTTGGCGCTCTGGGCTCCACGGCCCAGCCAAAACCTCAGACTCTTCTGAAGACACAAGCAAGAACTTCATGGCTCTGACTTGCTTTCTAACCAGGAACCTCGGTCACAGATTGGGTTCTGATCATTTTTCTGTACAATATGTTTACGTACAGGATGGAATTACATGATTTTGTCACCTCTTTTGATTCTTACTCATGGGCGACTTTTTCATACCATTAAATAGCATTCCATCTATCATGGTGTAATTTTTGCTAGTAAGTGGGTATTTGAACTACAACACACGGAAAAGTGTACAACTTGAATTTTCACCAAGTGTGCCAGATAACAAACGTTACCTGCCCTGTCTGCAGGCCGTGTGCCCCTAGTCACTCCCTGTCAGGGGAACCCCCATCCTGACTCTGACGCCATAGACCAGTTTGCCTGTTTCTGAACTTCATATAAATGGAAGCACGTGGCATATGCTCTTTGGGGTCTGGCGTCATCCAGTCAGCTGCATGTTTGTGAGATGCGTCCGTGTTACTGCACATGGTTCTATCTGTCCTTTTTCCTTGCTGTACAATATTCTGCCCTGTGGATCTGCCATGACTCGTGCCCCTTTGAGTCTTGATGAGCATTTGGATAGCTTACCTTTGGGCCTCTGTGACAAGGTGGCTGATGAACACTCTTGTTCCTTGCCACTGATGCACATGTGTTTGCACATCTGTTGTTTCTGTGCCTAGGAGTAAAATTGCTGTGCAATGGGGTGTGTGATGGTTCAGGCTAGTAGATACTGAGAAACAGTTTCCAAAGTGAATGTACCTACAGTGCGGTTTTTAAGGCTGCATGGTATTGCATTGACCATAGAGTTTATTCAACCAACCCTCTATTGGGGTCATCTTATTTGTTCCTTGTTTGTCACTCTCATAAACAATGCTGTGATGAACATCTTTGTAGGTAACTGTCAGCAGGCACCCTGCTGATGTTCTTTGAACACATTCACTAAGATAGACCTGCTCGTCCACACTACGCAGCTGCCACAGGAGGAGTGGGAGCAAAGAGGATAGGAGGCCCTGATTCAATCAGTTTGCCATCTGTAAGATCCAATTGGTTGGTATCTAAGGTCTCTTCCACCTCCAATATGTAGTCCTAACTACGAAAATGTATCAGTTAGCTACTGCTGTGTAACAAGCTTCCCCAAACCTTAGTGGCTTCAAACAACCACCATTATTTGGCTCACATTTCTTTAGGCTAGCTGTTTAGGCAGGCTCACCTAGGCAACTCTGGTCCCAGCTGGGCTTGCTTGGGTCTGTGGTCAGCAGACCACAGCCGTGGGTTCATGGTCAGCAGCTCTGCTGATGATGGCTGACCACTCCCACATATAACTGGGACTGAGCTGTGACAGCTGAGCCAATTGCCCCACCTGGGTCTCACCCCACACCCCAGCAGAGTGGGTCAGGAAGGGAACAAGTGGAGCTGATGGCCTCTGTGTCCAGGCTCACAGTTGGCTGACATCACTTCCACCACATCGTATTGGCCAGAGCACGGACCAGGGCCAGCCCAGACCCAAGGGTGGGAAAGCAGCTCCATCTCTAAATGGGAAGAGCTGCAGTCACATTTCAAAGGCGTGGGTCAGGAAGAGAAAAGAATTGAGGCCATTTTGCGATGCATTCACCTCACCGGTGGAGGGGGTCTTAGTAGCCATAACCAAGCTTCATTGCTGTGGGATGGGCTCTAACAACTCAGACACACCACAAAGCGTTGTCCTTCCCACCTACACACAGGGGAGCTGCTTGCTGGGGCCGCTGGCAGGGGCGTAGGTCCTGACCCGAGCCTAGCTCAGGCTCTCTCCCACCACAGGGAGCTGAACTTTCTCAGTGGTCAGCCAGCAAACCTTCAAGGAGCACCTACTAAATGTCAGGCACTGTTCTAGGCTCTGTCTTGGGACCGTGCACAGAAAATCAAGACCATGTCATCCGTGAGACAGGCAGTGGACACGAGGACCAACATTAGTTGATGATTGCCGGTGCTGACAAGTGCCCCCCAAAAGATAACGTTGGCTGATGTAGCAGGAAGCTCAGGGGTGGGGGGCAGTTTTGACTTGGGTAGGTAGGGAAGGCTGCTCTGAGAAGGGACATTTGAGCCCAAACCTGAATGACGAGGAGACAGCCTTGTGAAGATGGGGGGAAGCATTTCAGCAGGTGCAGAGGCTCCATGCAGGACAACAGTGCGTGGTGAGTGGGAGGGAGTGAAAGGCACACAGAGCATGGGAGGCGTGGAAGAGGCACTCGGTCCATCTGCCGCCCATCAGGCAGTTTTGCTCCATCTTCCCAGCTTCTTTGATGAGCCCCAGGCTCCTTTATAGGTGTAACATGGGCTGTGCTTTTCCCGTTCAGAAGGGTTGTGTGGGCCCAGCCGGCAGGGAGCTCTGGTGAGATTGTGTCTGATTCCGTTTTGTATCATCTTGGTGGTAGAAGGGACCTTTCCACCCGGGAACACCGGCTCCCTTCACCGCTGACGGGAAGTCATGAGCTCCTGCTTATGATCGCAGGGCAGCCCGGCCACTGCAAAGTGTGCCCCCTGTATCAGTGAGGGGGCTTCACTGTGCCCCTGGACATTCTCTTGTGGAGCCCCTGACCCTTGGACAGAGGCTCACTGATACCCCTCTGGGAGGGCTCAGAACACATCCACAGTGAGAGACTAGCGCTGCCACTGACCAGCTGGTGACGTCAACCTTAAAGCTGGACACACATGGGATCTGCGTGATAGCCATGTGACCGAGGCAAGTGATGTCACCAATCTGTGCCTCAGTTTCCCCATCTGTAGCTCTAACACCTCACGGCTTTGTCAGGAGTCAAATGAGAGAGGAGTTTCTGAGCCCAGGCACAGAAATAGTTCTCAGCAAAAGAGAGGCTATTTAAAACCTAAAGTTGTGCACGCATATCAAGGACAGAACCTTCCTTCTGGGACCCTGCAACAGGGTTCCCTCCCTGCCCCATGCATGCTGTATGCTTTCTGTGGATTAGTGAGTTTCACCCTTCCTTGACTCTGTGGAGTTGGTGGGGGGAGGGAGGGTCTGTTCTCATCCCCATTTCACAGGTGAGAAAACTGAGGTCCAGAGTAGAAAAGCCTCTGACGTTTCTGCTGAGAGACTAATGGCCAGAGCCACACAGGCTTCTAGCTCACAAAGCCCTTCTGGGTTTCTTGTCTAACACCACATCCACCCCGAGAAGTGGAAGTTACGGGCCCCATTTTACCGATGGGTAAACCATGGCTCAGAGGCAAACTAGGGTAATTTCCCCGAATTCACAGTTAGCCGGTCGCAGAGCAGGATTGGAACTCCGGTTTCCTGATTCCCAACCCAGCACTATTGCCATGGCTACCTGTGACCTTCGTAGTCATCACCCACAGGCCTGGAGGTCAGGGTCCCTGGGGGCAGGCAGCCAGGGGTGGCTTAGTGCTGTGTTGCAGGAAGGGCAGTGGCAGGCAGAGGAACAGCCCACCCAGGTCAGGCCCCAAGGACCGGGAAAGGCTGGGTGGGAGGCCTGCCTGGACCAATGGAAGGGAAAATACTAATCCTTGTGTTTTTATATTATTACTTATTCATCGGACGGCAGAGGGCTTAATAGAAACCAGATGTGGGAAGTGACTCAAGTTCCAGCGCCTGGGACTCATTAGGCTGCGCCCACCCACCCCCCTCACTCCCCCCCACACACAAACACACCAAATCCCCTACTTTGCAGAGGTTTGGGATCAAAGATGAGAGTCCCCTGACATTGGCCTTGGTGGTAGGGGAGAGGTCCCTCCTGGTCAGACCCTCCCATCTGGATGTGGGGGGCGCTGATATCCTGGGTTTTCCCTGAATGCAAGCAGCGCCCCCACACCCACGTCCTTTCACCATTGTCCCAGCCTGAGAGCCCCCAACCATCTCTGGTCACAAACTCCCCTGAGACATGGCTATTTCCTAGGGGTTTGGGCCTAACTTTTTCCTCCGTTTATTCCCATCGAGAGGGTCCAGAAGAGTTGAGATGCCCCACCCCCTCCAGGATGTTTGCTCTCAGTGGAGAGTTCACCTGGCTTACTCGAGACTCCAAGGGTCCAAGAGCTGTGGCTAGACCACAGAGTCCAGGAGAGAAGCCCCTCACCCACCCTTGAAGGAATGAGGGTGGGCATTCTAGGGGCCAGAACTGCCTAAGCAAACGTTTAGAGGCTCAAATGCCTCCTCCTCCATGAGACAGATCTGGCCCCCACTTTCTCGCCAACTCCCCCCCGCCCCACCCACTTTGAATCTTGAATTCTAGCCACTCTGGGGACAGGGGCCCCTTGATGAACTGGTAATGCAGCATGTCTCATTTCTCCCAGGCCCCACACAGCATCCAGTCCAAGGTGGTCAGGGGCCTCAAAGGAGGTGACTCTGTCACCAAGGGGTGCTTGGGGTCACCTCAGAGATAGGGCCCCACTGGCATTCAGAGCAGCCAGGCCTTCATTGTAAGGACTTGCCCTGCATCTCTCACAGATTTCAAGGTTCCACAGTTATGAAACCAGAAAATCTGCCTGGGACCTCACGAGCCAAGGCGGATGTCTACTTTTCACATGGACACAAAGGGACCCTGTGGGCACCAAGCGCTCAGGAGGGCTGCTCCGTGAACTGGGGGACCTGGCTCCACCTCTCATAACTGCTCACTACTCCGAAGATGGGCTCCCCAATGGCTGTCCCCAATCCGGCAACCCCATGCTCACTGTGTGGCAGTGGTGTCCACGGGCCCCGTTATGTCCTCTAGAGGGTCCTACCCGTGAGGGGTACCCTGATGCACAGGTGACCTCATTGTGCACTGCTTGGCCTGATTTCTCTTCAAACACACTCACACTTTCTATCTCCTCCAGTCATTTGGTGTCAGACTTGTGGCAGGGGCCAGGGGTTTGTGATTAGAAGGGGGCTTTGGGCCTGAGTGGGTCAAGAGCCATTGTAATAGGAGGTCTATGAATGAATGAATGAATGAGCAAATGGATGAAAATCCTGGCGGGGCACAGCGGTGTCAAGAAGTCAGGACTATGAGAAGGCAGCCTCATTGTTCTGTGGTCTTGGATGAGCCCCTGACCTCCCTACCCCGGACTCCCGCCTAAACCTGGACTTTGCACCAGAGAAGGTAGCCAAGAAAGGGGTCGGTATTTAGGGTTGGACTTTGAGGCAGAGGGGTCAGGACTCACTTTGCTAAAAGGGAGCCTGGGGGGTCAGAACGGCTGGAACAATATCTATGATAATGGCCTGTCTCCCTGGGTCCTCTTGGTCATAATTCAACAAGTATTTATTGAGTACCTACTGTGTGCCTGGTACGGTCCTGGACTCTCAGTTTTGCATTTGGGCAAAGATGTGGAGGATGAGAGCAGATCTCCAGGTATCCAGGGGAAGGAACTTCTGGCAGAGGGGACAGCCAGTCACAAAGGACCCCGTGGACTCTCGGTACTGGCTGAAGCACAGGGCAGCCACCTTTACCCATCTTAGGAAATATGCCTGAGAGGGCGGCTTACCCCTCTGGTTCCCAAGAAAGTCAAGCAGACGGGTTTACCTTGGCAGGAGTTTCAGGATAGTGGCCTGCTGCCCACCAAGGCAGAAGCTGGCAATTCGGAGACTGGGGCCCAGTTGCGGCTCTCTCTGCACCCACCTGCAGAGCCCTCACCTCTCGGGGAACAGTGGGGACAGGCTTGTCCCTCTCACCCAGTTGTGGAGGATGCTATGAGGGTGGTCTTGGCCAGGTGACCTCACAATGGGGCTTCCCTCGCTTTTGCTCATCTGCACTTTCCCTACAAGGAAGATGCAATATTTGCAAGATGCAAAAGGAAAATAATTGGACAACTGTTACAGCGTTGGTTTCCTTTTGTTCTCACCACTATCAGTGACTATTCCTGCACATGTTTAGTGATCTCTCCTTACTCCTACTTAAAGTGGAAACTTAAGCTGGGAGCAGTGTGCCCAGAATCCCCGCCAAACCCCTGTTCTGCCCATTTACAGAGAAGGAAACTGAGGCACACCACACATTGAGCTCCCTGCCTGCTCAGCAGCCCCAGGAAAGACTTCTGCTCATACATTTGCTATTTCTGAGGCCAGCCTCTCCATCATATTGGGAACACCAGGGGGACCTGCGACCTTTGGGACCCCTCCTCAGCCTCCCATGGGCCTCAGGAACCCTTGCCTGCAGGTCAGCTCCAGGAAAGGGATCTGAGGTGGAGCTGCACCCAGCCAGGCCCCAGGAGCGGCACCTGCCCAGTCTCCGTGTGGGGGTGCATCCCAAGATCCCACAGAAAAAGTAGCCTCTGTCGCCTCATCTGCACACCTCATAGGCTTGCTGTATAGATGAGATGACGTGGTTCATGCAGAATGCTCAGGTCAGGGCCATTGCTTTGTTACCTGTCAGTACCTGTCGGTGCCTGTGCAAAGGACCTGAAGCAGGTTACTTGTCCTTACCTGCCACCTTTCTACATCCCATGACTTTTGTGCAGGTCCAATGAAGTAACAGCAGAAATCAGAATGTAAAAGATCAAAGCAGGGTCTTGTGATTTCCTGTGGCAATGTGGATTCCAGGAGGGCAAAGCCAGGAAGGTGAGTTGTATTGATGCTAGCTAGCTAGCAGGTCCTCCTCCTGCAGAAGGTTCTAGAACCCCAGGGCTGGGAGCACTGGGCTGTGGCCAATTCTTAGCCGGGCAAGGCAGGCTGGGAACTAGAGGCGGACAGGGACAGTGATGGATGGGGTGGCTTGTTCCGGCACATTCCGTGTTCTTTCCCACCAACTCCAACCGGCCTTGGAGAGCTGCTTCCTCTGTCAATGGATTAGTGACATTTAGCTGGGAACTGGATACGCCGTCTGGGAAAGACTCAGGGTGTCCCCTGGGCCCTGGGAACACAGGGTCTGGGAATGTTCTTGAGGACTGAGAGCAGCGTGGCGGGGGGGCAGCTGCGACAATGGGGCTAGAGGAGGAAGCCCAGATCCCAGGGGCTGGAAAGGACACAGTGCTTCTGCCCACCCTCTCCTCTCTCCCCTCTCGCTCACCAGGACGTCCTGAATCAGCTCCTGCACGCTCAGACTCACATCAAGACACCAGCCACTTGGAAGCCAGCAGGCCCCCATCCCTTGTGGACTCAGGGTGGGAAACACAACAAAGAAAGCCCCTGTGGTGGGTAGGGGGGACAGACAAAAGCAAATGAGGGAGGGAAGGTGCCTCGAGTAGTAAGCCTTGTAGCAGGTGGCTGAGACACCAGGTCCACGGCCAGCCCCCTTCTCAGCTGTGTGAACTGGGCAGGACTCCGAGCCTCTTTGTGCCTCAGTTTCCTCATCTGTAAGATGGAGAGGAGCACTGTCTGCCTGCAAGGGGTGTGGGAAGGCTACATGCACATTGGGGCTCCCTGGCACTGTGGGCCCCTCACCTCCTGCTGCCTTCCTCTAAGTCAGAACCATGAGGTAAGGGTCCTGGCACTCCCAGAGTTGTGCCCCACCTGTACCAGCACAAAGCCATGGTTCTGGCTGTGACACCGTATAAGGCCCCAGGAGGGCTGAGGGGGCCCCCCAGCGTTGAATGACAAGGCTCAGGTGTCTCTTCAGATTTCAAGCTCCTGCGAGGTTGGGCCCTCATTTCATTAAGGCAGTTTCTGTACTTGCAGACCTGGGTCCGGTGGGCTGTTTGGAAAGAAAGAACCAGGGTGCCCGAGGTGGTCAGGGTCCTAGAGCTGCTGCTAACACTGGCTTAGCCCCTGGCTTCTAATGGGGCTGGGAGAGGCACGGGGACACAGGTGGCCGGGTCTCATTTCTTCTTCCCAGGCGCTCTAAGATCTGGAGATCTGAAAACACTCTAAGATCTGCGTCAGCACAGCTCATCTTTCCGTGGACTTGGAAAGATGGTCCTCGTGCTCATCTGCTCAGTTAGGGCATCAGGACATGACCCACTGACTCAGACCAATGATGGGCCTCCCACCCCCAACCTCAGGCAGCTGCCCCTTCCGTGTTTGGGTCAGCCCACATGGCATCCTGGGCAGTACTGGATCCGAGCCCGGCTGGTCTGGCAAGACAACTTTCTCACCTCCCCAGCAACTGTGGTTCCTAAGGATGGAGATTGAGGGTCTGTGGACTCCCTTGGGCTCAGGCCCTACTTCCCGTCAGCCTCGTGCTTCTGGCTCTGGGACCCTGAGCAAGTCACTCGCCCTCTTTGAGCCTGTTTCCCCAGCTATAAAATGGGCGTGATAACAGGACCTGTCTCCTGCTGTGAAGGTACAGTGCGTCCAGCAGCTGAAATATGGGGTTCCTAACAAAAGCCAGTCATGGGGGTCGCTTCATTTCTCCTGACGTAAGGGATGGGGGAGCCGATGCATGTAGGGCACTGGTATTATTATACGTTAATCTTAAAAGAAAAAGGTGAAAAGACGTACATCTAGCTGGCTGGGTCCCACCCCAGACCCGCCAAATCAGAACCTCCTAAAGGGAGGTTCACTGATGTTCACTGAGACCCCCACCATTGGGTGGAGGGTCTGTGGATGCTGAGAGCCCCAAGATGACCCCAGAATTGAAGCCAGGGAAACGGAGGCCCGTGTGAGCACAGAGGAGACAGCGCAAGCTCAAGGTTCAATGGACAGGTCAGGCCTAGTCTGCCTCTCATGGGCAGGTGACCTTGGAGATCTGACACATGGGCCCTGACTGCTTTCTGGGAAGGGAGTGAGGATTCAATGAGATGTTATGTGGACATGCAGGGCACGGGCCCAGCTCCATATGGGTTTGAGGACGCCTGGGAGTGGACACTGGGGTGGGAATCTAAGAAAGGGGAGGGAGTGTCTCACAGGGCAGGTCCAGATTTTCCTGGTGGTGGTGGTCTGGACTTGCTGTGATCTGTGCCAGCTGAGCCGGCTCATGCTGGCACCCTCAGTAGCCTTGGTGGGAAGCAGGAGCTGTCCTCCCTCACCGGCAGTCAGCATCCAATGGTCGGTCTTCTCCCCTGCACCCTTCCATACCACACACCCCAGTTGCCCTGGCCAGCGCCTGGTCTCACTTGCTTATGGGCACAGGGTTCCGCCTGGATGCCCTATGCTGGCTGCCCAGGGCAGTGAGGTCATGTGAGAGCCTCCAGGGCTTTAAGCCTCCCAGTAAGTCTGGAAGGCCCACGAGCAGCCTTGGCTCAGTAAAAGGCCTTGAAGCGGGGACAGGGCAGGAAGCCTGCACAGGGAGAACAGGGCTGCCCCTATCTGGTGGCTCCTAACATCCTGGAGAGGCATCTGCAGTTTGCCCTCTGGCCACAGAAGCCTGGTTAGGCCTGTTGAAGCCCCACTTGCAGGGAAGCTGCTGAAGGGATTTAGGCAGGAGAGACAATGTGCATATTCGAGACCCGCTTCAGCTGCTGTGCAGAGCCTTCAGTGGCTCCCCATTGCATGCAGTGTTTCCCCGAAAATAAGACCTAGCCAGACAATCAGCTCTAATGCGTCTTTTGGAGCAAACATTAATATAAGACCCCGTCTTATTTTACTATAACATAAGACCGGGTCTTTATAATAATAATATAATATGATATGATATATTATGGTATAATATAATAATACCGGGTCTTATATTAATAATAATGCCGGGTCTTATATTAATTTTTGCTCCAAAAGACGCCTTAGAGCTGATTGTCTGGCTAGGTCTTATTTTCGGGGAAACAGTACTAGCCAGCCCAGTCCTAGCTGACCTTCCTTTTTCCTACACAACTAGAGGCCCTTAACACACTGGCTTTTGCATTCTGTGTTCCATGACCACAAATGCTGTTCCTCACTATCTCTACACCACCTCTGCTCTTCCCTGAGAGCCCTTGTCATTTTCTGTGTTCTGGGGCGGGGTCTGTGCTGAGGGCAGCCTCAAGAGCAGGGTCCCAGCACACGAGTTTCTCCATAAACCTTTGCTAAATTTCACTGAGTGCTCTCATGTGCAGACCCTTTACCTTATCTCATCTAACCTCCTGCCTGCCTGATAGAAGGAGGTCATCCTTGCCTCATTTACAGAGTAGAGAGGCTCAGAGAGGTGAGGTGACTTGCCCTAGGTCACACAGCCAGGAGGCAATAGAGCTGGGACTGAAGAGTCAAGAAGGACTCATGAGGCCCTGTATGGTGCACCTGTGATCCGCACATGTGAAGCCCCTGGGACCCATGACCCAGGTGGGTCATGGGACAACAGAAGAATCCCCTTCCCTCTGCAGCCTCAGTCAACCTGGGTTTGAATCTCAGACCTGGTGCCTCTTCTAGAAGAAGGATGCCTGTTGGTGACAGCCAGGGACTTTGAAACCCTGCAGATTCATGTGACCCTACAAGGACCCACCCATACTTGCTGTGTGCCCTTGGGCGGATTACTGCACCGCTCTGTGCCTATAAAACAGGGTTTTGGTGAGAATAAAAGGAGCAATGACTGTCCAGTGCTGAGAGTAGGGCCTACATACAATGAGTCTGCCTCCTCTCCTAAGTAAACGGACGGCTTCGGGCCTGCCTACCTTTCCTTTTCTGCCAAAGGAGGTCGCTGGGCACCAACAGAGCACTGCCTGCTCCATCCTCAGTGCCCACCCAGTGGGTGTCATGGGATGAGTGTGTCCAGAACCTGTCCCTCAAGGGCTGTGGAGACGTGTGATGCATTGAGTTGCCCATGCCCAGCCCCTGTGTCTGCCTCCCCAACGGTGAGGTTGTGAAACAAGCACCATGTGAGGAGTAGTGAACCATTGGGGTGGCCCTGGCAGGGTCCCCCAGCTCCTCCCCAACGGGGTTTTCCTTTATCTGCTTTTCTGGTCTGTGCAATCGCTGAGGCTCCCACCAAGCCCCAGTGGGGAAGGGCTTTGGAAATTCGGAACACGTCCTGCATCCCATGGCCAGCCTGGCATCCAAAATGCCCTCCCAGGCGTGCTGGTGGGACTGCCTGCCCTGGGGTGGCCTGGTCAGATGAAGGGCTGGCCAGGACGGACTGCACTCAGGGGTGGCCTGAGGCCCACAGTGACCGGCCACACTTGCCTTCTTTGGTTGTCACCGGGGACTGACCACTGGCCCTGCAGCCAGGCACAGTGTTGATGGGCCCCACAGCTGCAGTGCACGTGTGCCCAACCGTCAGCCTCCTGACAGGCAGGCTGCAGGGGGCAGGGCACCCAGCGGGAGGGAGGCCAGCAGCTACAGCTGAGTGGACAGCAGGTGCTGCGAGGCCTGGTGGCTGCTGATTCCGGCTGCTTCCCCTCCATGGGGCCCAGCAACGAGGGGGCTTTGCTCTCACCCCGCAGGGCCCTGGGATGTGGAGGGCTGTGAGAGCCCCACCCCGGTGCTGCAGGGGGGTGGGCATCTCCACTCTGAAGGGGAAGATGGGGGGAGATGAAGGGAGCTTTCCACAGTATTGGGCACGAGAGAATGGTAAATGCCATTTATTCGCATTATTAATCGCCATCCCCAGAGGGGGACCGCTCTGGATGCACGTGTGTCTGTGTCTGCCCTGATCACGTGGGGCCCTTAGGAGGGGAGAATGGGGGCAGGGGGGACAGAGGGGACAAGACCTGTCGTCACATAGTGACAGCTAAGGGTTATTGAGCCCTGACAGAGGCTTCAGCTACCTTCCCCCGGCCCTGGATGAGACCCCATCAGCTTTAGCAGGACGAACTCAGGGCAGTGGCTGGGGCAGCGTGGGCTGCAGCTCTGTATGTAACAGGTAGAGAATGTCTACCTCGATGGCCCCAAGCAGCTGGGCCCCCCAAACTCCCAGCCACTGTACCCAGATCTTCATGGTTTGCTGGGGCGTTGGCTGATCCTGCATTAAGATGCAGGGGGAGGCCCAGGGTTTGCCCTGCTCCACCTGCAAAGAATACCCAGGCAGCTACTGGCTCAGGGTGTGTGCAGCTGGTCAGATCCACCTGGAGGCCTTTACTTCGGGGTCCTACTTTGTGAGGCCAGGGGCTTAGGACCCCTAGGCTTGGTTTTGCCACTTCCACCCTCTCTTCACATCTGACCCCTAGCAGAGCGTCAGACCACTTGGGACTCTTGACACAGTGTCTAGGGACAAAATCCACTGGTCTACAGATCATACTTTGAGTGGGCAGGCCTGGAACTGCCTAAACTCAATTGCGTCCTCAGCCTGGCTGCTGCCAGGAATCACCTAGGGCCAGAGATGGTTAAAATAGAGGTTCCTGCCACCTAGTCTCTCCTTGAATAACCCCCTCAGACCAGCCTTATTGGGGCCCCAACCTGCTGCAGCAGCCTCACCTGGGACCCTGATGGAAATGCACATTCTCGGACCCACTTCACATCTGCTGAACCAGAAATGAGGGTGGGCAGGCCAGCATGTATGTCTGAACAGGCCCTTCAGGAGGTGCTGGTGGAGGCTGCCTCAGGGTGCTGGCAACTCCCTGGTCTGCAGGTCCAGGACCACTCCCCCAGTGAGGACCCCCATCCCAGTCTGGCCAGCTCAGGGCTCCTGCAACCACACCCTTCAGCCCAACTGAAATGGGCTGACCCAAGCCTACCCTCTGGTCCCAGGTGGGTGGGATGTCAGCCACCTGTGAGCATACCTAGGGCTTATCTGGGGTGAACTGGGCCCTGGCACTGGGCCTGGCTCTGTGGGCAGAGCCAGGAGCCACCTGGGGTCCAGCTGGGTGTCCCCCACAGCCCAAACAGCTGCTGGCCTGGGGCTTTGTCTGGGCACCAGGTGGGACTGGGGCGACGCTGGCCCCCTCCCCTCTCAACTTGCCTCACTGGCTCTCTTTTTCTCCCCTCCCCCGGGCTGCAGCAGCGGACAGGAAGGAGAAGAAGGCCGCAGCGATGCCTGACTCCCCCGCTGAGGTGAAGACACAGCCCCAGTCCACGCCCCCCAGCATGCCGCCCCCTCCACCCACTTCATCCCAGGGCACCACGCGGCACCCTTCCTTCACGCCCCACACAAGTGAGTAACCCCAGGGCTGGGCACTGAGTGGGTCATAGCAGAGAGGTGCCTCTGGGGCCTCTCGAGTTGTCTGAGGCTCCAAACCTCATTGCGTGTGAATCAAACCAGTGCTGTGGGCCCTCTGTCCTGAACACTCAAACACTCACCGTTGGGCCCTGGGAAGGGAGGATTTCATCATGCCTCAGAGTCCAAGCTTTGAAGTTCAAATCCCAGCTCTTCCATTTTGTAGCTGTGTGACCTTGGGCAAGTTACTTAACCTCTCTGGGCCTGGTACGCCTCATCTATAATGCAGGGCTGGCCATAGTCCCTGCCTTACGGAGCTGCTATGAAGACAACTGAGTTAATAGAAGTTCTTACCTAGGCTGGCACATTGTGAGTGTTCCATCAAAGTTAGCTGTTACATTTGGATCTCAGAGAGGGACAGGGACTTTCCCACAGTCACACAGCAGGTTACTAAAGTGTAGGTGAATTCAGTCAGGCCTGTGCCCTGCTAGAGAGCCCATTGGAGGTGACTCTGCCTTTGAAGGAGCTCCACACTGGCTCAGATACCAGGGGCTCTATTGCCAGGCCTCCTTGGGATGTGAGGGTCAGCCAAGAACTGGGGTCAGCAGGGCTTGAGCTGCCGGTGACATGGTGGGTAGACCAGACCTTCAGGCAGTGTCTCGCCAGCCCTGGGCACATCCACGCTGAGGGATTCAGAATTCACAGCAGCTCTGGTTAAGCCTCCAGAGTCCACAACCACTGCTAAAGCCCTGTTCCTTTGAGTTGGAGAAGTTGGGGACTCAGTGACTTTGGGTCCTGAGCAGTTGGCAAGGAACCCCTCAGGCTTGGGCTGGTGTGGGGGCCAGTGTTCCCTGACCTCAGGGCTTAGCAGTGCATCCTAAAGGGTTTCTGGCGGGTGTTGGAGAGGATGCACATGCCATCCCCACCCCCATGTTCAGAGGCCAGAAGCTCCATACTCAGAGACCGCTCTGCAGGTTTTGAAACCCAAGTGAAATCCCTCTGTGTGGCAGGAACCTCAGACTCCTCAGCTGGTGGCCCCTGGTCCCCACTAAGTTGAGAAGTAAAAGCTGCTGCCTCCAGCCAGGGCCCACAGCTCTGCCCAGAGCCCAGTGTGGACCACAGGACACAGCCTGGCTCCCTTTACCCCTGGATGTGAAGGGTGTTGGTTCTGCCACCCAAAGCCAGCCCCAGCTTCATCATGACCCAGCCTCCCTCTAGAAAAAGACGTTGGCTGTGGGGTCAGGCTCGGCCCCTTGTTTGTTGGATGCTGCCTTCAAGCCAGTCTCCTGACCCCTCTGAGCTTCAGTTTGATAAATGGGATGGTATCACCTGCTCCCAGGTGTGACCGCCTGAAAGCAGGGATGTCCCAACACACAGTAGGAGCTCAGTTACCAAATACCCCTCCCTGCACTTTCACTTGGCACAGAACATTTCAGCTCCCCCTTCCTACCGGGTCTGAGTCAGAGTCCCCATGTGTAACAGAATGGACCAGGCCCCGGCCCTGCCTCCTGCACCGGGATGGGGCCCAAGGCAGCAGAGCACTCGCTCCACAGTCCTTAGCCCACAGGTCCTGGTCTGCCTATGTCAGCCACACTAGAAGGGGCTAGAGGCTGGCTGCACTTTCTCCCATACTCCATTCTCATGGCCACTGTGACCATCAGGCCACCCCTCCCTCTCTTCTGGAAGAGTCAGTCCTCACCTCTGACTGAAACACAGGCAGAATCTCCGTCCACTAAACAGTTGCTGCCCTGTCTGGGCCACGTAGGTAGAGTGGGGAGGCTTGGACTACATGTAACTTCACCAGCCTCTACCTCAGCCGGGGAGAAAAAGAATTACTCATGACAGGATGGCAGCAGCTCCCAAGAAACAAGGCCATGGGCCTCCACTTAAACAACCTACTGTGTTTGGTTCCAAGCAGGAGAAACCAGCAGACACTTGATGATCTGGCCGAGGGCTCTGAGCCGGGTCCCCGACCCTCATGGGCACGTCTTCCTCAGCCTACTTTTCTTCTTGGTCCAGGAGCCCATGATCCAGAAAACACTGGTCTGGAAACCAGATGTTCTAGGTTGGGGATGGGGCTGGGTCAGCTGATACTGTCCGCGTGTGCTTTCATGAGGCCTGTGAACAGATGTGCATGTGGGCAGCAAGCCTGTGTGTGGCTCAGGGTCCTCCCCTCATGCCTTTCCCGTCCCCATGTGCCCCTACCCACCTCAGGCTCAGGCTCCTAGATTCAAGGTCCCGGCTCTATTTAGAGCACAGAGGTCATAAGAGACGAGTGGTACTTTCTTCTCTAAGCCAATGCTTTAGTTCTATCAGGATGCTGGGGCCATCTGAGTGTCAGGCCACCTCCAAGGTGACCTCGGATTTGTTCCCTAACCCAGTGAGTTCCCTGAAAGCAAGGTGGTGAACCACGTCTGTGCACCTGGCTGGTGGCAGCCCAAATGGATGGAGCCTCTGCACTCAGCCACGGATTCCTGCCAAGAGCTTCCCTGGCTTCCCCAGGACCAGCCTGTGAGCCAAGCTACCAGAGGCTGACCTTGAACCATGGCTTGAGGGCTGTGGTTTTCTTTGCCCACTGACTGCCCTGGGCACAAATTCATTTTGGAATTGAAGCTGAAGTGTGGCCAGGGAGGTGGGCAGGGGGGCTGAGAGAACTGTGGGAAGGAATGTAAGGAACTACTCTGCAGCTGGGAGGACCCTCAAAGAGCTAACACGCTATCCTGCCCTTGATTACCGCCCTGTGATGGGGGACTCACTCTCTGATTACAGCCATCCAGCCTGTCTCCTTGTGGCTTCCACCCACTAACTCCAGCTCAGACAAATCAAATCTCCTTTCCTGTTTGGTGCTTCATCCCCTCGTGGCAGCTCAGTCCTGGGCTTCATTTTGGAAACACCAAGGGGTTGTCTGTCGATAGACACCAAGCCCTGAATCGCAATTCCGCTTGAGCTCCAGATCCCTTGAGGATGGTGCTGAGTGGGGTCACAAGGCACATTCCAGAAAGAGAGCTTTTTAAGAACCAGGGTGTCCCACCTATGCCGGTGAAGATACCAAAATTCTTGTAGGCCCCCAGAAAGTCCTGCCAGAAGTGATCCTAAGAGATCCCCAATCCAGCTCCGTCATTTTACAGAAGAAACTGAGGCCCAAAGAAGGGAATGACTGGCCAAAGGTGGTGACGGTCCTGATCCCCAAAACTGCTGTCAAGAGGCAGAGAGGGGAGGGGTCAACTGTAGACATCCCACAGGGCAGAGCCACCTGCCCGTGGCCCCTTTCCTGACAGCGTGTTTTTCTTATTTTGCTTACAGATCGAGAGGATGGGCCTGCGATGTCTCTGCCCCATGGCCGTTTTCATGGCTGCTTAAAATGGTCTATGGTCTGTCTTTGTAAGTAAAATAACAAAAACCATGGGCCTCCCAGGAGGTCTTCGCCTGCACACTCTGCCCTGGCAATGACCCCACTGACTACACAACCCACTATTGCATCTGCTGTGTCAGTGAGGCCTACCTCCCATAGAGAGGAGAGGGGTTCAAGGGGCAAGCTTAGGAGAGCAGAGCAGTTGAGGTCCCCATCTCAGACCCACGTTCACACCCCAGCCCTGCTGCTCATAAGCTGTGTGATCTTAGGCAGGTGGACACCCTCTCTGTGCTCCTTGGTCCCAGTCCACAAAAACCAGGCAAGTATGACAGATCCCAGCGTTGAGAGAAGGTAGATTGTCAATGCAAGTCCAGAGTTTGGCATCTGAAGGGCAAACCTCAGCCTAGGTCAAGTCCCAGTTCCTCCTCTTCCCAGTGGGGTGACCTTGGGTAGGTAATACCTGTTCCTCAGTTTCCCCCCCAGAAGTCATCACAGCCCCTGGTGCCAGGGCAATTACAAGGGACCATAAGATGTTGCTGATCGAGTCAGCACGAGGCCTAGCACACATTGGGTGCTCAGTGGACATTAGTCACTAGTGGACATTTCCATCAAAGTGCTGGGCCATAGCCGGTGTCCATAACAGAAAGTTCTTACGGGGTGACGGTCAGAGTGTTTGTCAGCCAGTGTTAGGACAGGCCCCCGCTACAAGCCAGTTGCGCTGCGCAGCCCAGGCATTGCCACCATGTAGCTCTGGGCTCTGAGAGGAGGTGACATAACGGTTCTGCATTATTTATGTCCTGTGATGCTGTGGTCCTCCTGCCATTCTGTGATGCCTGGCCTCGCTCTTGTGTCTGGCTCATCTGCTGAGCTGCAACGCTATCAGGCTTGTGTGATTCCCAGCCCCTAAGCCACCCCTGCAGCCGGGAGAGGGGCTAGTAGCAGAGGTGGGGGCAGGGGGCTGTTTGTTGGTTCCTCATCTCAGCCTGACCCTCGCCCAGGCCCAGGGCTGGGAGAGCCGTGGGGGTGCTAGTGTGTGCCCCCAAACCTCAGCTGGGGACACGTGTGTGGTCTAACTTAGTAACACACCTGTTGTGGAATGAAAGCACTTGTGGCAGGGGGTTATTTTCGGCGTCTCTTTAGCAAGCTGCTGAGACTGCCCAGCAGCCTGCGGGAGGGAGCACGGGCCAGCGAGGGCAAGCAGGCCTCCGGGAGGACCCAGGCACCGAGGGCAGGCTGGTAAGGGAGCTGCAGGAAGGCCAGGCCCAGGCCAGGCCAGGGGCCGGTGGGTGGGGGCCCAGACAGCGTGGACAGCCGCACGTCTTAGAAGCCTCTGGAAGGTACAGACCCCAGGTGATAGCCTAGCTCCACCTGGAGGAGTGAGCCCCCCGCTGCGGTGAGGTCTCCCGTGGCAGCAGGCCATCTCTTGGCCCAGCTGCAGTAACCGCCAGTGGCTGTCATCAGTCTTGACCAGGGTGTGTGTGTGTCAGCGTTCGCCGCGGGGTTGGCAGAAGCTCACTGGTGAGACAGGAAATTAGCACCACAGCAGGGTCTTCTGGTTTCTGTAAGGGTCCTCTGGACAATGCCTCAGACACGGTGAGGGACAAGGCCTCTTCCTGTCCTGTGTCTGGCGTTCACTGTCCATCCCAGAGTGAGAGGGAAGGCCCAAGCGAGGCACACCTCTCTTGTGGGACTTTTCCAGAGCCGGTGTGTCACTTCTGCAGCCCAGAAAGCATTTCTAAGATCTTCAAGACCAGAGGGGCAAACAGGTTTCAGCTTGCATTGCGTCTCCATCACTGGGGGAGGGAAAGCCATGCTGAGAAAGACTTGGGCCCCAGGAGCAGGGTGCTAGGCTCCATTGCTATGCCTGTCCCTTCCCTAGAGGAAGGCAGCACATGTTTTTGTCAGCCCTGACCTTCAATCAATGGTTTCCAAACTTCTGCTAAGTGGGGGCCAATTATTGATGAGTGATCACCCACATGTAAAAGCAATCAGGGTCAAGCATTTTGAATTCCTTCCGGTGGTGGAAGGACAACCTGGGTTCTATAAGCCAGGGAAACCTGGAGCAGAGGGGCCAGGCATTTGTGGAGTAGAGAACCATCCATCTCTGGTTTGGGCCAAGGGCCATTTGCAGATGAAGAAACAGGCCAGGCCCCTAGTCCCATACGCACACAGCCTATCTGGGCTAGTGTAGGCACCCGTGGGGCCTCAGGCAGGATGTGGCTTCCAACCCCCACGCAGGGAGTGCCTACCCCTGCAGAATGAGGGAGCAGGCAGGTGAGCAGGCAAGGGGATGAGTGTGCGAACGTGAGCGAGCTCCCTGGGGCAGGTGCCTGTGCAGTGGCCGAGGATGTGAGATGTGAGTGGCCGCCAGGTTTAGCAATTGAGCCTCAGGCCTCCCAGAGGCATTCTGCCCCCACCACCTGCATCTGGAGCCCCTCCACTGTCTCCAAAGGCCCTGGGAACCTGTGGCTTCTGACTTCTCTGTAGACCCTTGTGATCACCTGTCAGGATTCTGAGGCCTGGGGACCAGATGCAGGTGGCCAGGCATGGAGGGCTCCCCAGCCTCCAGTGTGAAGGGTCTGTCCCCTGTGGCTGAAGGAGGAGGTCCTGCCCTGGGACCTTTCACAGCACCCCTGGCGTCTTCTAGCCCTGGGATGCTGCTCCCGGAGCCCCTGCATTGTGTTCAGCATGTGTCCCTTAGGTCACTTGCTTGTCCTCCACGCAGCCTGGGACCCATATGCACACGTATCCATGTGTGTAGCAGCCTCAGACAGCATTCTGCTTAGTGCCTCCCACTCCAGGATCCATCCCCACTTGTCCTGGGGTATCCGGGTCCCTCTGCCCCACCCCAGCCCCATCGGCCTGGGCGTTGGGACTCTTGTGCAGGCAATGGTGCCTGTGTGGGAGTGGGTACCTCTCAGGGCCATCGTCATGGAGGTGGGGTGACCAGATTCTTAGGGTGATTCTTAGGATTCTTCCCCAAGAAGAGGGGAAGTGGGCTGACAGGTCTCTAACAGTAGAGAAGTCCCTCTGCCTGTTTGCAGTGGATGCTGAGCAGCCTGCTGGGCACCTGCCAGATGGCGTGAGCACCCTGGCATCTCCCTGGGGTGTGAAGGGCCTGCCCGCGAAGCCCACCACCTGCTGAGGCCCTGGGGCAAAGCCATACCTTTCCAGGCCTGGTTTGCAAATCTGTGAAGGGTGTCAGTACCCATGTGGCATCCCTGTGGCTCTAGCGGGGGTGGGACGGTGGGGGGCAGCTGCAGCTCTCTGCTGTGCTCCTCACACCCCCTTCTCCCCCCCGACAGTGATGAACGGCAGCAGCCACTCACCGACGGCCATCAATGGCACCCCATCCACGCCCAATGGCTTCAGCAATGGCCCAGCCACCTCATCCACAGCTTCGCTGTCCACACAGCACCTGCCCCCAGCCTGCGGGGCACGGCAGCTCAGCAAACTCAAGCGTTTCCTCACCACCCTGCAGCAGTTCGGCAGCGACATCTCCCCAGAGATCGGAGAGCGCGTGCGCACGCTGGTGCTGGGGCTTGTGGTGAGTCCAGGCAGCACAGCCAAGGAGGCCATGTGTCTGCTGAGCGAGGACGCGGTGACACTGGGCCATGCCCAACCTTCAGGCCTCCCGCCCTCCCCAGGCTGGACGGACGGGGCTTGGGCTGATGCGTAGTGATTTTCTCCTTTCAGAACTCCACGCTGACCATTGAGGAGTTTCATTCCAAGCTCCAGGAGGCTACCAACTTCCCACTCCGCCCATTCGTCATCCCCTTCCTGAAGGTAACGGCAAACCCTGCTCCCTCACACCGGGGCCTCCCCCAGGAGCCCTGAGTCCATTCCCTGCCAGCTCTGACCAGGCAGCATGCTCAGCCCACCTGGGACCCCAGGGGAACAGCTCTGACCAGTCAGGACCGATTCCTACTAGTTAAGGCTGTAAACTAGTTGCCAGACTGGATTAGTCAGCCACCTCACCCAGTGCTCTAAGACAGAACTCCCCAATCAGTCCTGTTATTTTTGGCCAAAGCGACTCGTCCACTGAACTGCTAGTTTTTGAGCACCTACCATGTGCCAGGCACTATGTGAGGCCTGGGGATATAGCTGTGAGCAAAGCAGACACAATCCCTCCTGGAGCCAATGGCCTGGTGGGAGAGGAGGCAGCTAACCAGGAATGGCTATAAATTCTGTGCCCAACCACAAGGAAGGGACAAATGATAAGGGCTGAGGAGGGGAGGGAGGGAGCCAGGTGGATAGCGGAGCACAGAGCCTTCCTTTTCCAGGCATGTGCAAAGGCCCTGAGGCAGGGGGTACCCACTGTGTTCGAGGGACAGCAAGGGGGCCGTGTGGCTGAAACAGGAGGAGAGGGACAGTGGGCAGATGGAGGGATAGATGGGTGGACAGACAGACAGTGGATGGGTGTGTGGATGGAAACGTGGATAGATGAATGGCAATCAGATGAAAAGAAGGTCATGTGGCCAAACATGGGAAGTAAACAATGCCCCAAGGCCTCTCAGTGGGAACAGCTGGTATTGGGGTAGCAGCAGCACCAGGGGCTTGTGAGCAATGCAGGTTCCTGGGCTCGGCCCAGGCCCACTGACTCAGCACCTGTCTGTTAACAAGCACAAGCACAGGTCTCGACCATGTTAGATCAGCATCTTCACTGTGGTGCTTTTCAGGGTCTTCATTTCCCCAAACAAAGGTCACACACATCTCAGAGGGGCCGAGATGAAATGCTTCCCAAATGTGTTTGACCCCATGACCCTTTGCTGCTGTGTACCTCCCAAGGTCAGTGTCAGGGGTCTCACTTGGGAGACGCCCACACTGACTGCTGCTGGACTCTCCTTGGGGCTCCCATGACCCGAGCCTGCGAGATGCTTCCAGCCTGGGCCTAGTCACTGCATGGCCAGGCCTGGTGGGGCTGCCTTCCAGAGGATCTTGAGGACAGACCAGACCAAACGCTCCCCGGTTTGAGCCCTGCCCCTGCCACTGAAACACCCTGGTGGCCTGGGTCAGGCTGGTTCACTCCTCTGTACTCAGTGTCTGCAACTGTAAAGTAGGAATCATTCTGAGGCTTTGGGAAGATGCACGTGAGGAATTGGGCACAGGCTCAATACATGTTGGTTATCCTCATCGGGGGAATTAAAAGTGTTCTGCAGACGAGGCATGCTTAGCAAAACTCTTCAAAGCTGCCCCTGCTGACCCCCAGCAGGCACCATTCCCAATGAACAGGCAGGGAAACTGAGGCCTTGAGGTCTTGCCCCACTGGTGGAGCGATGGCGCTGAGGCTGGAACCTGGATTTATCAGACTCCAACCCCACCCCCATCCCCCGCCCCTGGCCTTCATAGGCCATGCCGCAGACCAGCACCTTGTTCCCTGCAGTCTCTCACCAAGGGGACCCCATGTCGTGCCCCCACATCTGCTCCCTCCCTCCCTCCCTCCTTCCTGCCCTCCTGCCCACACCCCACTGTGCTCACACTCCTGAGGTGGTGACAAAGAGGCTGCTGGCATGGAGCAGGGTTTGGGCCCATCTGGCAGTCATTTGCAATTCATTAGGAGCCCTTCCCTTCTCTCTCCTCTTTTCAACTTACTGCTGACTCCACCGCTCCCCATCTTTGGGGACACAGTGCGCCTGCTTATTCTGTCGGATCAAATATTTACAGCAGATGTCCCGCCCGCCCGCATCAGCTGCCCTTGTTTATCCGAGAAGCAGAGGCAGGGCCAACATCTGAGTCCCCTGCTCACCCCAGCCAGGTCTGCAGCCCCCTGCCCACTACACGTCACACCCTAGCATCCTTCCAGATACACCCCAATGAGGCACCAGGCAGGACACGCCCAGCCTATCACTGCCTGCCCAGGTACCTCTCTGCCTCGGTTTCCCCTCTGTCCATAGTGGCTCTCACATGCTCTTAGGGCTTTCATGCCTCAATTGTTCTCCCAATAGGGCAAGGGGAATAGGGTAAGGGGCCTGCCCGCCATGCCTGGAGCCTGGGATCCCACCCAGGGCCCTGGGCCGTGGGACTGTCAAGGTCACAGAGTCCATTCCTCTCAGTGACGTGGAGCTCCTGGGGTGCAGCCAGTTCTGTTTCCAGGGTTTGTTGACGAGGCTCAGGCCTGGCCCCATGGTCCTGCCTGGGGAGCGGCCCCCACCACCTCGTTGCAGAAGCCCTGGCTGCTGTGAAATGCAGAGCTCTGTGGGGGAACCCAGCAGAAGTGCCCTCTACTCAGCCCACTGGGCCAACTCGGTTCCCCCTCTGTGACCTTTGCTAGCATGGTGCTGGCGTCTTCCTAAGGACTCACAGTGCACCAGGCGCGCTGTGTGGTCGGCAGCCACGCACTCTCACAGCAGCCCTTGGAGCTGTCCCACTGCGCAGAGGCAGGAACTGTGGCTGAGAGGGCAGCTTGGGCTAACCACCTGGCTCAAACCTCAGCTCCAGCGGTAGACTTCTGCAAAACTCCAGCCTCTGTCCTCTGCCCGATCACCGGGAAGTGACAACCCGCCTCACAGGGGTGGGAATGGATGTGTTCATTTGCACGAAGCTCACAGGAGCCTCTTATACCCAGGGCGGGAGGAGCGGGAGGAGCTTTTCCCAGTTCCAGTTGCAGATGAGGCAGAAGTCAGAGGCGTTAAAGTGACTTGCCCAAGATCACCCAGCAGAATAGAGTGGGCTGGCCACAGGGCCCACAGTCATGCAGGCTGAGTGGGCATTAGATGAAGTGCTTGGCGAAGCAGCAGAAACATCGTAAATCCTTGTTACGTGGGAAGCGTCAGCTCAACTAACACTGTGGTTGTTTCTGCAAACACCAATTTCCCTCTCTCCAGAGTGCCCATCTGTGAAGAGGGTAGTTCCGGTCTTTTCTGCATCATCAGAACCGTCAGATGGCAGAACTGTGATCCAGAGAGCTTTTTGAGACCAGTTTAGTCTGTTTAGCACAGAAGTGACAAGGCCTTCCTGGCATCCTGGGCCTTTGGGGACACAGTGGAGACTGCTGCCCCACGGGAATTTGTGAGACATGGCTCTCCACAGTCTCCACTCATTCCTTCTGGGCTGGGGTCCCTGTTCCCCCCACGCAGGGACCCTGGGTCCCCAGCACCCTCTTCTGAGCCCAACATTGTGCATAGCTGAGTGGTGGGGCTTTCCAGAAGCTGGGAGAGGCGGCCCCACCCGGCCAGCCTCCACCCGTGGTCCCGGCTCCCAGCTGGCTCCAGCCGGCCAGGAATCCAGATGTTTCTACCGCCCTAACAGCGCCCAGCCGGTGCCTGTGCTGTCCCCGCCCTGCTGGGCCAGCCGAGGGGACACAGCATGGGAGAGGAGGGGCCATCGAGGGAGAGGAGGATGTTTGGCGTCTGCAGACCTCCCGGGACCTCCTTTCCCAGCTCATGCTCCTAACGTGTTCGACAGATGGCGGGCTGGCCCCCATTCAGCTATCCAAATAGAAAAACAGGCCTGGCAGCAGGCGCTGCTGCACAAAACTGCATTGGCTGCTTGATCGGGTCCGGGTGGATGCGCTAATGAGTTCTGGGGAGGCAGAGGCAGGAGAGGGCTATGTGGCAGCTTTGAAAACGCCATGAGAAAGTTGGAGACTTGTATTTATTTACAAATACTTAGAACTCTGGCTCTCCCAAGCGGCCTGCCGCTGGGCCCCTATCCAGCCTTCCCCCCCCACCCCCCCACCCCACAGTGGCTCTCGGAAGGCTCTTTGGAAGGCGCGTGAGGAGCCCACTTGCCACCCAGCAGTGCCTTCTGGGAGGCCCTGGAACCAGGACAGGGCACAGGCAGGAGGGAATAGCCATTACACACAGTTGTTACAGGCAGGGTCTGCATTGGAATCCTATGCCCCACCCGATCCCACATAGCATTTCACCCCCTGTGCCCTAGAATCCTTACCAATAAATGTGAAGCCAAGTTGCAATGTCCATCCCCGATGGTTATAAGAACCATGGGTGGTACAGCCACAGGCGGTGACTTGTGTGACTGCTCAGAATGATGCAGACTACGCTAATGTGCGTAGTCTGAACTCCAAGCTTCATTCAAGGCCAGGCTGGGAACTTCCAGGAAGTGGGAGAGTAGGGGCTTCCCACCAGCACACATGGGGGTCTGGGGCAGACACACTGGAGTCCTGCTCCCTGCTCCATCTACAGTTAGCTGTGTGGGGGGCTGCCCACTTCCTCTCTTGGAAACTCAGTTTCCTCCTCCACACGGTTTACATGGGGTGCAGGCAAGGAATCCTCATCATGGTTCCCTCCTCACACTGCCCAGATGCCACCGTGGGAGGGAGCTCGGTAAAGTGGAAGAGGCCCAGCCTGGGAGACCAGGATCTGGGCTCGAGTCTCGAATCCCATTGCACCCCAAATCACTGTATGCCCTAGGGGGCATAGTCCTGCCTAGCCTGTCTTCCTGCCCTCATTCCCAGGTTATAGTGGAGGACCTTGAGATCCAGAGAGGTCGTGCAACTTGCCCAAAGTCACACAGCGAGGCTGGCCATCGGCCTCCCTGCCTGGCATCAGAGCGGAGCTGTACACCCTCGCTCATGCTCTGAACTCCATTAGCAGCAAATAGAAGCCCCCCTCTCTCCCCACCACAGGCAAACCTGCCCTTGCTTCAGCGGGAACTCCTGCACTGCGCCCGCCTGGCCAAGCAGACCCCTGCCCAGTACCTGGCCCAGCACGAGCAGCTCCTGCTGGATGCCAATGCCTCTTCCCCCATTGACTCCTCGGAGCTCCTGCTGGAAGTGAATGAGAACGGCAAGAGGAGGACACCTGACAGGTACCTCAGGGGCTTCCTATGGCTGGGGAGGGAGACAGTGGAGGGACCAGGTCCAGAGCTGCCTCTGGTACCACAGCTCAGCTGGCGCCCTCATTTTAGGGCTGAGAGCATTCAGGTCAATACTATCGCCTGTAGCTAGTGAGCAGGCTGGTAGAGCTCAGCCTAACCTGCAAGGCCACTGCACAGGCTGAATCTCCGAGAGGCTGCCTGTTGGGCTGTGGTGAGGCCTCCTGAGGACAAGAAAAGAAGCAGGAAGGAGTCTGTCTGGAGGAAATCCTATGGCTATTCCCTTTGTGCTAGACGTGCACTCTGATCATCCAGCAGCGTGAGGTCCCCAGGCACCTGGGCTGGCCCTCACTGCTGGGTGACAGAAACAGGTGCTGGTCCTGCTGCTAGGAGAGGGTGTCTCCCTCTCCCCATTCTCTCGACAGAAGCTCAGGCTTATTGACCACTGGGCCCCGGAGCCTCCACATGAGGGGTGGAGTCAAGGCTGGGCCCCCAGCGGACTGGTCTAATCACTCTGTCTCTGTCTCTCCCTTTCTCTGCCCACCACCTCTGTCTCCCTCTCACCCCTCCTGCTTGGACCTCTACCCATGGCTCCTGGTCCCGTGACCACTGGCTCCCTACCTGCTCTCTGGGCCAGGACCAAAGAGAATGGGTCAGACCGCGACCCAATGCACCCTGACCACCTCAGCAAACGACCATGCACCCTGAGCCCCGCCCAACGCTTCAGCCCCAGCAATGGGCTGCCCCACCCTACACCGCCTCCACACTACCGCCTGGAGGACATGGCCTTGGCCCACCATTCCCGGGACTCCTACCGCCACCCTGACCCACGGGAGCTGCGGGAGCGCCACCGACAACTCGGTGAGCAGTGTGCTGGGGGGCAGGGGCGGGGCGGGGGGACACATGTATGCATGTTGGCAGGAGTAGTCGTGTGCCTGTGGGGGGGAGGACATCTGAGAGCTATTGTGTACATGTGTCTGTCCGGGAAGGATGCAGAGGAAATGGGTGTAGAGAAAGGATTTGAGTGGGGAGCTGGCCCCAAGGCCCAGAGGGGAGCCCTACCCTGGCTGGGCTGCGCTGGGAAGCAGCTGAGAAAGAGCCATCTTTCCTGAACATCCATCTGGGGGGCAGGCAGCTTGACATGCCTACCCTGAGGGTTCAGGAGGGCCCCTCCCTCCCCAGGGACAGGGTTGTAGATGTGCCTGGTCCTGGGGCCTCCAGCTGGACAGAGGCAGGTACGGGCAGGTATGGGGTGTGGGGGACCTGGAGCCACTCAATTTGAGGGGCTCTGGCTGTCTGCCAGGCACACATCGTTCAGTCGCCTGCAGCTTCTGCACAAGTGTGTTCATCTCCTTATAGAGACAAGAAAGGGGAGGCTGATGAACTCTACAGTTAGGGCAGGGGAAGGGCAGTAAATTATGTCCTGGGCCCAGTTTCCACATGGTGGGGTGCTTACCACATACCACCAAGCAATTGGACACCAGAATAATGTTCTACAATCGAATTCAATTCTGACACTATCTACCTGGAGATGGCATCAGGGCCCACAGTTAAGGGCTCAGTCCTACAGGACTGCCTTCCCCCCTTCAGATGATAGTCACAAGTCCAGGTGTCACCTGTGCTTCTGACTGACCAACTATGAATCAGAGATTCCCCACAAACTCACCTGGGGTCCGATTAATTTGCTAGAATAGCTCCCAGAGCTCAGAGAAACATTTACTTACTAGGTTACCTGTTTATTATAAAAGGTTATAACCCAGGAACAGCCCGATGGAGGAGATGCATAGGGACAGATATGGGGAAAGGGTGTGAAGTTTCCATACCCACTCTGAGTGAGTCACTCTCTCCAAATCTCCATGTTCATCAACCCAGAAGCTCTCCAAACCCCATACTTTTGAGGTTTCATGAAGACTTCATTGCCTCGGCATGATTGGTTAAACCGTTGGCCGTTGGTAATTGAACCTCCAGCTCCTCTCCCCACCCTGGAGGTGAGGGCTGGGACTGAAACTTCCAACCCTTTACTCACGTGGTTGGTTCTCTGGGCAACCAGCCTCCATCCTGTTCCAAAGTCACCTCATTAACTTTAACAAAAGACACCTTTATTACTCTCTACACTTAGGAAATTCCAAGGGTTTGGGGAGCTGTGAGCCAGGAACCCTGGATGAAGACCATATATAAGAAATATATTTAGGTCATCGGAATGACCAAATGTTCATTTCCTATAAGTCGCAAAATCGCAGGTGGTATGCACAGGCCAGCCAGAAAGAGCCCATTTATGGGCAGGGTGGGTGGGCGAATTCTGGCATGTGGGGTCCCCAGGTCACAGGAGCTGCAGACCCTGCTGGCCCCAAGGCACTCCCGCAGGTGTGTCTGGGCACCGTGAGGGAAAGTGGGCACTCTCTAGGACTCATGAGCTCTCACTGAGCCCCACTGACCACACATGCCCATCCTACTCTTGGAGCCAGACAAAAAATGAACACCACATCCGTAAGAGCATGGTCACTGGGTGAGCCCTGCAGTGAGAGGAGATGAGGGAGGCCCCGGGAACGCTGGGCGTCGTGCTTCCCAGCCACTGAAGGGAGGAGTGGAGGTCTCACGGTGAGAGCAAGACCTTGGGACTGCCTGGTCCTTTTAGCTCCCACAACTCCCCCACAGTACACCCTTGGGTGGGTCACATGACCTCCGTGCCTCAGTTTCCCCCTCTGTCGGCTGGGTCTAACAGGAGTCGCACCCCTCAGGGTCGTGTGAGGATGGAGGAAGTTCACGCAGTGCACAGTGGGTGCTGTGAGACCCAGCTGTTATTAATAATAGTGGCAACAAGGCTGGGAGGCAGCACCCACCTCTTACTCGCATTATATCCATTACTCAGTTCTTGAAGGCAGTGGACCCTGATGTGTTCCGATATGTGTGTGACATATTGGCACGGTCACATCACAGATGAGGAGACTGAGGCCCAGAGAGCATAACTAACATGCCCAAAGTCTTCTAGCCACATCTGCCTGACTGCAAAGTGATGAACAGATCAGTCCCTCCCCCAGGGCCCCCCCACCCCCCAGTGTACCTAGAAACAGCCGCCCCTGAGACAGAGGCCCAGAGCACCAATGGGGGGCCGAGAGGCAGGGTCAGCAGAGGCCTCGCTCCCTACAAGGAGGCCTCCTTGCCCCCACCCTGCGGAAGCTTCCAGGGCCCGGGCCCAGGCAGCAGGTGACAGCGTCTGGCTCCCTGTGGTGGAGTCAGGCAGGTGCTATTCCCACCCGCTTCTGCTAATGCAAAAATAGACACCAGCTGTTGGGCAGATCTCAGCCACTATTTTGGTTGGGGCGTTGGCGCAGGCCGTGGTTCTGCAGGCAGCAGAGCAGGGTCGTGGACAGTGGACTGTGGCCACCACCTCCCACCCCTGCTGCAATCTGGGGAGGCATTTTGGGTTTCAGGGCCTAAAAGACCCTTAGGGGCTGAAAAAGGCTAAATAGAGAGACCACAACCCCAAAGCATCGATGGGCATTGGTCCCCCAGTGCAAGCAGGGGCACCCAAACCAGCAGCAGTGAGAGCATTCCGTGGGTCAAAAACCACAGGAGCCCTGGTGGGAACAGACGCTGCTGCACTTGTGCTTATTTCACAGCTCACGGTGGTTTTGTTTCTGATTGGGTGGAGGACACCCCATTGCACCCGCCAGTGGTGGAGGGCACAGCTCTGCTCAGGCTGACCTTGGGCAAACATTTCCCCTTAAGCAGTCTCAGTTCCCTCATCTATAAATTGGGAATGATAGCAGACCCTCCCTTGGAGGTCAACACAGGGATGCAAGGGATAAAGCACTTGGCACAGAGCCTGTTTGCATTCGGGCTCTCTCCACCAACGTGCCTTCTTAAAAGTCATCTCACACCCCCAGAGGTAGGCAGGGTAGGGAAACTGAAGCCTGGAGAGGTGAGATGGGGGTCCCAGGTCCCATGGGGAATAGTGTCAAGACTGCTGGTTTCCCCAACACCCCCTGTCTCCCAGAAGACCACACTTGAACCAGCTCACTGGAGACCTAGCAGATAAGCTGGAACACTTGCCGGGCTAAGAGCTTAGCCCAGTGGACACTGAGGAGAACGGGATATGCCAGCCCTGCCTGTGTACTGACACAGCCTGTTGGAGGATTGGGACCAAGAATAAACAAGGAAGCACCTACCATTACTAAACAACTAGAGATACACGGGGTTCAAGAAATTCTAAGGGCCCAGTTCTGAGAAGGAGGGGGCCTGTGACTCGGGCTTTGACAGATACACAGGAGTCCAGAGGGCTAAGGAAGTGGTAAAGCTTGGGCTGGAGCTAGGCAGTCACATGGAGGCCCTGAGGGCTTCTGAGCAGTGGTGAGGCTCCAGAAGTGCAGTCTGAGGCAAGCTCAGTTGGCAGCAGGGGCCAGACAGAGTGAGAGCAACAGGATTTGGAGACAGGGATGTGGGGGAAGGATGACCAAAGCCAGAGCAAGGGATGGGGACAAGGGCATCTTCCTCCCGAGCCTTGACTAGAGGCCAGGCCTGTTCCTGACACTTGTAGGGCAGTGGGCAGAGGGTCAGTACCCAGGGTCCCCTTCTTTACCCTCTCTGTCTTACCTGGGTGGGCACAGCCTGTGGAGGGGCATGGGGAGTATGGGGCAGGGTTTGGGGGAGTGAGGGGTGGAGTATGAGCATCCACTCCCCTCCTGCAGCGGTCCACGGGTCTCGGCCAGAGGAAGTGATTGACCACAGGCTTACAGAGCGAGAATGGGCTGAGGAATGGAAGCACCTCAACAACGTGAGTGTCCAGGCCAGGGACACGGGCGCCATGGCAACCTGTGGGGCTGCAGGGGCAGAGCTCACGTGGGCTCCCCTTTGCTCTGTGCCCACCCTGGGGGGCATGGGGCGGGGCCTGGGGGAGGCACCATCTCAGACCGCCTTCCACTTCTGATCAGCCCCTTAGAACCTTCCCTTCTCTGCCCCTGCAGAGAGTCTCCCAGGGGAAGGTCACTTGGCATGGGGATGGGACCCCTTCAATACCGTTTCCAGGGTCATCCTCACCCCTGCTCCCTTTTTGGGAGGAAGCCTAGGCAGAAGGTGTGGTGTCGTCTTCAGGGTGGTGATGGCCGGGTGTGCTCTGCGGGACAGACCGTACCTCGAGGTTTAAAAGGAGGTCCCTGAGCCCCCTGCATTCAAACGAGGTGCCCTCAATGCTGGGGGTTCTGGGGAGAGACCAGTGGGCCATCTCCAGCCCCACCTCAGCTGTTCAGGGATCTTTCCAAGCAGTAGAGCTTGGTTTTCATACCCCTGCCTTGAGTCCCCCAGGGCCGGCCCTCTTGGACAGCAGGCTGGCCAAGGCCCAGAAGTGTGGGACAAGGGCCTCCCCAGCCCCACACTCAGGCTGCCCGACCACTCACTGGCAGCTCCTGAACTGTATCATGGACATGGCTGAGAAGACACGGCGGTCGCTCACGGTGCTGCGCCGGTGCCAGGAGGCTGACCGGGAGGAGCTCAACCACTGGGTCAGGCGCTACAGCGACGCTGAGGACACCAAGAAGGGCCCCGCGCCCACCCCCACCCGACCTCTCAGCAGCTCTGCGGGCACAGAGGGGTCTCAGCTAGGTGCGTACTGGCTGGGGAAGGGGCAGTGGGAGTAACGCAGGGAGTCACACAGGGGTAGTGCAGGGAGCCTGTGGGGCACATGAAGCTGGGATACAGGACGGAGCCAGTGCCCATGAGAGCAGACCCCTTATAGAGGCGCTGCAATAAAATAGCACCCAAAACAGTTTCACTTGAAAAAGAGGTGCCTTTTTTGCTCTGCGCAAAGATACCACCTGACCCACTAGGAAGCCCAGACTCACAGTTCTGGTGGGCCAGGGGCTCAGAGCTGGGGGGACCCGATGCTTTCTACTCATCCCCTGGATGATGACCGTGGAAACCAAAAGAGGCTCAGGCTGGGCCCAGCTCCCAGCTGAGTCCAAGGTCTTCAGCTCCAGAGCCTTCCCCTTCCTGATGCTGCCCTGCCCTCATCCCAGAAATGATACAACGTTTCCACCTATGGGTTTCTTGGGACCCCCACCAAGAGCATACTCATGCCATGGTCCAGTGGCCCAGCGGAATGTGACCCCGTCCTGTGTGTGACGCTAGTCCTTGTGTTTCAGACGTGCACCGGGAGTTCATGCCTAGGACCCTCTCCAGCTACATGCCCGAGGAGATCTGGAGGAAAGCTGGTGAGTGAGGGTGGTGGGAGACGGAGCTGGGGGCTGGGACTCAGACCCTCCTGCCCTGTCTGTCTGCAAGGAGCTTCCGTCTGGTGGATTGCTTAGCTGGGCCCCTGGCTCAGGGCAAAGCTCACAGAGCTTCGCAGACGGGGCTCCCAGCAGGGTTACAGTGCTTTCAGTATCCAGGGTAGGACGACTGCCACCCAGCACCTCCTGGGGAATAGCACCGTGCCTCAGCAGAGCAAGCAGGGCCTCAGGCCCAGCATGCACACGCATGTGCCCAGACATACACATACATGAGAAGGGCACTTAGAGCTGGAGTTCGTGTGGCCTTCTCGGCATAGCGTTGAACACGGCAACAGGGGACTGCTGTGGGGGACATTTATTGCATCGTGGGAACAGACTTTAGGGATGGGCTGGGCAAAAGCCAGAGCCAGGGGGCAGCGAGAGAGACAGGCAGGAGCTCAGAAGGGGTGGTGGCAGTGCAGAAAAGAGGTAAGATCCCAGGTGTCTTTGGCTTTGCGGATGGATTCAGTGTGAAGGGAGAGTTAGAGGGAGGCCATCTCAGGAATTTGAAAGCACAGAGAAGGGAGGGTCCCAGCCCATAGCTGGAGGCTGAGGGGCCACAGACAGTCAGCAGCTGCTTAGAGCGAGGCAGGGGGCAGGCCTAGACAGGAGGACAGGGACCCTTATTTCCCTGGGCCTGTCCCCTTTGCCTCTCTCTGGCCTGTGGCAGGGCCTTATGCGACCTTTGGTGCCAACCATGTGGAGCTCAGGCAGTTGACGTGGGGGCAGGCGGCTGCAGCTGGCACTGCCAGCACACAGTGTGCAAACACTGCATGGGAGGCCGAGGTCTGTCTCAGCCTCTTCAATGGGAGCCCTGCGGAAACCCAGCCCAGCCTCCCTCACACAATGCTGCAAGGACGGCACTGCCAGGTAAACTGAAGCAGGTCTGAAAGGCCATTGGGGGTGGTTTAGTGGGGGCTGGGGGCCATGATGTGTCCAGTGTTGGAGGGTGCAATGTAATCTCAGCAGATGCTCTGGCCACAGCAAGAACAGTGGGTACTCTGAATCCTCAGACGTGAGTGGGCAGAGGTATTGAGTGTGGAGGACATAATAGAGGGCTTTGGGGGGAAATAACAATGCAGAGCCCTAACCCAGGCATTCTGGACTGATTCTGGATGGGCCGCAGGGGAAGACAGACAGTCGTTGGGGCAAAACAGTACAGCTGTGGTTCTCAAAGTGGGTGCCAAGTCCAGCAGCATTACTTGGAACTTGTCAGCAATGCAGATTCTCAGGCCCTCTCCAGGCCTCCTGAATGAGAATCTGGGGGTGGGCCTGACCCCTACCCTTTCAAGGTGCCACAGCACGCTAGCGTTTGAGAACCCTGCAGGAGAGGGTGAGTTTGGAGATCTCCCCTATGACTATGTTTGCACACAAGTGCGGGGATGCACATGGTCCTTTATACGCAAGCCATGGACAGGGAGGCCTGGGAGACCCATCTAGTCTGGCCCATGTGACCACAGCCGAGTGTCCTTTCCAGAGGAGGCGGTGAATGAGGTGAAGCGGCAGGCGATGTCTGAGCTGCAGAAAGCCGTGTCGGATGCCGAGCGGAAGGCCCACGAGCTCATCAGCACGGAGCGCGCCAAGATGGAGCGGGCCCTGGCTGAGGCCAGACGGCAGGCCTCAGAGGATGCCCTCACCGTCATCAACCAGCAGGAGGACTCCAGTGAGGTAGGTGTCCGCCCCGCAGCCCACACCACCTCCAGGTCCTGAGCCCCTCTGCCTCCTCCCAGCTCTGACCTTGGCAGCCTTGTGAACTCTCTTGACCCCACACGGACTGGTGAGGCAGGGCCTGTGGATGTCCCCATTGTACAGATGTGGAAACTGAGGGCTCCGAAGGGGAGGAGGCTTGCCCCAGTCACTCCCTAGGAAGTGGGGCGGGGGGCATTATTCACACCCAGGCTGGCAGATGCCAAAGCTTGGGCTGTCTCTAACCTGTGAAAGCTGGCAGCAGGAGGAGGATATGAAGAGCCCAGGTGACATTTAAAGCACCCCCTCGGCTCCTGGTACATGCACACAATTGGGAAGAATGTGACATTGTTTTCATGCTGATGCTTGGGGCATTTCAAGCTGTGGACGTGTGTAGGAAGGAGGGTGAGGGTGTCAGGCAGAGCTCGCTAGCAGTAATGTCTGAGCAGTTCTGGAGGAAGTGAGCCAGCATACAGGCATCAGGGGAGCAGTGCCATCCCAGGAGGAACAGCAGGGACAAAGGCTGGGTGGGGGCGGGGCATGCCTGGCAGTCGACTGAGAAAGCCAGTGTGGTCCAGCACAGTGAGCGGGGGCAGCAGGAGATGTTGGGGTCCTAGAGGCCTTAGAGGCTAATGGGCACCTAGGCCCTTCTCCAGGGCAGGTTTGGGCTTTCCTGTCCTACAGCCTGGGGCCTTCACCAGTGTCCCTGCTCACATGGCCAGCTGGGTTAGGCTAGTTCCATAGAAAGGGAGCAGAGGCCCCATGGTAGGGGAAGGCCTGCCATACACCCCAGGTCAGAGCGTGGCAGTCTTTATTCTGCCGGGGCCCCCACATTCTCTATTGGAGCCCTGGTGAGTCAGGAGGGCTTCTTGGCAGAGAGGGAAGGGGCTGTGGCTCCTTGCCCTGCTGAGGACCCTGTGGTCCTATAAGCCCCACCCCGCATGAATCTATCTGGGGTGGGATAGAGTTGTGCAACACAGTAGTGCGAGCCCATCCTCCCAAAATATCCCAGCCGAAGGGCTGTGTCCACCGAGCGTCCCCCCACAGGCTGTAACACTTTCAGGTCTTTCTGTCTTACTTGAAGCCCTGGCTGGGTCTGAGCTGGTTTATTTAGAGTATACACTTCCCATTCTGCAGCTGGCCTGGGTACTTTGGGGATTTGGGGTGGCCCAGCCCTGAACCACCCCGACCTTCTCCTCCCCCCCACCCCAATCCAGAGCTGCTGGAACTGTGGGCGCAAGGCGAGCGAGACATGCAGCGGCTGCAACGCAGCGCGCTACTGCGGCTCCTTCTGCCAGCACAAGGACTGGGAAAAGCACCACCACGTGTGCGGCCAGAGCCTGCAGGGCTCCACGGCCGTGGTGGCCGACCCGGTGCCTGGACAGCCCGATGCCACTGCCAGCCTGGGCTCCTGCCTGCCCACGGGAGCCGCCAGCCCCAGTGAAGCTGGCTCCACGGGGCCCTCACGCCCCGGCTCCCCTGGCCCACTGGATGCCGCACCCCGCTGACCCCTCCCAGACCCTCTGCTCAGCCCACGGACACGCATCTACCGACCCCGCTAGGCCCCAGCCACCGGACACTGCGCCCGGCCCTGGGAGCCCAACCATTGGAGTCACTGCTGCTACTGCTTCTCTCCAAAAGAAAACACAAAACCAACAAAAACTGCATTCAACGCAACTTCCTCAGCTACCTGACGATCTCACGCAACAACCTCTTCAAGCATCCTCAGAACCTCCCACCGAGCTTTAGACAACGGAGAGGACGCTGGCCGCTGGCCTGAGCACCACCGGCTGGTCCACTGCCCTTCCTTCTCTCTCTCTCTCTCTCTCTCTCTCTCTCTCTCTCTCTCTCTCTCTCTGTCTCTGTCTCTCTCTCTGTCTCTGTCTCTCCCTCTCTCTCTTTTTCTCCCTCTCTCTTTTCTTCTCCCTCTCCCTCTCCTTTCTTCTGTCTTTATGACTTTTACACACTTTCTCTTTAATGAAAAAAACTAATTGTTTGGTGGCTTATATTTTCAGTGAAGAATTTTGGGAGGTTTTATGGCAAAAAGAGCTATTCAGAAATGGACAAAGAAAACTATGGGTTTTTGTTCCCCTTCCTCATTAAAAAGGGAGAAAGAAAACTGTTATTTTATAGCCGGAGATCTGAGCCGCTGTGTCACAGAAACTACCCCAAGGGTATGTGGCCGATTGGGTAAAGACGGTAAGAAAGACTTCAGTTTCTGACCCAAGAAGCATTTTTTGGTTTCAGATTTTTTTTCCCTTTAATGTCAAACTCTTTGGCTTTAAGTAGAAATCCAAAAAGGTTTTTTTTTTTTTTTTTTTTTTTTTTTTAAATAAAGGAAACATACCTGTAAACTACCTTGCCAGCTAGCCAGCCAAGGACGCCGCACACACCTCTGTTCCAAAGGAAATCCAAAAAGCAAACACGAAAAGTCAAAATCCAAAATTTGTTTGTCACTGCCAAAGTATTTTTTTCACTGTTTTCCTCCACTCTTGGGTTTGTTCAGATGTCGGTCTTTCCTTTTGATTCTGTTTTTGGAGTTTGGGATATTGGGGTTTGAAGGGTTTTGCCCAACAGAAAGCAACTTTTGTTTCTTTTCGACGAGATGGCAGCGCCTTCACTGGGCACAGAGTGGTGGGCGATGCAGCCCTCAGCATCCCACCTGCCGTGTACGTGAGAGTGTCTGCGTGTGCGCACGGGGCATGCCCAGCCGTGTGGTAAGCGTGTGCAGAAGATAACTCCGTCTGTCCTCACGCCCTCTGTGAATTTTCATCACATTTCATTTCTTCCACTTGTGAAAAAAAAGTGCTAACATGTCCTTCCCAGAGAGAGCATAATTCCGAAACAAAACTGTGACAATCTTTCGGGTTGATTCTTGAGTGCTTCTCAAAGCACAAGGAGACAGCAACTGCGCCTTTAATGACTGCTTCTCCGTTTTTCCTCCTCTACCTCTTCTCCCCCTCCTCACTGCCCCCTGCCCAACTCGTCTTTGCCCCATCACCACCCACCCCCAGTGTTCCTTGCACCTACTCTCCTTCACACTTTTGCAGAAAAAGAAAAAAGAAAAAAAAAGAAAAAACTACAAACAAGAACAGTCTGCCCTCACCACACCTTTTGGAGATGTGGTCAGCTGTGGATAACCCTGCGTTTCTGTCCAGCTGATCCTCAGGGGGGAGGTCCCCCCACTCTAGCTCTGTACCCCCACCCCTCTCAACTCCCCCAGCGATCTCAAGGAGGAAATAAAGGAGTAAGGAAATTCTCACCTGTACTCAATGGAAGAACAAACGGCAGATATGGTCCATGATTTGGCATTTTCTTGCATCGCTGTGAGAAGTTCCCAGGACTGGAGTGCAATATGGGCAATGACCAGCTACTGAAACCGGGGTTCCCGGGGCACCCCGCCGAGAGGCAAGAAGTCAATAGTGTACGTTAATGTGAATGTATATAGTCCTTGCAGAGGTCCAAATAATGATATTCATGATGATAATAAAGAAGAAATGTTTGCCAAATAAAAAAAAAATAAGAGAAACTGCAAAAGTATGTAAAGTTTAGGAAATCGATTTTCAAAGAAATCTGAACTGTGGTCCTACGGGGAGCAATGGGTTTGTTTGCTGTTATTTTTTTCAGAGTTGTAAGAATTCATTCTTTGAGTATTGAAAGGAAGGATCCCATCTGGTTGACACAGACCAGGTGCCATCCCGAACCACGCCTGACAGTGGAAACCTAATTCTGAAAGTCGAGATAGATCTATTTTATCCTCCTGAAAATTCCCTGTTTCAGCCACCTTCTCCGTTGCCCAGTGCTGTGGGTCCATCAGCCTCTCAGAGGTTTACTTTTGTGGGTTTCAGAAAAGCAAGGACCAGTTTGGGATTTGGGCTGTCGAGACAGCGGACGCCTGCCTGTCGTGTTTCCAGCCTGCTGTCTTCCTCTGTTGCAAGCGTTGAACCTATTAAAACGGCGGTTTTGGATGTGCAGTGAAATGGGCCTGCCTCCCCTTTGGACTCTTCCCACAAGGTTGTGCTGGTGAACGGGGGTGTCTGGAGAGCATCTACCCTGGGTACGCTGAGGGTTTGGGGGAGGAGGGCTAAAGCCTCTGATCACTCACGTCCCTGCTGTCAGGACTTGGGGCTGAGGCCGATGGTCTGAAGTGAGTCGTGGAGGAAACCCTCACCTGAAGACCCGCGGGTTTGTCTTGCCAGCCTCTGTTTCCCTTCCCCTCTCCTGGTTCCCCTTTGGGGACAAGCAAGTACGCCAGGGACACTAGCATGTTGGCCTGCTGGCAGCATCCAGGCCAGACCAACCTCCAGGAAAGGACTATAGGCTGAGGGTCTGAGGTGGGGCAGCCCTTCCCACCCCGGCTGTTGAGAAGATGGCACCCTCAAGCCAACTATAAAAGTCTTCCCAGCATGGTTCCCACATCCAGATCCCATACACCAAGAAGCCACCACTAGTGGGAGCTGCAGAAACCTGGCATGAGGGGCTAGCTACAGGCCCATGGACAGAGCCCCCACTGGCTGAGAGCATCCTCGGGGTGAAGGGATGGCAGCAAGGTGGGGTGGGGGGTTGCAATGAGGAAGCCAGATCCAGAGTCTGGTGAGGGCTGCATCAGCCAGAGCAGGCAGCTCCTCTGGCCCAGGGAGGCCTGAGAAAGGTGCTGGAGCTCCTTCCATGCTTTGGGAGCTGGTATTTCTGTCAATCACTGCTCAGGCCCCATTTGGCTAATGACCTCACAGCAGAACCAAACAGAATCAATAGCTTTGGGGGGGCAGGGGGTGCGAGCAGAGCTTTTGCTTTGGGAGCTGAACTGGTGTTGCTAAATATGAGTGTCTGTGTAGCACGCGTATCTGTACCTGAAGCGCCTGCCTTTCTTGTGCAAAGAGGGGCTCCAGCCTCCTACCGTCTGCTCAGAGGCCGTCCTGCCCTGGTTCCTCCTGAGCTTACACACCATTGACCACCAGTTCGCGTGTGAGGGTCTCCTCTCCACAGGCCACAGCCAAAATCAAAGATGCAGGTGGCCCAAAAGCTCTGTGAGATGTGGCTGCTCTCAGAGCCTCCCTCCCCCAAATCAAACCAAAACAGCAGCTTTACCTCTCCCGTTCTGAGGCCAAAACTATGACAGGAAGGCAGCAGCCAGAGTCCAAAGCCCACAGGTGGGGACAGCAGGATAAGTGCTGGCACCCAGGCCCCTCTCTTTCACTCCCATGTGGAAAGCATCGACCTTTCCCACTCCCTCCTCTCATCTCCTTGTTTCCCAGCCTGGACCCAGGCTGGCCTTTCTCTTAGGATGTGTCACCATCCCCAGGTGGTGTCTAGGGGGTATTCTGCTGGCAAAGACCAGTGCCTCCCATTCCATGGGTGAACAGGCTGACACACCTCAGACTCCATCCGAATAGAGAGGGTCCCCATCCACATGGCTCACCAGAACACAAAGAAGCCTTGGGTTACCAGGTGCAAAGAGAAGAGCTAGAGAAAGCCTCTGGGGTCCAGCAGGGTAAGGGCTATAGGATAAGGGGAGCCGACCTCCAGGAAGGGGCAGGGGACTGCCCTTCGCTGTGGGCTGGGCAGGTGGGGTCGTTCATCAGAGCCCCAAGAGGTTCAGTGGCAGAGGGAGATAAACGGGACAGGGGTAAGGGGTGTTGTTTTCGGTTTCATCCCAATGACATGAAAAGGGATTGGCTCAGGCCCTAACTTTCTTCCTGTTTGCCAATTTTTCCAAATATGTCCTCAAAATGACACCAAAGCCTTGTCTCTGTCATATACCCATCTTGCCTGTCCCAGCCCACTCTAGTTAGCAGGTCCAGCCATCATTCTGCCCATCCCCTCAACCCACCTACAATTATTTATTGATTCATTTCTTTCTTCAGTTCATCCTTCTGCCCAATCCAGTCATCTGTCTGCCTATCCATTCACCCACCCACTCATTCACCCACTGACTCACCCATCCATCCATCCATCATCCATCACTCTACCCCAACTATCACTTGATCCCACACTCCCCTATTCATCCTGTTACCTTTTATCCATCCACCTGTCTCTCTACCACCCACCCCTGTACACACCATACGTGTGTGTATCAATCCATCCTCCAATCTAACCCACACAACCATGCCTCAGCCCATCCACCCAACCATCTCTCCACCTACTGAACACAGAGTAACACCACCAACCCCCTCAGTATTCCAAAGCTGCCTCTGCACTTTGGATCTTCCCATGACCTTGGCTGCCCTAAAGGAATCTGCCTGTGGGCTCGGCCACCCCCCTCCCAGTGCCCCAGCCATTGGTCCAGGCCTGCTCTAGAGACAGATAAGGTTCTGCTGCAGGCTTTATGTACATATTATACCAATGTCCTAGCAACAGCTCCGGCCAGTCTGGGACCACCTGGCAAGTGCGGTGGCCGTGGGCCAGAAGTGTGAGTTGGGAGGTGGCCCACACACCTACTCAGGGCCCTGTGGCCAGAGCCACCAGTCAGGGTGAGCACATTCCCTAGCAAAACCCTGATATTGTGGGGCAGGGCTGCCTTCTCCTCTCCTTGTCTCCAGGGGTCACTGCTGGGAGGAAGTGTCCCCAGGGAAAGAGGGGGAGGGGAAGAAAGAACCCAATGTTGGCCTCTCAGACACCAAGCCCCTGTTCCCCCAGGATGCTCATGGTTACGCTGCCTCACTCCCATTCTCATATTCCATCCTGGGTTCTGGACAACTGGAAATTCGCCCTGGAGAGTTCTGGATGATGCAGGACTAGGCCATTCCCAGGCTGAATTGGGCTTATGGTGGTGGGTATTCCTAGGACCCTAGAGGCTTTCCCTAGCCCCAATGGCCCATTTCCCTGGGCCTCCAGGCTCTCTCACCACACAGAGCATTTTCCAAAACTGGGGCTGGAATCAAGGCCCCGGATTACAGCCCTGCTGGCAGGAGAGGAGGAAGACAAGGAAAGCAGAGTAGGTATAGGAGCTGGACCTTGGGGATCCATCTTCTCCCTGGACACCTCATAGATAAGGCCTGGGGGAACTGGGTGTCTGTGACAGCAACCTGTACTGGTCCCTCAAAGTTCCAGAAAACTCCACCTTGCATGCTTCTGTTCCTTTTGTTTCAATTCATCCGGCCCCTAGAGTGCCACCCCAAAGACCCCTTGTAGCAGTAATGCAATGTTGGAACTCAAACTGGATCCTGATTTTTAAATGTTAGAATGAAGGCATTGGGCGCCATTGTTTCCAATCCGGACAAGGGGGCCAGTCATGCCGGCCATTGGCTCACCCACTGTGTCCTCAGGCCGAGGGGGTCGGGCTGTGGGAACAGAGCCCAGACACAGCCTCGCACAACCTCATGGGGAACACATTGATTTTCCACTTTGTCTTTCTTCCTTTTTTTTTTTTTTTTTTTAATTCCCCTGAAGGAGTTGGACCTTGAGTGTTCGGTCGTTTTCCTGTAACGGGTTTTCCTCGAAGCTGTGTAGGATCCATGGCATGCTGTCCCCGTCGTGTGTCCTCTGATGTACTCTGTTTGACCTAAATGCTGTAAGACGTTACAGTTCAGGTCACCAGTTACCTCTGTGTCGTGTAATAAAACCAACGTTTGCCATCACGGCTCTGCCTCTCCTTGGGGTCCAGGCAACTCCAGCTGAGCCCCGTTTCACACACTGATTCACCAAATATGTACTGGGGGCTTTCTCAATTCCAGGCAAGAAAAACAGGGCCCTGCCCCAAGGGGGTGAACAGCCATGTGACATACGTTGGCGTGTGACTGGGACGTGGGCAGATGACCGCCTGTTCAGTCCACCCACAGCTTCTTATGTTCTTGCCAAGTGGGGTCAACTTGCAAAGGTTGTGCCCTCAAGGTGATCTGGACAACCTTGGACCCCAGATGGCACTCATGGACTCCAAGCCCCACTGCCTCTGGCAGTGCTAGGCACCTCCCACAAGACCCTGAGGGTGGACATGGGACCTCAGGGTGCACACCAAGGGAAGGGACACCTTGGCCCGAAGTCGCCAGGATATTCGCCATGGTGTCCCTGCTCCCAGAGCAGGTCCCGTCCAGGGTTGGGTGCCCAGGACTCAGAGCTCCTGGTTTGCTGGTGGCCCCTGGGGGAGGGGTGTTATTAATACTCAGGCCCAGGCTTGGAACATGGTGTATTTTGAAAGGCGTCATTGGAAAGGCCAGTGTGGGGGCGAGGCTGTCCCCATGCCAGGCGGCTGGCGGGAGCCCCAGCTGGGCCTGGTGTGTCAGCAATCTCGGCACAGAGTGGGATGACAACGTTTTTCCATTGCAGAAGTCTGAGCTCAGAGGGAGGCTGCCGGAGGCCGGGCCTGAGTCCAGCGGCTCTCAACTTAGTGCCCTGCCTCCCACATGGAAGTAGAGGGAAGGGCCCAGGCCCAGAGACCCTCCGTGGGGCCTCAGAACCACAGTAGGGAGCGTACCAACCGCCTTGTGTTGGGGGAAAAAGACAGACTGTGGCTGCACTTCCATCCTTGTCCAGCCAGCCTGGGACCAAGGCCTTGTTCTCAGTGCAGACATGGACGCTGCCCTGAAGGCACTCTGGCCTGCCAGGGGAGACCTGGGGATGTATAATTTACACGGGACAGGCAGAGGGCGAGGCCACGGCGCAATCACCACAAGAAGGAGGAGGAGCAATCAGGGAGTTTCCCTGGAAGCAGTGGCACAGGGGCAATAGCGCCCTCTGGAGTCCTTACATGTAAGTGTGGGATGGAAAGAGGGGAGAGAGAAGGGCGATCTGCATTTGAGCTGGGAGGCCTGCACCTACAGGGGCACAGACGACTGGGACCATGAGACTCTGCCTGGAGACCACCATCCCTCGGGGGCCAAGGGGACACTATGCAGTATTCAGCTCAGCCTCCATGGAGGTGATAACAGAGCCAAGTGGGGTAAGGGAAGGATTCAGGCAAAGAGGCAGGGGATCTCAGTTGCCCAAAGCTGGAGTGGCAGCCACACGTCTCCCCATTCCCAGGACACATGCCTCATCGCCCTACACCCACAGCCCCAGGAGAGGAATGCTGCTCCAGCTCCGGGCTCATAGTCCAGCTCTACTGTGGCTGCTACTCTCCCCACCCCTGAGCCCCCAATTCCAAGTTTCCAGGGAAGAGACCCCAATTGGCCCAACTTTGACTTACCTGCTGTGGCCTGGGGGTGGGCTCTGGGCTGGGGTGGGCAAACACGCTAGAGAGGTCCCCTGTAAACATGTCAGGGGGCACAAGAGAAAAGGCACAACAGGAACTCCACCAAGACTGAGCCAGGCAAAGACAGATGCAGGAGACCAGGGCACACAGGGACACAGGCCTTCAGTTGCCCTCTGTGGGCAGCAAGTGAAGAGCAGTGGAGGCAACAGAGGCAGGCTTTACAGATTGCCTTCAGGCCCCAGTATGCACCGCCTGCTCTTCACATAATTCAACTTCAACCATTTGGCCCTGTGGCCAGGGCAGGATTCTGGCTTCATTAAATGGCTCTCACCTAAGAGGGCCCAAAATGGGAGTGGGCGAGGGCAGGTCTCCTGGTGAGTCCCTAGGGGGTCAGGAGGAGGGACAGAGGTAGACCTCTGCTCCCCAGGCACCCATCTGGTCCTCATCCCTTCCAGACCTTTTCCCAAGCTGTTCCCTCTGCTCAGGCTGTCCTGGCCACAGCTCTGCCTGACCCAGTCCATCAAGGCTGGCTCAAATGCCACCTCCTCCAGGAAGCCTGCTCTGAACCCACATGCCATCCTTCTGGCTTCTGCACACTTGGATAATTTGCTTGAGCCCATGTCATCCTAACAGTGGTCTACCACTCAGCAAGGTATAATACTGAGCAAGGTGTGTGGAATGGTGACTCCAGCGAGCTTCCTGGGTTGTCACCACACCTAGCTCAGGCCTCAAGGCAGGCCTGGCTGAGCTGACACATGGGGGGGGGGGGGGGGCTCTCCCAGGCTTCCCCGCAGCCCAGCCGCACTCCTCTCTCCCCACCTTGAGTGTCCTGGAGGTGCCTACCCTGTGAGGAAGGGGACAGGGACAGGGGTAAAGAAACGGCCTTTGACCCTCAGGGCCCAGAAGCCAGGGCTGGAAGCCTGGCTGCAGCTGGAAGCCTTTTAAGTGCTTAGTGGGAGCAGCTGACATGGGCGAGGGCTTAAAACCCCAGGAGAGTACCGGTAGGTGCTGGTGTGCAGGTGAGTGCTGGAGGTCTCTCCTTCCTACCCGCTCATCTACCATGTGGCCTTTCCTCAGCCGTGCTCTCTTCCCACCCCCCACCGAGGCCTGGCTCCAGAGGGCTTCTTCAGACCCTGAGGCCCAGGGCTGGGGGGCCTGCAGCTGGACCGAGAAGACCCCTCTGGGGTCAGGGTGTGGGGACAGGAAGGAGGAGGAGGAGCCCTGGGAAGCAGAGGACACTGAGGAGGATAAGAAAGATGCCGGCTTCCCTCTGTCTCTACTGGAGAGTGAGGACATGAGCGAGTGTCCGGTACCTAACCAGGTAACAGCCTCGTGGATCCCAGTGGTGGAGCATTGGGCAGAGGCTGGCCAGAGAATTCAGGGCCCCTGTGCCTGGGGGTGGGCGGAGGGACAGGAAACAAATTGCTGAGCTTTGACCTTGGAGGTGAGAGAGCCACTGTCCCCTGCCTGGAAGAGGGTACTGTGGATGCCCACCCCTGCACAGGCTGGAGGGGCCTTTGTGTTGGGGAAGTATTACAGGGACTTCTCTGTAGCCCCAGTCCACATGACCTTCCCATTCCCCTTGGAGAAGTCCCCAGCACGTCCCTGAGGACAGGAGGGGTCAGGTTAGCCCCCCTCTGCCCTCCCTCAAGAGGAGCCTAGGAATGTCCTTCCTTGGGGCTCAGCGTGGGGCTGCGTGCTGACAGGAGCTGGAGGCCATCAAACTGAAGCTGTGGGCCATGGAGCAGGCCGAGCGGCCAGAGCTACCCAGGGCGCAGGGCCACGCAGGAAAAGAGGAGGGCGCGGGGGCCATACTGGCCCGGCAGCTGCTGAGTCCAAAGACAGGTAGGAGCCAGCAGGCCCCCTTCCCTGGGCTGGTGGGCCCCTGAGTCCTCGGACACACGGCTCTGAGCCGTTAGTCTTCCTCCGTAAATCAGGATAGGCTGCCAGCTGCTGTTGGGAAAGGGCTGGCTCACAGGGAGCATTGGCCGGGCAGGCAGCTGTAAGTCCTTCTAGAATAGGCCCAAGGGGTGACCTCTTCCTCCAGGAGTGAGGAATGAGCCACAAACGTGAGATACCTACCCTTAGCAGCTGCTGAGAGCCCCCAGTCCAAAGCAAGCCCCCCACCCCTCACCTCCTGAGGCTGCTCTCTCTGCAGACTGCCCCTGGCCTGGGACTCCTGTGGAAAAGGTGGAAGTGGACCACAGATCCATCTATGTGGGCAACGTGAGTGCAGAAGGAAGATGGGGTCCCTTCAGGGGGCACCCTGGGTCTGCTGCCTCCTCCTGGCTATGAGGATTAAAGGAAGGGACATGAATGGGGGGCAAACTCAAAGCCACAGAGGCCAGAGGAGAGAAGCAGGAGGGTGGGGTCTGAAGAGGTAGGACGGGACCTCGGGCCTGTGTCAGCAAGCGTTCTGATTTCCCAACGTGAGCTAGGAGCCAGGAGTAACACACGACATCTCCTAGTTGGTCAATCTTTGGCAACGAATCCCACTTGAAAAAGCCACACACTCTCTGCACAGGCCACATAAACATGGGGGCGGGGGTCCCCTAACACGTGGGGGTGTTCATGTTCATCTCAGTCTCCAGTCCACCCCCAGCAGGGGTGGAATCAGAAGACTCCACTACCACCCACACACTGGGGTCCAGCCAACCTCTACTAAGAAAGCATGGTACAGGAGGCCCCGGGAAGTTGAGGCCTCTGCAGGAGCCCCCCAACACCAGGGCCATGCCTGTGTCAGGTGGACTACGGGGGCACCGCTGAGGAGCTGGAGGCTTACTTCAACCATTGCGGGGAGGTGCAGCGTGTCACCATCCTGTGCGACAAGTTCTCCGGACACCCCAAAGGGTTAGTGCAGGGCCGAGGGGAAGGGTCCCCTCAGGGGAGGGGACCGGTGCCCCAGAGTACTGTCCGTCATGGGCAGCCTGGGCTGGGCCCTTACCAGTCCCTGCCCCACCCCAGCTATGCCTACATAGAGTTTGCCACTGAGAGCTCAGCCCAGGCTGCTGTGGATCTGGATGAGAGCATCTTCCGAGGCCGGGTCATCAAGGTGCGTGTCCCTGTGAGTCACCAGGGCACCTCTAGGTGGGGCACTGTGGGGTGTGGGCTCTGTTCTGAGCTTCTCTATATTAACCCATTAATCCCTGAGATGCCAGGAAATGTGTGGCCCTGAGGAGGCTCCCCTCCCAAGGTGGCCCCCACCCCATGTAGAGGGAGATGTTGGTTCATCAGAGGCATATTACAAGACCAAAGATGTGGCTGGACAGTTTAGGCCTAAGTGGGGATCTTGAGAAGGTCCAGAACAAGGTTAGGGTCTGATGCCTCGAGAGCCTGGTGGGCTCTAGGGACTGAGCACACCTGACTGTAAGCCTCCAGCAAAGAAACCCAGGAAGCCTTCCTGGAGGTGGCTTTTGCCCTGGGCTCTACCCTAGGGAGGGGATTTAGGCTGCATGGGGGAGGAGGATGGGAGAACAGGAGTCTTGGGCCTCTTGGCCTTTGGTTTCAGGTGCTGCCCAAAAGGACCAACTTACCAGGGATCAGCTCCACGGACAGAGGGGGCCTGCGGGGACACCCAGGTGCCAGGGGAGCACCCTTCCCCCACAGCAGTCTCCAGGGCAGGGCCCACTTCAGACCACGAGGGCGGAACAGGTGAGTGCAGATGGGAAGGGCGCAGCCCTGGGTGGGCACTCATCTCCCATTCTCTCTTTGCACAGGGGATGTGGCAGAGTCTCACCATCGTATTCACCATACTGAAAGAAGGGCTGGATCCGGAACATACAGCTGTGCTCCACATGGGACCATTTACTCCAAGGGGGCGGGTCTGGAGTGCTGTGGGGTCATACGGCATGGTGGACAGGAGAGCATGACGCCAGAGGAGAAATTCAGGGCCAGTGGAAAGTGCCCCCACATCTGTAAGAACCACTCCTCCCCTCTTCACTCGGACAAGAGGATGGCCCTCCAGGGCCTCGCACAATGGCCCAGACCCCACGGCTAAAACCATGTCACGAAGCAGGGTACAGGTGTGGGCCTGGCAGGAGAGTGCTACTTGGGGCTTTGGAGGGCACTAGGCAAAGCTTCAGGCAGGTGAGGCCCAAGCAGTGCTGCTTCAGCTCGGGGTTGGCATACTCGGGGTTCATTGACTAACTCCTTTTAAAGAAAAATAGAAATGTGTGTTTTAATGGTAAAGCATAAATTATTAAATTTGAATATTTTTTAAAAGCACGTGACAATAGACCTCCCTTTATTTGTCTCTCTTGGACATGCGTTCATTCTGTCTTTCTCAGGAGCAGACTCTACAGAGAAAGGAGGGTGATGGGATGTGGCTGTGGGGCCGAGACTCGCTTCTACCTCATTTCACAGCTAACAACCAGCGGGCAGTGTTAGGGCTTGTGTGGCAGTGTCACCACTGGCTCTGTGCTACAGAGAACTAGAGGCTAATGGTATCTTCACCTAGGTCTGCTGGCCTTCAGGGCACATGCTTCCCCCACAGCAAGTGACTCAGACACCTGCCTCCGTATGTCCTCACCTGTGAGGCACTGTGGTGTGAGCCACTGCAGGAGGACGGGCACCTGTGCCCCGGGCAAAGGCTTGGCCTCCTCAGAAGTTCAGGAAGCAGAGGGGAGTTTTCCATACTGGGTACTCTGACTGCCGTCCTCTCCGAAGCAGGCACACCTGGCTTTCTCCCTGAAGATGCAGTATGTAGTCTATCCCCTAACTGCACTCAGAGCTGGGAAAGAAGCCTGGGGCGAAGTGCGAACACACTGTGTTCTAGTGTTAAATAACTACTAATGAACCCTCCCTGCACTTTTCTAAAGGAACTCTGCCTTGTTTGATTATTGGTTCCATAAGCTTCTAACAGAGCTGCTCTGTGCTTCAATTTACAGGTGGGTTGGTGGCCACCCAGTTAGCCCACACGTGGGTTGGTCCCTGTCTCTGTCCCTGGTCCCCCTTCTCCAGCACCTGCGACGACAGCATTCTCTGGGGAAGATGGGCCACCTGTTTGCGCTCTACCCACATACATCTTTGACTTCCTCCCGCAGGCCAGGTTCACACTCCCCTTGTGACCTGGTTGGCTCTTATAATAGGGTGAATGATGGCCCTCCCCAAAATATGTCCACATCCTAATCTCCAGGAGCTGTGAATGGGGCCTTATTTGGAAAAGGGTCTTTGCAGATGTGATTAAGTTGGAATGAGATCATCCTGGATCATCTGAGTGGGCCCTCAATCAAATGACACGCACTGGATCTGTGAGACACCGACACACAGAGAAGATGATGTGGAAACAGAGATGAAGGCAGAGTTTGGGGTGACGTGTCTACAAGCTAAGGAGCCCTGGCAGCCACCAGAAGCTGGGAAGAGGCCTGGAATGGATCCTCCCTCAGAACCTCCAGGAGCCTGCTCTGCTGTCCCTGGATTCCTGATTCTGGCCTCCAGAACTGTGAGCGACTCAACTTCTGCTGTTTTAAGCCCCTCCTTCCTAGTGAAAAGGCGGGTAGAAGCGCTGTTAGGGAAGCTTGCCAAGGCCACCCAGCAGCTCAGTGCAGAGCCAGGCTTGGCCGTGGGGTCTCTGTGCGTGGTCAGGACCATGAGCAAGGGGGCTGCAGGAGAGGCATGCCACCAGGTGTAGTTCCCTGAGCTGCAGGTTATATAGCACCAGTCAGATGCCGCCAGCTCCTACCTGCTCAACACCTTAGGCTGTTCCCCTCCTCAGTAAGGGGAGTTGTGTGTTGGTCTTGATGGACTCATTGTGCATGCTGGCTTTTCTGTAAGGTCCCACTGCGTCTTCTTCCCCAAGTAGTTCCTTTTGGGAAGCATTTTCTTGATCCCTTCTGTGTGGCCACTTCAAGGAGAGACTGGACCCAGGACTCCCTCCTTTCCCGTGGATTTCAGACCTGAGCAGGCTAAAGTGGAGGGAGGATGGAAAGCACTCCTGGCTGTGGCCACCACATGGGTTGGCGAGGGCTCCAAGTGGCTGTGCCCGGAGAAGGCTGGGCATGGCTCGCTTTGACCCCGTCTGGTCTGGGGCAGGAGAGGGAGAGGTGCTGATGCCCAAGGGAAGACTGAACTGCTGGTGGTGAACTTAAGCAGGAGAAATCACCCAGAACAACAGCCAAGGGCTGACTAGGTGCAGCACCCAAGGGGCTCAGTCCTGGAGTGGCAAGGAACAGGCAGGCAGGTAGCCCTCAATGAGGCCAGCCTCATGTACAGAGATGCAAAAAGATAACCTGAAACTGCTGACAGTTCTGACAGAACAAAGGCTAGCAGATTACTTGTAATCCTTTATTTCCTCCGGCTGAAAATGGGAGGCTACCTAACAATGTGTGTGAAAACTCCCTAATGTAGAAAAAGCATTTATGGTTTGGTCCAGCTATACCTACAGAAAAACCCAAGTAGCAATGACTTCCACAAGATAGAAGTTTATTTTTCTCACATTAAAAAATTGCTGAACACAAATAGTTTAGGGCTGGTATGACAGCAAAGACCCAGGCTCCTGCTAGCTTTTTGCTCCCCGTCCTTAGTGGATAAATCATATCCTCATGTTCTCAACATGGCTGTCTGAGCTCCAGCCATCACATCCAAGTTCCAGGCAAGAAGAAGGAAAAAGATGAAAAGAGTACTCCACCTGCCACCTGAATCCAATGGATGTTGGGAGTCCCAACTTGCAGTCCCTACTTAATTTGCAGTCACTACTCAGGCAGCAGAGATCACTACTAAAACCTCGACCATGGACTGCAGGGAAGAAATCCTGTGTGAGAGCAGCCTATGGCCCACTAGCATCGCAACCAACACCTGTTGGTTGGTACTTCTCAGCCCTACTCTAGGTTTTCCAATTCCACCTGCACTTGTGTTTTTAACACCCTCCTGATTATTTTTTTACTTTTGTAATTTAAAAAATTAATCCTGTGCTTGTTAGAAGGGAAGGACATCCAAAGGGATGCAGAGTAGAGTTCATCTCCCAATTCTAGCCCCAGGCTGACTGATGCTACAGCCTTCCCCACTCCCCAGAGGGAACTGAGCCACTTTCCTCCTGGTCAGAGACCCGCTCCCCAGCGTTTGAGGGAGACAGGGGCACTCACGACTGTCATGGGGCACCAGCCTGAAAACAATGCAGAGCAGACTGCAGGTGGGGCTCGGGCCCAGCAGGTCCTTGGCACCTCTCCCACCTCATGGGCCATGTTCCCAAATGACAAAGGGTACTAGAACCTGGGCTGCCTGACCCCAAAAGGGGCCGTCACCTCATTCATGTCAACTATTAGGACTGTCCTCTGGACTTGGCTCAGCAGGCTTCCAGAGAAGCAAAATGCAAACAGAATGATTACATCAGCTCTTCATATGTAAGCCCCACCCCGCCCCAACCACCCAGGCAGCTTGGGGCAGCAGGGGACTCAGCTCCTAACCCCATCTGGCCCTCTGGCCATTAGAAACTCCCTGCACTGACAGGTGGAAGAGGACTCATTCATGCTCACAAAGCAAGCAGCCACAGATGAGACGCTGCAGTCACACGAGGTGTCCTAGATCTCGTGAGGGCTGCCACCCAAGGCTGGGACAAGTACAGATGCCGGGCCGGATGCAAGACAAGAGGACTTATCCCTGTAGAGGAAGGTGTGCGGGCTATCCCTTGTGGCCCTCTAGGCACAGGAGGCACTACACCCCACCCCACCTGGGCAGCCACTGGAGGGCACAGTAGGAGTAGCTGGTGGAGCAGAGGCCAGCACATGAGTCCCGCTGGGGCCTCGTCAGCTACTCATGGCTGCAGCCTCTCCAGGGCCCCTCGCGCTGTGGGCTCCCGCCACCCTGCTCGCCCTGCCCCTTTGTGCCTAGTGGGCACAGTGGCTCCCAACTGTCTAGTCCCTGACCTCTGCCCCAGTCCCTGAAGTCTTGCGTTAAACTCTGTAGTTAAACCCTCTGGTGACAAAGAAAGAAAACGCCAAATCTGATGTCACAGACCTTTAGTAGACATGCACCAAACCAGGCCTTGCAGCATGTCTGTGACACTCAGGAAAAGACAAATGATAATAAATACACGTCTACACAACACGGCTATATACAAAATGCTTCTCTTCAATCCACAGGCAGCAGTGTTCTTGCTCAACAGACTTGTATCATCATAGACGTCACCATGCTGTCGAAGGCCCTGCAAACAGAAACAGACCGATGCAGAGCAGACGTGGCCCTCTACCCGTTGCCCGCAGACAGGCTCTGTAGCACTGCCTGTCTCCAAGGACGCCCCAGGCATCAGTCTCCAACATCCAGGTAAGCAAACTCGGCTGAGAGGCCAGGATGTGTGTCCTGCCACACCCAGCAATTAGAATCTAGGTCTCCTGCCTCCTGGGTCCCTGCAGTTTCCCGAGGTCCTGCCCACTAGACCCAACCTTGCCCTGGCGGGGTCTCCAGGCAGAGGTGGAGGAGCTGCAGTGTGGGCACTGCAGGGCTTTGGTACCGTGAGAACAGTGGCTGTCCCTGCCATGGAGACAAGGGGTTCTGCATAATGCTGCCAGCTTCTCCCCTCTGGAACCCAGGATGACCCAAAGCAGTGTCACAGCTGAGAGAAGGCACCATGGGAAGGGCCTGGCTCCGGTCAGTGCAGTAACCTTTCCCCTGCCGGCTACCAGGAGCCTTTGGGAAACGTGTCTAGAAATGTCGGGAATTCCCAGGAGCAGACTTGGGGTGTGTGCACATGAATGCTTCTTTATGAAGCATCTTCATGACATTCCGATGTTGACTATTTATTTTGAAGACTATCTGAAGACATCTGCGAGTCCAATTTCCTCACCATCCAAGTTCAACATCAAAGACAGAATCAGGCAGGGACAGGAGGCCGTCCTGCCAGGTTCCTGTCCATGTGCCTGGGCCCTCACTGGGCCCTCACCCTAGTACCTGCTGGGCGCACCTGGGAAACCAAATGGGCAGCCTCTGCCCCACACCCTGCCCCCCAACCCTTCTATATGTTGGAAATCTGTGCAAGAGTTTGTTTGATAAAACAGGGTTCTGCTCCTTCAGAATTGCTGCCTTAGGGGAACAGTGTTCATTGCTTACAAAGACCTTGCCTCCCTTTCAGAATCATTGCCTTTCAGCAAGCAGGGCCTCCAAAGGTGGCAGACCCAAGAGCAGCTGCCCACCTGGACTGAATGCAGTCCCCCGGGTTGTAGAAGGGGTTGCACATCACATCCGTGTAGGAGTTGTGTAGCTTCCGGAACATCTGAAACAAGAACCAACATTTTTAATTCACATGTACACATAGCCAACCAGGTGGGGTGGTGTGGAGAGCTTCCTGTGCCCAGAGCAGAGCTAGAGGGGCACAAGATTTATGGCTTCTATAATCATTTCAAAACAAGTGAAAATGGGGAAACAGGCCCAGGCACAGGTCGCAGACACCCTGCACTTACACTGCGAATCTCGTTGTCTCGAAGTGCTGTGTTAGAGGAATCCACCACCATGACAAACTTCACCTTGGAGTTAGTCACATAGCCGTATCTGCACAACTGGTTAAAGAACATGCTGTCAACACAGGGACTCGGCGGCAGCATGAAACACGGCCTCGCTGTGGCGAGTGTGTGAGCGGAGGGCCATCTGTGCACATCCCCTGGCTCCAAAGCTGCTTTGGAGAAACATGACCACCTTTCATCACAGGAAGTGCCTCAAGCTGGGCCCATCCAGCAATGCCAGACCATTCAGACCACGTTGGGTGTGACTGGACATTTCCTTGGGGCAGCTTCTGGTGTTTACTGGAGGAGCAAAGGGCAGGTGGCTAAACCCCATCCTGATTCAAACGCCAGGGCTGCCCTGGCCAGGCCCTGGGGCCCCTTGCCCTCTTTAAGAATCAATGCCTAGCCTGAGAGCATTAACTACAAAACCAGAGGTTTCACAAATATGACCAATCCTGCCAGTGGTATCAACACCTCTACAGGCCACTTCACCTGTAGAAGTAGAACAGCAGCTCCCGGGCAAAAAAACACATCTGAGATCTTGCTCCCAGCATATGTTGTCAGTTTGGCTCAAATAAGCTCTCATAAAAATTCTCTACAGGTTTGGACAAGCCACATTACTGCTTGTGGGAACATCACTGAACTCCATGGATTTCAAGCCATTTGTCCCAAGGGGGTGGTCAAGGTTTGAGTGACTTGGGCTGAGCCTGATAAGGAAATGAGTGAACCAATGCTCCCTTGCTCAGCGTGGATGGCCCTACTGAGAAAGGACTCCCTGCAGCAGTGAAGCAGAAGCTTCACCCGTTTTCTACAAACCAGACGCGGGACATGTGTAGACTGTCACAATTCTCCATGCAATTCAAGACTGGATTTTCCCACATCCTCCTAATTAAAGGAAAAAAGTACGTAAGGTCTTAATTAGCTTCAAGCTGCCCTAACTCCCCCCACGGCTAAAAGCCCTCACCTTTTTTTCTTTCCAAGTGTTGGTACTGTGGATGGGGAAAAAAAGCATTCTATGGCAAGTAACCTCCATTCCATGGAAAGTAACAGGGTGATCTGATCATAAACACCTAACTGGGCAGGTCACGGTGGGTAGTCACACACTCCAGGCATATAACTTTTTAGTAAGAGGTTTATCTCTGCTTTAAGCAAGCCCTGTCCATCGTTTCTATGCATTAGGTTAACACGCCTTTGGAACAACCACCCTCAAGAGAGCCCATATTCTTAACTGTCCTGTAATCCAATCCCCGCTTTGCTTTCCCCCCACCTCCACGTAATCTTCCTTACATTCCCCACTTAATGTTAAATGCATAAAAGAAGCTGCAAAACTGTTATTCTCTTGAGCATTTGCGATCTTGCTCCTGGCATATGTTGTCAGTTTGGTTCAAATAAACTCTTATAAAAATTCTCTGCACGTTTGGGCGTTTCTTACGTTGACAGCACAAAATGCCTTTCAGGGTTATCTGATCCCACAGTACTTGGCACAACTGTAGGCAGAATCCCCTGGGGGGAGAGGGCCTCTGACAGGCCCCCACTGGGTGTGAAGGATACACCTTGTAGTCCTCTGTGGGGTACAGCAGACCCAGGTAGAGCTCCCTCTGGTCCACCAGGGCCTTCCCCATCGCAGAGACCTTCTCGTCCACCACATCCAGGGACGTGTGTACCATGTAGTGGAACTTCAGCTCGTTCTCCATGGGGACGCTGCGGATGTAAAGAGGGTAATTCTGCAAGAAAGGGTGACAGCAACTGAAGTGATGAGAATCCACCCTGTGTGCGCCAACTCTGAGTAAGAGGCCTCAGAGCTAACTAGCCATGGGAACATGCTCTCCTCTAAAACCAACAGCCCCCTCCACCAGACTGCTGCCTTCAGAGGACCCAATCTAATCTGAGGAAGTTGACACATTGTCTGCAAAGGGGCATCACCAGGGTGGGCAGAAAAAAGATGGCTCAGAAAAATGGGTTTGAGCACAGCCTGACAACTAACTCTGTCACCTGGACAGGTCACTCACCTTGTGTGTGGGGCACAGTCCCAGCACATGCTCTCCTCTGGCCCAATAATACTGCTTGTTTCCTGACCCACCACCCCCTATAATCTCTTCACTTTAGCAGAGGCACTGACATGTCCTCTCACTAAATCCTGCAAGGCATGGCTCACACCTCCCTGCATCTCAGCAGATCCATTCCTAACCATCCTAACCCTGGAGTTAGTTAACAGCATCTTCCTGGGGCTCCCACATGTCACAATTTACTGCTTCTGTCCTGTTCCTGGCGCTTCACAGATATAGTGAACACTACACTGTCCCTACCCTAATGGGGCTAACTAACATCTGATGATGGAGACAGCAAAACTGCCCATAAAGAATGTGTTGGCACATAGTGCTAAGAGGGAGGCACTCAGGAGCTTCCAAGCATGGATGCTTCATGAGCCTGGTCTTATAAAAGACAGAAAGGGCACCCAGGCTTTGTGTCATAGGAGTATGCGGACGGCCACTCAGTCTCAGGATTCAGATACAGCTTTCTACAGGAAATAAAATCTATGGTGGCCAACAAAGGGGATGGGAGAGGGGGAGAGGGCTTCCAGGTGCAAAGGCCGAAGGGGAGCTGGCACGTAATTCCGTTGGGTTGGAGTGGAGGAAGTTAATGGTATAGGGAAAGGGGATGAGGCGACCACGTTATTCCGACTTATCCTTAAGCAATGAAACGGAACTGGAGAGATTTTAGGCAGGGGGATGATACAATCTAGTTTGTCGTTAAAGCAGCATTTTGACTACTGCGTGTGCTGCGTCGCTAGTCCGGGTGGGCGATGGCTTGGCCCACGGGAGTGCACGGTGCGGCAGGATGGAGAAGTGAGCAGCTGACTCGGGAGCAAGGCAGGAAAGGAGGTCCTGGCCTGTGGGGCCCCGGCGTTGACGCCCCCGCAGATACACAGGAGGGTGTGGGCGGCGCCTCCCGGAACTGCCCTGACCCTCTCGGATCCTCGAAGCCTGTGCGTTCATCCCTCCGGGGTCCTAGGGGCAGGGAAGCGGGGAGGCGGAGAGCGAGGACGAACGCCAGAGCAGAGCAGGGCCGACCGCCCACCCGCGTACGCACCTCCTTGGCGATCACCGCCACGCACACCGCCATCTTGGGAGGCCCGGCCAGCTGCGTCACGTGACCCCCACCCGTCACGCAGCCACCGGGGGCCCCGCCCCTTCTGTCATTCAGCCAACCTGGCCCCGCCCTTCCTATCATTCGCGGGCCTGGCCCCGCCCCGCCGCCGGGCCGGAAAGGCAGTCGTCCTGTTCCCGCTGCAGGCCGGGACTCGGCGGCGCCCGGCGGGTTGCCATGGCGCCGGTTGATGCGGCAATGAGGTGGCGGCTGCTACTGGTGCTAAGTGCATTGGGGCTGGGGGCCACAGGCGTCCCACAGCCCCCCAACATCCTGCTCCTGCTCATGGACGACGTGAGTGCGGGCCGGGCTCTTGGGGAGCGCTGCGCTCGAGGTGGCGGGTGGGGGCGACCGTGGGTGGAGGAAGCCCGTGGGGGTTGGATTGTGAGTGGGGGGAGACTTGTGCAAGGAGGGCCGTGGGAGCGTTCAGCTGACGTGAGGGTAGCGCCTGACCCTGACGGCTGCAGCCTCACAGAGGGGTTAAGCTGAAGCAAGGTAGTCGTGTCCAGGCCGGGAAAAGACCCCTCCTGCACTGTCCCCTTTCTTGTCCCTCGAGCTCTGGAAGGATAGAGGGGCAGCCCAGACCAGCAGCGGCCCTGGCCTGGGGAAGTCCAGCTCCCTGGCACGGCCTGCTCACTCCTGCCCTCCCACCCAGTGCCCAGGGTATCCAGGCACGGAAGGGGGTGCCAAGCTGACCAATATCCAGTCCCTGCCTGCCTAGAAAGTCGCTTTCCCCTGCCTTTGGTTTACTGCACCTGCCTTGCTCAAGGGCTGCCCCTATCCACTTGGGCAGGATGCTCCTGCCCTCTTAAGAATTCTGGCCAAATGTCAGGTCTTTAACTGAAGCAGAAGGAATATCTCCTGTCAGGTCTGTGTGCAGCCCAGGCCCACTGTCACATCATCACACTGGTGGTCCAGCCCTGTGAAGATTAGAACTGAGCCGTTCACTTGTTTCTCTGCAGCCTTGTCCCTTGTGCTCCTTTCCTGAGGAAGCCAGGAGGGAAATGGAGATTCTGAAATTAGCTAATGTGAGGTGTGGGGGCAAAGTGGGGATGCAGACATACCTGGGTTCTGGATTCAAGGATCTTACTCCCCTCCGATCCAGGGGAAGTTATGGAAGCTCTTTGGGCCTCACCTCCTCCCCATCCAGCTCTCCTCATAGTGATGGAAGGACTGAGGCAGGGCAGATGGCAGGCCGTGGTGCTCGGTACTGTCAGGTCCAGTGACATGACAAAAGTCAGTGACCTGTATAGAGCTCCTAAAACTCTGGGAGGGAAAGGGGTGTCTGTGGTGTGCTCATGAGGCAACTGGTGGCTGGAGCCCTGGAAAGTTTCGGGACGGGGGTCCCCAGAAGGCCAAGATGTGAATAGAAGGTTGAAACTTTCATCCCAGCCCCTGACCTCAGGAGGGGAGAGGGGCTGGAGTTTGAGTTCCATCACCATCGAGTCAATGATTTTATCCATCATGCCTGTGTCACAAGACCTCCGTAAAAAAACCCTAAACAATGGAGGTGCTGCATGGAGGTGCTGGGAGAGCAGGGGGGAGGGCTGCGAGCTCCTTGCCCCTTATCCGTGCCTTGCTCTAGGCGCTTCTTCCATCTGCTGTTCCTGAGTTGTATCCTTCATAATGAACTGGTAATAGTAAATACAGCACTTCCCTGAGTACTGTGAGCCATCCTAGCAAATCATAGAACTTGAGCAAGTTGGTCAGAAGTACGGGTGGCCCGGGAGTTATGGCTAGCTGAAGGGGGGCCATCTTGTGGGACTGAGCCCTTGACCTGTGGGATTTGAGGCTAGCTCCAGGTATATAGTGGAAGAACTGACCCGAATTGTTGGACTCACAGCTGTTGACCGGAGAGTTGGAGAAGGGGCTGGTGTGGAAACATCCCCACATTTGGTGCCAGAAGTGAGTAAATATAGATCAGAGTTCCCCAAAAGGCCAGCAGAGATATCACAGGAACCATTGGACCAAGGCCAGGAGCCTCGTGTGGCTGTTAGACGGTCCTGGCGGGCGGGAATTGAGAGCTGCTGTGTGTGTAAAATACACTCGGATTTTGAAGACTTAATACGAGAAAAAGAATGTAAAACAATCTCATTTAGTCATTTTTTTATTGTTAAAATAAGGATTTTTTATATAAAAAATTAACAACATTCAGATGACCCTGCAAAGATCATAGAAACCCAGCCATAATTCCACCACCCAGAGATAACCCTGGACATGCTTCTTTTTAGTCTCATAGACTTGCTCACACAGTGACTGTTTCAAAAGCAGACTCTGCAGCCCCTTCACCGGCCCCATTCTGATGACCAGTCGGGAAACTACTTCTTAGTGAATATGTCAGTCTTGGAAATGCTTGCTTCCTGTTTCAATACTCAGTCTTCTCCAAACTGGAGTCCCGGTCAAGGCTCGTTCAAGCAGTTTCTTGGGTGGCAAGCCTCCAGCTGAGTGCTTTTTCGGGTTTCTGCCCCTTCCCCTTCTCTCCAGGGTGGCAGTGGGTGTGTGAAGCAAGTCATGAGCCCTCCTGGCCATGCACTGAAGGTTTGTTGAAATGATAATATTTTTGGACATACATACAGGCATACCTTGGAGACATTGCAGACCTGGTTCCAGACCACTGCAATAGAGCGAGTATCGCAATAAAACGAGTTGTGATCTTTTTGCTGGTGGAGGATCTTGTCTTCAGTTTGTAAAAACGCACCACCTGTGAAGCACAATGAAGCAAAGTGCAATAAAACAAGCTATGCCTGTACGTGTTAGGTTAAATCAAATAATTTAGCCCTCATTCATCTATTTCTTTTTGCCTGTTTAATGGGGCTACTAGAAAATGTACTTACACAGGTGGCTCCTGTGTATTTCTGTTGGAAGTGTCATTTTAGGCCCTGGAGGTTCTGAGTGGTGGAGCATGACCAGTGCTGGGAGTGTTTTTACTCAAGGGGCGCTGACGTGGGGTGCGGCAGCAGGAACCGAAACTGCGGCCAGGAGCCCCAGTGCCAGGCCCCTCCAGTGCAGCTTCCTTCTTGTGGCTTTCGGGTTCTCTGGCGGCTGAAACTAAGGAAGTCTGGAAGAGCTTTGTCCTGGTCAGCGAACGGGGATAAGTTAGGACTTTGGGGTGGCAAATAACAGAAAATGCATTCGACGTGACTTAAGCAAAAAGGGGAAACCCAGTTCTCCTGACTAGACAGGCTAGGGCTGTAGTGGCTTCAGGTGGCAGGATCCAGAGGCCCCCTTGCTCTGTGTCCTGACCTGCCCTTACAGTCGGCAAGCCCAGTGGGAGGGTGCGCTGAAGATTCAGTCCACACCCCTGAGCCAGGCTTACTGGTTGGGGAGGGGTCTGGCCAATGCCCCGCCCCACCAGAGGACCAGTCGGGGAGCAGGATGGGGCATTTGTGGCAGAGTGTGCAGACCCTTTCGTCCAGGGTGGCAACTGGTGAGGGTAGGGATGGTGTCTCCCTCCTTATTCCCCGGTGTGTCCTCAGACCCAGGGCTGGCCCTGGTAGACATGCGCTGCATGAGTTTAGAAGATGTTGAGAACCATTTCGTCAGTGGAGCTGATTCAGTTATGTTCTCCAAGGCTGATGGGGCTGGGGAGACAGAGCTCCCTCCCCGGGCATACCAGCCTCACTGGGCCCAAGACCACTCCCAAGGGCCCTAGCGCTCTCTGTGTCAGGGTCCCTTATTTGTAAAACAGGACTAAGAAGAACTGCCCTGACCAAGGAAGTTTAAAAGTGAGCTGCACAGAGGCCAGCTCCAGTGTGACCACAGTGGGCCCATCAAGTGGGCGCCCCCAACCTGAGCCCCCAGAGCCAGTCAGCAGACCCTGCAAGTCTTTCAATGTGTGTGTGTCTATAAGAATCCCTCGTAGCCAGCAGTGAGTGATGCTTACGTTGCTCCACAGTCTTGAGATTCTAAGTGAAGGCAAGGTCAAGGGTGGGAAGACCGTAATCCCTGGGGCCCAGTGGCTTTTGCCTTCTGTGAGTGTGGGCAGTCACGTAGGAGAGGGAAAAAGATACTAAATCTGATGTGTGAGATGATGATTTCCTTTAACCCCTAATAGCTCTGCAAAATAGATGTTAATATTCCTATTTTTGTAGCTAAGAAAGCTAATCAACAGGTAATAATAGAATGGTCTTGAGCAGACAAGCAACACAGTGGACCAGTGATTGCTGGCCTCAGAAAGGCCCACCTGTAAGCAGCCTGGCCCTTTGGTCAGCATCTGGGACGTGGGATTTAGAGAGTGTCCCACCATTGCCCAATAAGAGGGGCTCCCTACACCTACATTGTTTATGCAAACATTGTGATTGATGTTGCACACCTGCCTTCCTCATGGGAGGCTAGAACTGTGGTGGGTGGCAGGCAAAGGGTGCTATGTGACCAGCCCTTTGGTCTCTCTCTGCTCCTCTGACCTGGAACATGCTCTGCTTAGTGGGCCCTCTGCTGAGCAGCCCACTGGTACCTGTGAGGACAAATCCACACTCGGGGCAGGGCAGGGTGAGGGCAGGAGCCTGGGAGCTTTCTCCAGGCCAGGCTTCAAGAAAGTTGTGCCATCTCAGCCTGCACTGGGGCTCCTGCTAGGTCAGCAGATGCTTCTGAGGATGCTCTCCTGCCCCTCCCTCCTGCCCCCAACTTAGACATGTAGCCCTGTCCCTGGACATGCAAACTTCATGCGGGCCTTGGCAGACTGAGGCACGTTGTCCCTTCTCGACCCACGAGCACCCTACCTTCCTTTCTTCTGTCAGCCACACCTCTCTCCAGGCCCTTTTTTCATTCCAGCTCCTATCGTCACTGCATGGAAAAGCCATTTCAGTGACTTCAAAATAAACCATCTCCAAAGGAATCCAAAGCGGAAAGGGCCAAACCTAGGACCCTATGGCCAGAAGGGCCTTTGAGAGCAGACTACACGGTCCAAAGGCAAAAGCCCTAAGTGGGCTCTCGGACCCCCTTGTGTCTCAACCAGCCTAAAGCTGGGAGACAAGAACAAGGGGAGAAGGCAGTGCCTGGGAGAAGCGTGGAGGCTGAATCTCACCAGAAGCAGTGTCACCCTCCTGGGCTCACACTTATGGGGAGGGTGGCTGTATAAACTGTCTTGCAGAGAAGAGAGGAGGGGCATTAATAATTACAGATAATAGGGACGGCGGATGGCTCAGTTGGTTAGAGCGTGAGCTCTTAAAAACAAGGTTGCCAGTTCGATTCCCACATGGGCCAGTGAGCTGCGCCCTCCACAACTAGATTGAAGACAGTGAGCTGCCACTGAGCTTCCAGAGGGGCAGCTGGATGGCTCAGTTGGTTAGAGTGTGAGCTCTGAACAATAAGGTTGCCGGTTCAATTCCCACATGGGATGGTGGGCTGCGCCCCCTGCGACTAAAGGTTGAAAACAGCAACTGGACTTGGAGCTGAGCTGCGCTCTCCACAACTAGACTGAAGGACAACGACTTGGAGCTGATGGGCCCTGGAGAAACACACTGGTCCCCAATATTCCCCAATTAAAAATTTTAAAAATTTTATTAAAAAGAATAATGTTTAAAATAATAATAATAATAACAGACCATAGACCTAAATGAGACTGTCCTGGGCCTACAGCCACCCACATATGGCCCAGAGTTGCCAGATCTCTTCGTGATCAACAGGCCCAACTGAAACGTCTACAGAAGCAACCCAGCATCTTTGGAGTTTTCCAGGTCAGCGCATGCTGACCAGGCGGGCACTTTCATACAGGCCTGAGACTTCTTGTTGGCTGACTCACCAGAGCCCAGTGAGTCACAAGGGCTCTAAGGGGCTCCTGGAGAAGCAGGAACTGCCAGGGTCCTACCAGGTCTCAGCAGAAAACCGGGTACCTGCACTTTTCTGTGCTAACCGCTCTGTTGAGATGTACTTCACCGCACATGCAGTTCACGCAGCTAAAGTGTACAGTTCAGCGGTTTCTAGTATAGTCACAGCAATGTGCAGCCGTCACCATAGTCAGCTTTAGACCATTCTCATCACCCCAAAAAGAAGTCCCATTATCACAGTCACTGCCTGTTCTCCTCCCTCAGCCCCTGGCAACTAGCAGTCTGCTTTCTGTCTCTGTGGATTTGCCTGTTCTGGACATTTCGTAAAAATGGAATCAAACAACGTTTGTCCTTTTGTGACTGGCTTCTCTCGTGTAACATCATGTGTTTGAGGCTCATCCACGTTGTAGCGTGTGTCGATACTTCCCTCCTTTTTGTTTTAATAGTTATCTTAACAGTAATCAGAATTTTTTTTTAAACTTTTTTATTTTAAGCATGTTTTTCCAGGACCCTTCAGCTCCAAGTCAAGTAGTTGTTTCAATCTAGTTGTGGAGGGCGCAGCTCACAGTAGCCCATGTGGGGATCGAACTAGCAGCCTTGTTGTTAAGAGCACCGCACTCTAACCAACTGAGCCAACCAGCCACCCAATACTTCACTCCTTTTTATGGCTGAGTAATATTCCAGTGTGTGTGGATGGACACATTGTCACCTGGACACTTGGTTGTCTGCACATTTTGGTAACTGGGAATAGCATTGCTGTGGATATCGTGTGCACAGTCTCATGTGGACGTCTGTTTTAGACTCTGATGGGGAGACACCCATGAGTGGAATCATTAGGTCAGGTGGTCATCTCAGGTTTGGTGCCCAGATACTATATCAGGAGAGAGTAATGTGTCACTCCTCAAGGGAAGGTCTGACTCGTAAGGAGCCGCAGCATGGGTCCCAGGGGCTGGAGCAACCTTGGCTCGCTGGGCCCTGCTCCACAGCTGGAGCCCTTTTCTGCCCCCACCCCTTGTTCAGCAGAAGAGGGGACGGCAGTTAGTCACTGTGGAAGTGACGACCTGGGGTCTCATGCTGAGAACATCTAAGGTCCAGCTTGGAAGGACCTTGTCACAGTTCATCCAGGTTGTGGTAATATTCTATCATGTGTGTATTAGTTTCCTGGAGCATAGCAAATTACCACAAATTTGGTGCCTTAAAACAATAGAAATATTTTCTCTCCCAGCTCTGGATGCCAGAGTCTGAAACCAAGGTGTCAGCAGAGCTGGTTCCTCCTGAGAATTAGAGGGAGGACCCTCCCTGCCTCCCCTCCATCTCCCAGGAGGCTTCAGGTGTCCTTGGCTTGTAGATGCATCAAGCCAGTCTCTGCCTCCCTCGTCTCAAAGCCTCTCTCCCATGTGTCTGTGTGTCTCCTCCTCTTAGAAGGATACCAGTCACTGGATTAGGGCCCAGGCTACTACGGAATGACCTCATCTTAGCTAATTACAACTGCATTTCCAAATAAGGTGACATTCCCAGGTTCTGCGTCGACATAAATTTTAGGGGCTGCTGTTCAACCCAGTGCTGGGTGGGTAGACCATGTTGTGTTTATCCACTGATCAACTTGATGGATTCTGGGGTCTTCCCTTTGGGCCATCGTCGCCCACGCTGCTGTGGACATGCGGGTAGTTTTGTATGGCATCCGTTTCAGGAATTGAACAGCTGGGTCACATGGCCACGCTCCATTTAGCTTTGTGGGGATCCTTTCACTTGCTGTTAAGTCTCAGTCTGCACAGCAGACTTATGAGGGCTTCTCTATGTAAGGCCAGGGTGGCGGTGAGCACACGACGTCTCCACTAATTGGTCCTCGAAGCCCAGCCACTGCCCACACTCCCCGTGTCCAAGCCAGGGCTGGGTCAAGAAGGAGCTCTGTGGCACGGGCCCCCAAGATGGAAGGAGGTTTAAACTACCTCTCCATGCTCTTTCCTGCAGATGGGGTGGGGTGACCTAGGAGTATACGGAGAACCTTCCAGAGAGACCCCGAATTTGGACCGGATGGCCGCGGAGGGCATGCTTTTCCCGAACTTCTACACAGCCAACCCGCTGTGCTCACCATGTAAGTCAGGGCTGGCCCTTGGCCACCAGGGAGTAGGGAGGGGGTGGGGAGCAGGGGCACGGGGAGCAGGCAGCCCTGACGGAGGCCTAAGCTTCATGTTTCCGCTGAGGGCCAGGAAGGTGGGCAGGACTGTGCGGCCTTTCTGTCGGCTGCCGGGCACATTGGGTCCCTGGCTCTGTGCTGTATGGGGCGCAGGGCCATCAAGCTGCCATGGGCTTCTCCCCTGTAAGGACCTGAGGCCAAAGTTGCTGCATGTGGTGGCTCTGATTTCCAGGCACTGAGTGCTGTAGCTGGTTCAGAAGCACTTGGCTGGGAAGTGGTTCTCAGCCATGAGGGTGGGTGTCGGGGTTGCAGGTGTGAGGCAGCCCCCCACTCCCCACCCCCATGAGAATCACTGCTGCTAAGGGACTCCTGCATAAATGCTGGTCTTAAAGAGAAGGAATGCTGGGTGCGGGGGTGCATGAGGGGCCGGGTGAGCCCCACATCTTGGCTGCTGTCCTGGGAGCCAGGAAGAGCGAGTGGGGGGCTGGATGATGCTGAGCTGCGGGGCCTGGCCAGCGCTCCCCAGTGACACATCTCTGAGTCAGTCAGTACAGGGGCAGTCTGCCCACCCAGGTTTAGGAAGCTGGCGGGGCCTGATATATGACGCATTTTCACGGTGTTTCTGTTTTTTCTCCTCCATGCAGCAAGGGCGGCCCTGCTCACTGGACGTCTGCCCATCCGCAATGGCTTCTACACCACCAACGGGCAGGCCCGGAATGGTATGTGTGCATGTGGGCTGTGCTGCAGGCTTGGGAGGCCGAGGACCAGAGAGGGCAAAGGAGGGGCATTTGTCACTCATCCTTACATGTGACCTTCCTTCTCCAGTGTGGCTCTCGTTCCTCAAGGTCAAGGGCCTTATTTGGTTTATAACATGCCATTTTGATACAGTGCTTCCATCAAAAACAATGCATTTTAGGCAAGTAGAGAGGATGGTGAGTTTAGTGCGTGGTCTCAGGGGTTCAGGGCACAGCTCGGCGCCCTCCCACCTCCGGCTTTGAGGAGGACACCAAGGCCACAGGCACTGATCACTGCTCCTTCCCTGCTGTGTCCTGTCCTGGGACTGCCCAGCACGGCCTGGCGAGTTGGGTATGCCCCTTCCCCCCACCCCAAGGAGCTGCTGCCCATTTGTGTGGGTGAGCTATATGCCCACAAAGAGACCTGAGGGAGCCAGTTGCTGTGAGGTCAGCAGGGAACTGCAGTCAGAGAAAGGGAGTATATTAGGGTAGTGCAAAAGTAATTGCGGTTTTTGCAATTATTTTTAACCTGTTAAACCATAATTACTTTTGCACCAACCTAATAGAAAGCACCAGGGAACCTGGTGTGAGTGGGACCCTCATAGTAACAGACGACATGTTCCAGAGACACCCCCCCAGGCAGACCAGCAGAGGGCAGGTGCCTGGAAGACCCCAAAAGTGTGTGGCAATGCCAGCTCTTCACCAGGGCTTTGCCCATTGACCCTGAAGGGCCAGTGTTCAAATCTGTTACCTTCTGCGGCACAGCCTGCCCCGTGTGTGAGTAGTTCACGCAATGCAATGTCCTTCTAGCCTACACGCCCCAGGAGATCGTGGGCGGCATCCCAGACACCGAGCAACTCCTGCCTGAGCTGCTGAAGGGGGCCGGCTACGTCAGCAAGATCGTGGGCAAGTGGTGAGTCCTGACACTCGTCTGGCCGGGCACATCGGCACAGAGTCATTGCTAAACACTTCCACATGGGGAAAACTTCTTGGGTGGGGAGTAGAGTCTTTGAATTCCAGATCCGTAGGTGTCTGAAGCATTCCTTTAAAATCCGGCATGGCCGTGCTGGTGGGACCTCCTGTTTGCGGCTGGGGCATCGTCTTAGAGCCCATCGTTCTCCTTGTATATCGCACGTCCCAGCCCCTGCCCGTCTCTCCATTCTTCTGCCTGTGCTGCCTGCTGCTGCAGCATCACAAAGGAGCCACATTAGTGCCATCGCGGATGACACTTTGTCAGCAAGCACAAGGGCTTTGTCTGGGGGTGAAATGAAGAAACAGGAAGTACAGGATGGTCATGCTGTGTGGAGTCATTGGGCTCAAATGATCGTGACTGTAGAAGCTCACATTACTGTGCGTGCTGTTTCTGCTGTTTTAAGCATGTTAAGCAGTTTCTGTCTCTTACTCCCTGGGGTCGTCCAAGTGCACAGCCCTGGAGGGTTGGTGTAAAGGTCAGCGTCCTCTTTCCTTTCCTGAGTGTTGGGGCCCTGGGAGAGCAGCAAGCCTACTTCCTAAAGGAAGCCTTCCATGATTTTCCAGCTCTAATTGTCTTTCCTTCCACGTGCCATGACCCCTGTGCCCTTAGCCCCTCTGGCACTCACTGGCACTGCTTTCTCAAGGATGAGTGCCTTCTCTGCACCCCTTGGGAACTGCTGCTCCATGCACAGAAACCAGGAGAGACAAGTTGGGAGGCACCTGCCAAGCAGATGGGCTCAGAGGGGGGGGTGGCTGCAGAACAGAGCTGGTGGGGACACATTGAACCAAGAGAGCCCTCCTTGCCTGCATGGTCCCGAGCAGAGCTGGGAAGGCCCAGGGAGACGGACAGAGGCTGGCTGTAAGGCCTGCCAGAGCCGTGTCAGGGCTGCACCAGAAGCAGGAAGAGTACCCGAAGATCAGAGCTCTCTGTGCCCAGCCTGGCAGCTCTGCCCTGGGTCTGGCAGCCTCCCATTCATAGTCCTTGACTTGGGGCAGCCAGAGCTGGAATGGGAGCATGTCTCCATGAGGACAGAGGTGGACACTGGTGCAGGAGGAGGAGGAGGAGGAGGGCAGGGCCCAGAGAAGCAGCTCTGCATGGAATCAGAGAGGTGGACACAGTACCAGTGGACACGCCAGGGTCATGGCAGCCATGGCTAGAGCAAGGACAGGCTCTGGGGGTGTGGGGCAGAGAGCTCAGCTTCTCCTCAGCCAGGTGGAGGTCCCAGTCTCAGTGGGGTCCCCTCATAGGACTGGTGGGGAGTGTTGGCTGATATGGCTATGACTGCCCTGACGTCCTGCCTCTGGGCCCCAGCACCATGGACCTGGATTTCCTCAGCCTGACCAATGCCTGGGGTGGACGGAACCTGGGCTGTGAGAGGCTGCTCCATCTGCCCTGAGTCCCAGGAGCCTGCGACGCCCTGCCGCTCCAGCTCACCTTCAGGCAGGGCTGGCCCCGCTGCTGTTTCGGGACAAGCATTTTGAATTGACAGTTTCACATGAGCAGGACCTTGGCTGGTGTTTCTGTTAAGCAAAGGCCATTTGAGCTGACGGGTATGGGTACACAAGAGTCACACACAAGCCAGTGCTGGAACAAGGTGTTGAGAAGGGACTAGGCGTGTAGCAACAGCCCAGAGAAGACACGAGCCACAAAACAGGAAGCACAAGCACAGAGAGAAGTCACAGCAGAGCTGTCACTCACACACCTGTCAGAGAGACCAGAAAGGCCCAAGGTGGGCACCAGGCAGCTATCTGGAGGCAGAGCAGTGGGGAACCGAGGCCCCAAGAGATGCACTTAGTGTCACCCAGATTCAGATGCTGGCGCCTGCACTGCCCCACTGCATTCTCTCTGATCAAGTGGCAGAGCAGTACAGTGAGCTCACGGGAACCTGGGCTTTGCGTGACCCGTTGCAGGGCCTCTGAGCGGTCAGGGTGGGGCCTGCACAGGTGCAGCAGAGGAACAGGACCCTCTGCTCCAGGGACACGGCTTTCCAAACCGCATCGCTGCGAGAGGCTTTCTGCAAATGAAAACCTAAGGAACCCATCCACTTCGCAGGATGGAGTCAGCTCACTCCACAGGGACCGAGATCCAGAGCCACTGCACTCCAGAACCACCTCTGTAAGCCCCGCGTTCCAAAGAACGGACAGGGCCATGCTCAAGGACCACTGGAACCTGATTTGGATGGGAGCCTGTCAGTACTCCCCATTGGCTGAAGGACCCAACATTAGGTGCCTGCAAGGGGAAGGGGCATGTGGGTGCCGGAGCACAAGGCAAGAGGTTCTCTTGGCTTCAGATGACACCCGCAGTGTATGGCAGGACCTTGCAGAGCACCGGAGTTTCCAAACAGCTTGGCAGTTGTCAGCCTATGTGCACATTGCCATGTTTTCTTCTATCAGGCCCATCCCCCTTCCTGTCCAGGGCGCTGGGTCGGTGAGCACCGGTCCTTGTGTTGTCCCAGCCCGTGATCCGTGGCTGTAACGTGGCAGCGTCACTGGGAGAGGGTGGCAGGTGCTGACATCTCCTGGAGGGCGAGGTCTTGCTGTGTCCAGGCTTAGCACACTTTGGGTGCTGAGGGATGCTCGTTTCGTGAAATGTTCTGTGAAGCTGATGGGCTGTTGCTGCACAGAACTTTGGAGTGTCCCCCTGCGGGGCTCCCTGAAGTGTCCTGGGTTCCTGTTTCTAGGCATCTGGGCCACAGGCCTCAGTTCCACCCCTTGAAGCATGGATTTGATGAGTGGTTTGGATCCCCCAACTGTCACTTTGGACCTTATGACAACAGGGCCAGGCCTAACATCCCCGTGTACCGGGACTGGGAGATGGTTGGCAGGTAACGGTCCCTTCCCTTCCCACCCTGTGACGCTGAGCCCAGTCCCTGCCCTCGGGGCTGCCCGGGAGCTGGATGGAAGTTCTGGGAGCACCTTCCCACCAGTGCGGGCGTCCCAGTGGGCCAGGCCCTGCTCTGCCGGCTCATTGCCCTGCCCAGAGCCTTATAGGACTCGGCCTAGGCCACCGCTTCAGCCACACCTACGAGGTCTCTCACCTTTTTTGAAAATATGAGAGCCAAAGATGCTTTCCAGAACAAAGTGTGTTCACACAGTAACCATTCACACGGCCTCTGGGCTCAGACCCCTGCAGCCTGTTGGCGGATCCTGGGCTCCAGCTTCCGAGGCCATCTGCCTGCACCAAGTTAGCAGGTCGGCTGCCTGCTAGGCGTTGAGGAAATCAGCAGCATCACAGAGGACATGATGGGATGAACCCTGCTTGTGAGCCTCCCAAGAGCCACAGGATTGCCCTGGTCCTGTCCATGCCCTGGCAGCAGGGCGCCTGCAGCGTGGCCACGCCAGGCAGGGCCCTGGTCTTTCTTGAGTTTTGTTTGGCTTAATCTTTCTTTTTCTCTTCCTTTTTTATTACTATTAATTTTGGGTTGAAGCTCATTATATATCAATGGACCAAGAAGCTGAGCCAACTCGTCGCCTTTTTAATAGCAGCTTTATTGAGAGCATTCACAGCCCAGACAGTGCATCCATTTTGAAGTGCACAGTTCATCGCTTTCTCGTACGTGCACTGCATTGTGCAGCCATCGCCAGTTTCAGAACATTTCCACTGCCTCAAAAAGAAACCCCATCTCACCAGCCGTCACCCCAGCCCTAAGTAATTGGGGTCCCCTTCTTGTTGTCCTCTCTCACTGCCCTCTCTGTCCTTACACGTTGCTTCTTATCCTTCTCCCAAATGGTGACCGTGGCCCCCAGTCTTAGCCCCACTTCGTCCTTGAGGAGACTGGGACCCTCAGGAGCAGTGTGAGCTTCCAATTTCATTTGTTTATAAATTGAACATTTCCATCGTTGTTTTAAATGAGGCCCATGATGTTGCCTCTGAAATCAGGGAGATGGGGCTTTCTTGCCCTGAAATCTGATTTCTGTCTGGATCCGGATTATTTTCAGATTTTACGAAGAATTTCCAATTAACCAGAAGACTGGAGAAGCCAACCTAACCCAGATCTATTTACAGGTAATAGAAGCCTGCGCTGGGCAGGCTTTACGGTGGGGGAAAGTCAGCCTTCAGGCAGAGGCAGATGGTATGTTCTTCTCCTCAGGAAGCCCTGGATTTCATTAAGAGGCAGCAGGCAGCTCAGCGCCCCTTCTTTCTCTACTGGGCCATCGACGCCACACATGCACCTGTTTATGCTTCAAAGCCTTTCCTGGGCACCAGTCAGCGAGGGCGGTGAGTCCTTGGTCGTAGAGACATAGACCCTTACCTGGGGGCGGGGGAATTCAGCTGTGCTTGATTACCTCCACGGACAGGGTGCTCAGTACCATTGTGTTGTTAATGATCAATTGTAGGACAAGACTGAAGCATCTGTGCCTCTGAAGCTATCCATCACCCCAGGATTAGTAGGAGGAGTACTATAGCGGTGTGGTCAGCTCTGTGCCGGATTAACTCTGGGGACTTGAACTTTCCTCCTCCTCTTCTGTGAATTTAGCCAGTCTGTTTTGTTGTCCATCCCTGAAGTTATGATTTAACTGCTCTTTGATCACACCAATGCCCTTGGCCATCTTTCCCATAGGTATGGGGACGCTGTCCGGGAGATCGATGACAGTGTGGGGAAAATCCTGAGCCTTCTTCAGGACCTGAGGATCGCAGAGCACACGTTTGTTTTCTTCACCTCTGACAATGGCGCTGCTCTCATTTCTGCTCCCAAACAAGGCAGGTGTTCAGAGTGTTCCTATCATCACATCCTCCAACAAGGCTCCATTCGGGAAGGCTGGCCTCCTGAGACTCATTCAGGGTCCCCTCAGCCACTCCTGGGGCAGAGCATGGAGGGGGCTCAGCCCAGGGCCCCATCCAGTTGAGGGAGACACCGGCTCTCCTCCTGGGGCCCCATCCAGTGGGAACAGACATGAGGAGACCCAAGAGCTGCTCTGTGGGGTGGTCACACACAAGACTGGCAGGGGCTGCCCAGCAGCACCCACATTCCATGATGTGCTCTCCTCCCTACAGGCTGGAGTACCTTGGCCTTTCCTGGCACAGGAGGGATGTGTCAGTGTGTGAAATAGTGACTGCCTGACACCCCTCTCTCAACTTGTTTGGTGATTCTGGCTCTCCTGGAGTGCCTGGTTAGGAGGGAGAGCTCGGTGGGGGAGGGGGGAGACCACGGCCAGGGTCTTCATCCTGTCCCAGCTCTGCCACTGACCGGCCCTGGAAGCAGGTAACTTCTGCCTCCTGCACATTCACGGGCAGAATGAGGTCACTTCTGGGCTTTTCCCTCTAAAGCTCTGACATTCTCCATCAGCGTTTTTATTCTAAACTTAACGGTGGCCATTGTCACGTGTCTGCCCAGCCACATTTGCACCTTTTTCTGAGATGAGGGAGCCTCCCTTCATGGTGAGGGCAATGACCATCTCCCCCGGGAGCTAACAATACAGGAGATGCACTGCCCAGCCTCCCCGGCAACCAGGCCCAGGCTGAGGGCACCCCCTACTCCCGAAGCTCCCTCACCAAGGCCTCGTGGGGGGTGGTGTCCAGGAGGGAAGGGACAAGTCTTCACAGTGCTGGCTGTGGCAGGTGCCCAGAGCCCCTGGTACAGCTAGGGGAACACACCCACCCCAGACGCACTCTGTGCCTCTGTGCCTGAGCTGGGCCTGCGGGCCTCCTGGGGACCATGACCCCAGGTCCTTCATTAAGCTCTGGTTCCCGGCTTGTGGTGTGAGGTGGCTGTACCCTGCTGTTTCGTTATCCTGTAAGAGTTTCACCCTAGTGGTAGCATATCTTTTCATCCAATTCTTAAAAATGCCGGGGCCTCAGCAGGGTCCTCAGTCACTCAGACAGCTCTGGATGGAAGGCCACAGGCAGCAGGAAACCCCATGGGGACAGGCCTGCATGGGGAGGCTCTGGGCGAACCTGTAGTCCGGGGGCAGAAGGGGCTTCGGGATCTTAAGTGACAGGAACAGCACAGCTGGCCCAAGCCAGGAGGGAATCCTATTGACAACGGACCAGCAATTCAGCGTCCAGGTCCCCAAGGGTGCTATGCGGTGCCATCCATGGCCCAGCCCCACTCCTGGAGGGGTTTCGTTCTCACACAGGCTCTCATACAGCTGATGGTCCCAGACAGAGAATGGGTAACCCTTCCTAGCAAAGGTCCCGGGCCCCGCTGGATATCAGTGACGCTGTTGGCCCCCGAATGGGGTGCCCAGGAGAGCCTTCCCCTGACATCCATGCCTCATCGGAACCACCAACCTTCCAGCCGGGCTTGGGCTTACTCACCCCAGTCTTTGTGTCTGCACTGTGGAATAGTTCATACGGACAGAAACATCTGTGCATACCTATAAGGTACAAATGGCAATATGGTGAAAATCCATGTACCCACCACGCCGCCTGAGAAATAGAAGGAGAAAGGAAGTGGGCCTTCCTTAGCGCCCTGAGCCCTGATGCCCAGGAGGAGACCATCCTCGGAGTGGCGCATCTTGTCTCCCCATGGTCCCTGCGTTCAAACTCGTGACGCGGAATCTGTCTGCCCTCCCATGTTGTCCCTATGTGTTCATCGCTGCTCTTCCCTCAAGACTGGCCTACAGTGATGCTCGGAGGTGGAGTTCAGCTTCCGGTGCCAGGGACAAGCTGTGGCTTCCTGCTAGAAAAACACTGCTCTGTTTTGTTTTCCTCATTTTTCAGGGGGCCTCAGGTGAGCCCTGGGCAGCTCATGCTGCAGCAGCAGACACCCTGTTTGTTCTCAGGAACCTTCCTCTGTGTTCTGGGATTGAGCAGGACATGCGACCAGTCAGGGTTGGGGGCTCTGCCCTCTGACACTCTCTCAAGCGTGGTGCAGGGACCACCTGTTCAGAGCGATGCTTGTCAGAAATGAGTCTTCCTCCCATCCCTGATGGGACACCCCCGTGAGGCCCAGGGACTGACTCTCCAACCCCAAGTGCAGAGACACTTGTGAACGCAAACATTTAAGAAATGCTGTACCTGAAAAGTGACAAGGAATCCCAACGGCCTGCTATGGGGATCTGCTGTATGACTCTGCTTGAAGAGCATCTGCGCCTTGTCCAACAAGCGTGGTCGCGTTCTCCGTTTCTGAGCAGTCACTCTTCCTTAGGGGCACAGTGTTACAACCACGGCATCTAGGACACTCACCTGGGTCAGAGCCATCTCAAGGCATTCTGACCTCATGGCTGGTCCTTTGTCTTCATGAAGGTCTTGGTGCCTCGGTGTTTCATCAGCGGCACCTTTGAATAGCTAGTCGGAAGCCAGGTGTGGGCGAGTGCCCAGCAGGGCATGTGCGGCCCTGGAGACTCAGGATAGACCACTGATGCGTGACAACTCTCCCTCCCCAGGCGGTAGTAATGGCCCCTTTTTGTGCGGGAAGCAGACCACGTTTGAAGGTGGAATGAGGGAGCCTGCAATCGTGTGGTGGCCCGGACGCATCCCTGCAGGCCAGGTGAGTCAGAGGTTGGCCAGGTGGCCAGGCCTGTGGTCATCATGGGGTCTGGAGACTCAGTCTCCTCGTGTGCCTTCTCCCTCTACTCATTCTGCCTTGCCTAGGAAACGCTGGAGTCACACTCACTGCTCTCCTCCAAACCGGGCCCCTCCCAGAGGAAGCAGCTGGTGAAGGCCACATGGGTTGGGCATTGGAAATCCCCCCACAGACATAGCATGGAATGTTCGTAGTTGCCATGGGGCAAGGAGGCATCTGTCGTTAATTAATGTGGCAGTCCTGAGTGTAACTGACTAGAACAGTTGCTTTCCTGCAGGACTTGTCAGAGCCTTTAGTGTGCTAATGAGTATCATGAACTTCTGGAAGGGGCATAGAGCAAGCTGAGTTTTTAAAATCTTGTTTGGTCATAGAACCTTTTTTTCCAAAGTGCGTCTCCCAGGCCACTGCTCTGTGGACACCTTCCTAGAGATAGCAGCAGCTGGCCCATGTGCTTGGTGTCTGTCTGCAGCGCACAGGTGCAGATTGCAGGGCTGGGGGACCTGGTCCTCTGGCTAAGCACGGTGTGTCATGCTCCTCAGAGCCCTTGCTCTACTCCTGCCTTGGCTGAGAACTCGGGGTTTTCTCTAGCTGGGCACCTTGGTTCAGACACCCTCGGGGTGTCAAGACGACTGTTTGTAGGCATGTGCGTCACTCATTGTCTCAGCTGGTCTTCCTTCCCTTGTGAGCTTCTCCGGAGAATGCTATTCTCAGCACTGGTGTCAGCTCAGCCCTCACAGCAGCGCCGTGGGGGCCTCTGAGTGTCCTGTGGCTGCTGAAACAATCGCCACACTGAGGGGCTGGAACCACACGTTTGTTATCACATGTCTGAAGGTCAGAAGTCCTGCCCTGTCTCCCGGGGCTAGAATCAGGTGTCACAGGGCTGGTTCCTCCTGGAGGCTCCAGGGTAGAACACGTTTCCTTGTCTTTTTCTGGCTTCTTGGCCCTCAGCTCCTCCATCCACCATCTAGGCCAGCACCCTGACTCAGGCCCTCCTGCCCCTCTCCCAGTGTTAGGACCCTATGATTACCGTGGGCCTGCCCAGGGACCCAGGAGCCGCCTCTTTTAAGGTCAGCTGATTGACAGCCTGATTCCCCTTCTCGGTGTAAGGAAACGTATTCACAGAATTGGGGCATAGAGGTCCCTGGGGGTTTTTGTTCAGCCTATCACCGTCATCATCACCATCATCATCATCGTCGTCCCCATTCCTCATGTCAGCAAACTGAGACCCAGTAGAGGCAGTCACTTGTTGGGACCTACCACCTGGCAGGTGGCAGAGCTGGGGCAGACCCCCAGGCATAGAGCACGGAGCCCACCTTCCTCCTCCACAGGCGCACAGCCTCTCCCTCCTGGGACGGTCCTGTGGAGACCCCTCTCCCCACCCCCTCTGCCTGTGGGAAGCTCCAGACTTCAGGATCCTCTGCCCTTTGCCTGCTGTCTCCCAGCCCCTGTGGGTCCTGCTCCCTGGAGGAGAAAGAACAGATTGCACAGAGCTATGCGGCTGCCTTCTCTCCACCACATCCCATGACACACACTGAAATTGAATTAGGCGGGGCTATCAGGGCTGTACTCTGTGATAACTGGGAGAGGATTTTATTTAAACACTCCCTGCCATTTGTCCAACCAGTTTCAAATATTTAGCTCTCCCCTTCATGCCTGGCGGGGTGACTTTATTAATTGTAGCCTTTGATTCAGAGTTAAGTCTTGAAAGTGCTGATAACAGCCTTGGTGACTTCTGCCACGGGCCCATGGCAGACAAATTGCGTTTTCTTAAAGACATTATGTGCACGTCGTGAGTGTCTATTTTTCAAAAAGAGCATCTTCTATGAGTGCGCCCAGCTGTTCTGTGCTGATATGAGGACTTTAGATATCCGCTCCTTCCCGCACCACCCCCACCTGGCACCGCAATCTCTTCTCCTTATTTATTTTTCCAGACGGTTAAAGTATCTGGATTGCTTTCTTTTTTTTCTCTCTCTTTTGTCCTAAAAAAAAAAAAAAAAAAGTGAGAAGGGAGGGGAGCCGTTGGAATGTTTCTCCTCCCCTCTGCTTTAAAGAATCTTTAAACCAAACGTTGACCTTCATGCTCCCCGTGCCCTGGGCTGCAAAAACATGATGCAAGTGGCCCTGATGTGTGTGCTCAGTTTCCTTGTGTAGAGGAATGGAGGCGAGAGTGCCCTGGGGCATGGGAATCCTGAAGTTGGGCAGTGGCCCAAGAGGATGCTTGCCCTGCCAAACCTGCCCGCAGGCCCTCCCGGGTTCTCCCCATTAACCAGGCCCTTGCCCCCAGATCCGGAGTTCAGGAGTGAAGGAACTGGGTGGGGGGGCTCCAGACAAGGCAGAGCTGTGTGTAGGGAACAGATGTGTGTCCGAGGAGACGAGTGGGCAGCCCCCAGCCACAACTCCTTAGGCCTGTCCAAAGGGCCACCTCCTGCTGGCTCTGTGGAGTTGGACCATTTCATGTGCGCAGGCGCAGCCTCTGGAGAAAAGGCCAGCCAGTCCTCACCCCCCAGCTCAGTCCGTCTGCCCTCCCTTCCCATCCCACCTTTCTTCCCCTTGCTCTCCATGTTACTCTGGGTCTCAAGGGTCTTTCTTCCACCTGCACTTGTACCTGACTTGGCAATTCACAGTGACAGTGTTAAAATGACATGACAGTCATTTTAACAGTCGTTTCAGGGAGGGCCTCCTGAGGTGGGACCCCGCGGGTGACTCCCTGGGAGGGCACGTCTTCTCCCTTCTGTCTGGTTCCCATTTGAAGGCGCTGGGGATGGGGCGGGGCCCTGCCTGTGCTGTGGTCAGACAGCTGGTTTGATCCCCACTTAGCCCCTGATCTCCCCGAGGCCACTCCTGGTGACGGGGCCTGTCCTGCCTTCTCAGCCCCTGAGGTGGGAGAGTTGTGTGGTCGTCACATTCAGTCAGTCAGATGCTCATGGACATGCGGAGTTCCAGAAGAGCCTGGGGTTGGGTGGGCCTGGGACCAGGCGAGGGCCGGGCGTGTGCACACACGTGTGTACGTCGTGTTCTCGTGTATGGACTCACTGTACAGGTTGCAGCTGCGTGGCCATGTGTATGTGAGCCCGCATGCCTCTATAGACCCAGCCAGGCAGCAGCAGAGCACACAGCCCTGGCCCCTGGCCCCTGACCACCTTCTGGTCAGGGCAGGTCATCCTGAGTACGTGTCTGCCCGTGTTCATTTCAGGTGAGCCACCAGCTGGGCAGCGTCATGGACCTCTTCACCACCAGCCTGTCCCTCGCAGGCCTGGAGCCGCCCAGCGACAGGGTGATTGATGGCCTCAACCTCCTCCCTGCCATGCTGCAGGGCAAGCTGATGGACAGGTTGGTTCTAGACAGCACGCACCCCTGCCCATCCCCCCAGCACCAGGTGACAGAGTTGGAACTGGCTGACAAAGCAGGTTTCCTCACCCAGCTGGCTCAGGGCAAAGGAGGTGCGAGACCCTTGGGACCTTCCAATACAAAATGCATCCTCCCTGCAGGGTCCATTCCTTCTGTCTTGGCCGTGGGAAGGAGAAGGGGATGTCCCTCTGCCCGAGTCACCAGCCACCCCAAACCTCTGGAGCCAGGTCCTACCTTCCCCCTCTGCACTAAAATGCTTTGTGTCCAGAGTCAGTTTCTCTCCAGCTACCCATCTCGGGGTTTAGGGCAGGGATTAGACAGGCTTGTGTTTTGTTTTTGTTTTCAATATTGCTTATTTTTTTCTCTCTTGAAACCTGACACAAAAGCCTGTTTACTGTGGAGGGAAGGTGCCTGAGGCCACAGGCTCCATTCGCTGTCTTCCCCTCAGTGGGGCCAGAGCCTCTGTCTGGCAGCCATCTGCTACTAGCTTCACTCCCCACCTAGCCTCACAAGGCCAAGAACGATGGGTGACTGTGGGCTCACCCCGCAGCTTAGGGGACCTCTGCACCTGTGCCCATGTGATTTCAGCATGGTCGTGTCTGTAACATCTCAGCCCGAACCATGCACCTGGGTCTCTTCAGTCACCTGAGCCTTCCCCTCTCTCCCTAACAGGCCCATATTCTATTACCGTGGCAACACGCTAATGGCGGTCACCCTGGGCCAGTACAAGGCCCACTTCTGGACCTGGACCAACTCATGGGAGGAGTTCAGACAGGTAAGGGGACTTGGGGCTGTGGACTCTGCACCGCCCCCCCCCCATACCTCATCGTTAAGGATGCATCTGGGCAGAGGAGGTCGGCAGGAGGCTTCCGCCGAGTGGTGTCAGCCTCACAGGTTGCACGCTTCCTGCCTTAAGGAGGATTTGGGGTGCTATGGTGTAGCTATAAGGACAGCACCTCAGGGACTTGGATGCTCCACCCTCTCTGAGGCCACCCAGAGCCTGGGGAAAGGAGGCCTCAGGGCAGGCTCAGACCCAGACCCAGGCCAGTCGCCTCAGGGCCCAGGGGAACTCAGGGTGCCTTCCCCCAACCCCCTCCCCACACCCCCCCTCCCCATTTTCCCCTTCCGAGGCCTGGCCAAGTGCTCTGTGAAGGGCTGTCATAGTGTCTGCATCACGGTGTCTGCCCCGAGGGCTTATGGGTGATAGGCTGCATGTGTGCTGGACCCCAGAGTGCTTAGCACATGGTCTCAGGTTCCTGCTGCCCCTCAGGGCATCTTCTCTCCACTGCCATCCTGCCTACCCTTCCCTCTTCCTGCATCTTCTCTCTGCTGCCTCCTCCTACACCCCACCCCCACTCCCAGGTCTCTCAGCCCCCACCCCTCCCAGCGTCTAGGTCTTTAGACATAGGAAAAACCTGCTAATGTGCCTTAATTGGGAGGAAAAGCAATTTAAGTTAATGAAAAATCTAAATACTAGAACACTCTGCACCACTTGGGATGCAGATTGCAGACTTAGTGGATCACTGGTCTGGTCCTGGGCTGGGCCCAGGGGCTACCTGTGCAATGCCCGACCTCGGGAACCCCAGGCACTCGGGCAGAGCCGAGGACAGTGTGTGCTTCCTCCACGCGGCCAGTGCCTGTGAACTTCCCCGATGGTGATCAGAAGCATGGCTAGGCATCGGGCGGGCTCAGACGGACCAAGCAAGCCTTTGCTTCTCTTCTGCCTTCTGAGCTCCAGAGTATCCTATGGGCCCCTCAGACTCTGTGACAACAACGCCCAATTGGGCCTCTTCTGGAACTCTCTCTCAGTGAGCGACATGGCCTGGCCTGTGCTCTTGTCCTGGTCTTCTCAGACCCCACTCAGCCCTCCTGACTTATGGCCACCACCTCCTCTCCCCATCCCCCAACTGGCAGGGCCATGCCTGGCTTGCCCTTTTAGACACCCAGGGACTAAGAAGCTGTAGCAGCATCCAAAAGGCACCCAGAGGCTGGCAGTGTGGGGACCTTAGGGACAGCCATGTAGCCTCATTTCTCCCTTTCCCTGCCATCCACACGGGGACCGCCCAGGGCCTCTAGGGTCCCCACTGTTTGCTGCTTAAGAATCCAGGTGGCCCAGCTGGCAGGTGTGGCTGGTGTTCTGAGAACCACCCCTCAGCCCTCCCTGCAGCTCCCTGTCCTGTGATCTCTCAGGGCCTTTTGGGGCAGGGGCCTGTCAGCCCTGGGCCAAGTGAGACACAGCCCAGCTTCCACTCACCCAGAACTCAGAAGGACCGGGAGAGCTTTTCCAGAAAGAGCGCCAAAAAAGTCCAGTACCTGCACAGCCTGTCCTGGCTTGACCATGTTTAGGGTGGGTTAGGATGTGTCAGGAAAGGCCACCCCAGAACAGCCGGCTGGTACTCCCCGCACTGCCCAGCCCCCACCCAGTGTTCAGCGGACGCATGTCTTCCATTTTCTGAGGGTTGTTTGTGAGAGCACCTGGGCTGGTCTAGTCTGCATGGCTTCTGTCTTCGTGGGAGGTGAAGCACAAAAAACGCCCTTCTCCAGGGTGTATAGAGACCAGGGGAGGCCCTAGGGCAGCTGGTGGACACAGAATCGGCTGTGGGTTCACCACAGGGCAGCTCAGCACAGTCACAGTTTGATTTAAATGCCACGGGGACTGCCGCACTGCTGTTTGATGGCCCTTCTCCCCCCAGGGATCAATAAAGCTCGGGGTGCGTGAAGTCAGAAAGAAAGGACCCCGTGGCCATCAACAGCTCCCCTGAGCACCAGGGGAGACTTTGATCCTCCTCCCGTCGCTGCCAGGCAGTTGACACATTAGGGACAGCTTTGTTCAGAGGCCACATGGAGCCCAGCTCCGGGAGAGGCCTGGGGTACAACTCAGCTGGGTGTGTGACAGTCTATGGTTCCCAGGTTTGGGGGTCACGTGAGTGGACCTGGCTGTACACTTGTCCTGGGGTGTCTGACTCCCTCTGGGTACCCCCTCCCCAGTCCTGGGGTCCTGCTGTGTGGTGCCCCACCTGCCTGAGCCCCAGGTCTTCCTTCCACTCACAACTGGTGGATGTTAGAGGAGGAGGAGGAGGAGGAGGAGGAGGAGGAGGGGGAGGAGGGGGAGGAGGGGGAGGAGGGGGAGGAGGAGGGGGAGGAGGGGGAGGAGGGGGAGGAGGAGGGGGAGGAGGGAGCATCTTTCCCTGCCGGACCTGGGGTCACTGTCCCAGACACGCCCACGACCTCCCACCATGGGGGCTGCCTGAGGCCATGGGCGAAAGGGCAGAGGGAGGTACATGTATCCATGTGACCTGCACTTCTGGACTCAATCCCAGGGGCATTAGCCACAGTGCTCGCTCATCCTCCTCCTCCCTCCCAGCCTCCAAAAAGCCTGCTGTGACCTGCAGGTGTGCCTGCTCCCACTGCAGGGGAAGAGGGGAGAAGGAAAGGTGCCTGGTGGGGGCTGGCTCAGCTGCAGTGCCCCCAGGGTGAGACTCACATGACAACAGTTGTAAGAGAAAAATCCTGTACTAATTAGCAGGATCTTAATTAAATAGCTTATTTGATTTGCATCCAAATTATAATTTGTCTTCTGTCTAGACTTAGATACTTCTCCATTAACCGCTCAGCATTTTTATGCTAAATGTGGTTGTTTCTCTCCCACTGTTAAATTCGTATTTGTTCTCTGGCAGTTCTCCTAGAAGGTCAAAGGGTCACCTCCTTTGGAAGCCCTGCGTGTCCACTGTTGGCCGTCTTCAGTAACTTAGACTACAGCCCCTGACTCGGGACTCGACTGCTCAGTGCAGATAAATGGAATTTCACGGGCTCCTAACTTCCCTGCTTTATTGAAAAGCAGAATATTAACTGCTCCACTGACCAGCTGTCCATTACAGACACATAGGGGTTAGAAATGGTTTGCCTGTCAGGTGGCACGAACACCTACAGAAAGCCTTTCACAGGGCACGGATCACAGCCACCTCTCCAGACCTGTCAACACTGCCCTGTGTTAGCTGGAGACTGGGGTCCCCCTGGCCTCATCTGATTCCCCCCGGATGGTAGGGAGCGTTTCCTTTTCCCAAGTCAGGGAGCCCTAGAGGCAGCCTTCAGGCCTCAGGGCTGCCCAGGACCTGGACAGAGCTCAGACCCCACACTGATCTAGGGAGCCCGTTCTAGACACACATCAGAGTCCACATTGTAAAGAACTCCGGAGGCAGAAGAGGCCTGAGCGGGGCTCGCACATGGGGCCGTGGGGGCCACACCTGAGCCTTGGGGGAGCCTGGCATTATCTGCATTCTCTATCTTTTCCTGTTTTCTTGACTATAGTAACCATAGTCATTTTAGGGTCCCTGCCTGTTAACTTGGGCATCTGGGTCCCCTCTGGGCCGTTCCTGTGTTTGTGTTTTTCTGGCTTTCAGACCCAAGGTCCCTCCTCACCGGTGAAGGGTCTTGAAGGACTGTTGAGCACCATGCATTGATGTCGATAGAGTGGGGGTGAAAAGCTTTGCTCTGGAAGTTAGAGGCAGTCAAGATGTGAAATGGGTTCAAATAGTTTAAAGAGATTCAGGCACACACACACACACACACACACACACACACACACAAGGGGGGGGTGTCCAAAAAACTAGGAGATAGTACACAGGGCATGACCACTCAGCAGCTCTGGGGCCCAGGAGGGTGGGAAGGCCCCACCCTGTAGGATCCCATCCTCAGGCCTGCTCGGGCCTTGACCGCTCGGACTTGTTCAGGATGGACTGGGCAGCCTCGTGGCTGGATCTCACACACTCACACAGCGCTCACCCGTCCTCCCCGCTTCTTGTTGCAGGGCATTGATTTCTGCCCCGGGCAGAACATCTCAGGAGTCACCACCCACACGCAGGAAGAGCACACGAAGCTGCCCCTGGTCTTCCATCTGGGACGAGACCCAGGGGAGAGGTATCCCCTCAGGTGAGCGGGGCTCAAGGAGGCCTGGAAACTGCCAGGCTGTAGTCAGGGCACACCGCCCTGCCCCTGCAGCCCCAGGCCTTTAGCCCATCTCTCTGGTGCCTCCATGGCTGGAGCCAACCTGGGGACCTGGGTGCAGGCTCCATAAGGACAGAGATGACCGCTGAGCACCCCCACCCAGTGGCAATGCGCAGATGCCACAAGAAGGTTGACACAATGAGGTAGCTAAGGTGGAAGGGGCTTGGTTCGAATCCTGCCCCTCCCCCTCACTGGCTGTGAATGTGGCCGGATAGCACCACTTCCCCACCTCAGCAGCCCCCAAAATTCAAGGTCATAGGGCGAAGATGTGTGGAACACGCCCTCCCCAGAGTACCCTCGTTAGAGTCATGTCATCACTGTTTGGGGGTGCTGTGGCAGTCAGGGTCATTGCCCCAACTGGAGGCTCCCTTGGGCACCCACCTACACCCCCTGCTCCCTCAGAAGCCTGCAACACCGCATGTCTGGGCTACAGAAGAGGAGGCGGGGACCTGGGTTGGGACATGACTTAGGCCCAGCTTCCCTGGGGGACACAGCTCTGGGCAAGAAGATCCTGGAGCCGCCTGATTCAGAAGGGTTCAGGGCTGAGTGTGGCGCCTCCTGGAGTCTCCCACCTGCACTCACACAGCCATGTGAGAAGCCTTGTCCCAAAAACTGCTGAACTTGGTGAAGCCAGTCCTTCCCAGTGCATTTGGCCACAGAATCCTGGGAAGAGGGAAAATACGCCTGAGACCTGCTTTGAGAAGCATGGGGGCTGTGTGTAGACAGTGTAGCCCACAGGGCAGGCAGTGTCAGACTGGTGTGGAGGTCTGAGGAGCAGGGCTGACCTGGGGGTGACAGTGTCAGACGTGCTCCGAGACAGTGGCAATGGGGGCAGGGCCTGTCACTCTTGGGAGGAGGAAACCTGGGCCAAAGAGATTAAAGAGGGACCATGAAAATGGGGAAAAGGCCTCTGGGAACCTGCCAGGATCTGGTGCAGCCTGGGGCCAGCAGGGATGCGGGATGCCCTTCTGGTCCAGCCATCAGCCAAGGCCCTAAACAGGAAGACTGAAGAGTCACGGTTGCTGTCCCTGTCCCATGGCTCTTCCTGACACCTTATTTATAGGGAAGGACAAGTGGGGCAGAGATGGGGGCCCCGGCCCCCCTCAGCTGTCTCTTCCCAGGAGGCGGCTGGATGGTGGCCCCATCTGGAAGGGGTCCTCTGGTCCCCAGGCCCCTTCCTGGCCTACCTGGGCGCCCTGCCCCACCCACCTTATCCCTCTCCTCCCCACCTCAGTGATCTGATGCACTCTCACCTCTAGCTTTGCCAGCACCGAGTACCTGGACGTCCTTCGCAGGATCACCCCAGTCGTTGAGCAGCACCAGGAGGCCTTGGTCCCTGGACAGCCCCAGCTCAACGTGTGCAACCAGGCGGTCATGGTAAGTGGTTTCTACGTGGCTGTCAGTGCTGGGAGGATGCAATGTGAGTGCCGTGGGGCTCACGCCCAGCACTGCACCTTCATCCTGGACACAAGCCCCACAGGTTGCGGCGAGTCTGGCGGCCTCTTGGATGTAGGGTGACCACTGGGCAGTGTGTGGGACACCAGCAGAGAGCACGCTTCCAGAGGCTGCTGGGGCTGCCGGCCAGAACCCCGCTTCCCTCCTGCTCTGTCTTAGATCCCACAGGTGTGAGGGGCCACTTGACCCCTCTACAGATGCAGGACAAGCCAGACCTGTGGGGTGTGGACATGGCCTGTGTATACGGCCCGCCCATGGGGCCCACCTCTCAGCACAGCAGATGCAGGTCCCTGCACGGACAGACCTCCTTGAAGTGCCCATGGGGGGCCTACCTGGTAACTGGAAGTGTCTGGCACCCATCTCCACAAAGACAGGCAATTCACGTGTCTATGTCAGAAGCTCCGGTGGCACCTCAGATCCCACAGAGCAAAGCTGGATGGCTTAGCCTGGCTTCCCAGCCTGTCAGCCCCTCTCCCCAAGCACCCCGCTCCCTGGACCCACGAGGCAGTTGTGAGGGCAGCTAAGCACCCTGAAGTACAGCCGGGCCAAATGGAGCCCAGGGTGCCTGCCCCCATGAGGGAAGTGATTGTGTGAGCAGTCAGCGTGCAGAGTGGGTGTGATGGGAGGAAACTGTGCAGGGAAAATGGAGTCGGGATATTAGAAGCATTTTCCTAGCAGTGAGGATTATTAGCGGGGGGAGAACCTTGGCAGTGGCTGTGGGCACTGAGCTGGACAAGGCCGCCAGGGCCGGGGGGGATGGGCTCGTCACTGTTTTCCACATCTGGGGCTCACCACAGGAAGACATTCAGGGTGGGCACCAGCAGGCCCCCCCTTCTTGGAGGGGTGCCAGGCTGGTATGCTGGCCTGTAAACTCGGCAGTAAAGTAGAAGAGTCAGGGACCCCAAGGTCCGTCAGGTCCCAGGAGCCTCAGAGCACCCTACCTGGGGAAGAACCCCTGGTGCCTGCTCCAGACCCCATCTTGTCCTTCTGTGAAAGCAATGCTGTGCCCGACCCCAATACAATGTCTCCCTTCCCCCAGTGGCACCTGCTCTATGGTGCAGGCAGAGTCCCAGCTTCTTAGAGACGAAGAGGGTCTTAGGAAGGGGAGGGCTGGGTAGGGGAGAGGAGAGGCGGCTGACCTGGCCAGGGCACTGTCACCATCTCCTGAGCACCGCAGGAACTGCCGAAGTCTGGCTGCCGCTTGAATGGAAGAACGTGGAGGACACCCACCCCCGCAAACCCCAAAAATGAACTGAAGACAAGTGGGAACAGTGAGGGTTAGCCCCTAGACTTAAAGTGAGCACTTTCCCTGGAGATGTGTATGGGCATGTGTGTGTGCAAAAAGCCTGAGGATCCCCCCACTCATTCTCTCTACACCCCTGGGTTTCCCTGGTCCCTAGATGGAAGAAAAGTTCCACTATTAGCCCTCAGCCCTCCTTCAAACATACCCCCAGCTCAGCCCTGGTCCCCATATTTCCAGCCCCCCAGCTCAGCCCTGAACCCCACACACATACGTCCACCCCCCAGCTCAGCCCTGGCCCCTACACATCCAGGACAGCCCAGGTAAGGACTCGGTGTGGTGTCCTCTGGTCTCTGACGAGAGCAGTCCCATGTACCTTGTAGCCCTCACAGTAGTTGGCTATCCTACTGAGCATCAGACACCTGAGGCACTGGCCCTCTCCAGACCCCCCGATTTGAAGGCTGGGCCCAGAATCTGTGTCCTGCACGCACCTGCGGCTCTCCCTGCTTTGCCTCAAAAGTTGGGAACAGGTACCTTATCAAAACCCGGTCCTGCCCAGATGCCTGGCTCCTCTCCATTGGGGCACCCAGGACCCACATGACCACAGGAGCCAAGAGATGTGCTCCAGGGCAGGAGAGTGCTTTCCCTATCACTGATGCTCTGATTCAGTAACATGCATACTCTGAGGTCCTGTCGTGGGTGAGTGCCCCGAGAGTGATTCTGAGTCTCCCAACTGTGGCCTATAGGGACACCCCCTGGGCACTGGGGGAACATGGCAAAACCAGGAAAGCTCCCTCTTAGGGGCATGGGTATCCCTTTCTGTTGCCAGGCACTGAAACAGGCCGGCTCCCCCCTGGAGAAAGGGCTCTGACAGAGCTTTCTGTGGGGAATCATGAGGAGGTGTATGAAGCCCCTCAGTCAGCCCCGCCTGGAACGTGAAGCTCCTTCTCTATCACAGTGGGGCGTGTGCAGGCCCCCGAGTTGCCTCTACTTGGCATGTGGCCAGGGGGTTGGGGCAGTTAGCACACAGTCCCCTTGGATAACAGAGGGGTCAGGCGCAGGCCCCACTCCATGGCCACCCACACCCTAAGGCTTCACCCTCTTGCCCATCACTAGCCTTGGGGAGCCCAGGTGTCTCCTGTGCTGGTCTTACCTGGGCTGCAGTGGAGACAGTGGCTTCCACACCACAGCCAGTTGGATGGGCCTGGGCAGGTCAGGAGTCTGGAAACTGCTGAGTCTAGAAGTGCTTGGAATAACTGCACATTCTCTTTCTGAATTTTCATTTCCAGAACTGGGCACCCCCAGGCTGTGAAAAGTTGGGAAAGTGCCTGACGCCGCCAGAGTCTGTCCCCAAGAAGTGCTCCTGGCCCCACTAGCACCTGCTCAGGGTCAGAACAGGCCCGGTGCCTCCCACTGGCCCTGCAAGTGCCTGGGGGGTAGGAAGGGTCTGGCCTCAGGGCTCCCACACTGGAGAAGCCCCAACTGCCCTCTGTCCTGCCCACCACTGGAGAGATGTCACCTGCAACCGTGGAGCAGAACCTGCAAAGCTACAGCACCTGGCCCTGGAGTCATTCCTCAGCCCTCGTCCTGGCTGCCTGACCCTGACGCCTTGGGCCTGAGGCCCCCCATCAGCTGCTGCCTGAGGTCTCAGTACTCCTACCTGGCTCCCATCCTCCCACTCAACCCCTGCCTCCTCCCGGCTGGCCTTGTCAGGGGCCTGGCCTCCATTCCCAGGAGCAGGGGCGTGACTCGCCACAGCTGCCCCCAGCTGTCCCCTCCGGCACTTCTGCCCAGTGTCAAGGGAGGCTGTGCCAATCCTGTGTTGAGCCCCTTGGTGCTGCACAGAGGGGGCACCCCAGCTCCACCTCCCTGCACCACCCACATGGAGGGGGAGGAGGCAAAGGGCTTCCCCGAGCCAGATCCTCAACAGCTAACCATCCCCCACCCAGTGGGGACAGCTGATGCTGCTGCTTCCCTGGGGACAGGAGGGAATAGCACACCCTCGATGTTCCACCTTTCTTAGGGATCTAGACCCCTAACCCCAGCACACACTGAGGTGTGTCTGCTCCTAACACCCCTGCCCACCCTCCTCCCCACAGCACGGGGTGTGGCAAAGCATGAGGCTGAGCCCTTTGGCCCACATCACAGGAGCCTGAACAACCAAGCGCAGGCTCCAAGGTCCCCGCCCTGAAGCTACAAGGAGCTCCTTCCACTGAATGGGGTTTTCAAGTCTGCAGTGATAGTCTTGCCAAAATTGTATTAAGATTGGGAAATTATGAAGAAAACAGTTTTAAAATAAAGTAACAGGCATTTCAGCTTTTTAAAAATAAGATCATTTTAGAGGAGTCGTCCACCCCTGGGTACCATGATAGGGGTCTGCAGTGGTGTCCCCCTCAGCCTCTTTCCCACCGGCCACGCATTCCAGCACTCCGTCTTCCCAACTGCCCAGTCCGCAGAGGCTGGGAAGAGCTTCCTCCCACTGCAGGCCCCAGAGAAACCCGTCACTATGGCCTCCACCTCCGGTTCGGCCCCTCCCTTGGCTGGTCCACCCCTCCAGGTTGCACTTCACTCCTGCCAGGAACACCTTGCTCGAGTCTTCATTCACCCTGCGGGAAGGCCTGGGCCGCGCTCGTCTGGGTTTGTGCGCCAAGGCCCCTGTACGGGGCAGCAGACCAGGCGAGACCCTCCAGGAAGGCAGGAAGGGGGGCCGGGGCGGGTGCGTGCCGGGAACTTGGCAGGGCCAACAAGCACCCGCCCACGGCCTGGGGTGCTAGCCAAAATGGTCCTGAGGACCTGCCGGTGCTCTCGGGGAGGGCCAAAACGGCGCGACGACACCCCCGGAGAGCCCGGCGGGGCTTGCGTAGACGCCATATTCCATCGACCGTAACTCGCACCTCGGCCCCTGCCGAAGGTCCTTGAGGCAGGGACGCCATCTGTTCAGGGTACAAGAAATAAACAGGCGTCTTAAAATCACCTAAGAGATGAAACACCGGATTTCCTCTGGGAGACTGCGGGCCCCACCCGTAGCGCCCCGCTCGTGGTTTCTGCCGGGATACGCCCCGCCCCGCGCAGGCGCTGAGCCTCCGAGCTCTCCACTAGTCCGCAGACACGCGCGGACGCAGCAATGGCGGACTCCGAGATGCAGCTGGTGGCGCGGGGCATCCGCAACTTCCCGGACTTCCCCATCCCGGGCATACTGTTCAGGTGCGGGCGCGGGTGGGCCACGTGGGGAGTTGGGCCGCGCCGGCGCCGGCCCCGGGCCGTTGTCCTGCCGGTAGAGTGGGGTTATCGGGGTGCCCGTGAGCTCTGCCCCGGAGGATTACGGCCTCCACGCCGTGGCCGACCCCGAGGTAACCATGCCTGTCCTTGCGCACCAGGGACATCTCACCCCTCTTGAAGGACCCTGACTCCTTCCGCGCTTCCATCAGTCTCCTGGCGAACCACCTGAAGAAGACCCACGGCGGCAAGATCGACTACATCGCGGGCAAGTGGGGGCACCAGGGCCGACGGGACCCTGGCCGCTTCGGGATCTCCAGGGCCAGCACTTTCTGCCTCCACGTCCTCGCCTGGGACGCCGTGAGGTGGAGGGGTCTGGGACAGGGCCCAGGAAGCCCGTTGGGTGGGGTTCTTTCCCCCTGAGCCAAGCAGACGGAGAGAGGGACGGCCCAACCTCTGTTTAGGGGAGGGGTTTGGTCGGCGTCCTTCAGGGGAGCCGCCAACTGCTTGAGTAATAACTCTTGCGTAAGCTGTAGGGATAGATCCGCTGCCTCCCTACTTTGCAGCTCTGAGAGGGGCTCAGGCCTCTCCAGCTGCCTGCGAAATGGCCTCTGCTGGGTGGGTACCAGCAGAGAAAAAGGCTCGCCCCACCCAGTTGGCAGTCTGCAGCACTAGGGAATTTCCATGAGGAATGTCCGGCCCGAGTCCACTGGGCCAGGCAAGCTATCTTGTTCCCTTCTACAAGTGTCTTGAGCCCCTGCTCTGTGCCAGCCCTTGACCCAGTGTGGGGCTTCCAGAAGGCCAGCAGAGATCTGGGAGAGCCCCAACTTTGACGCTCTCATGACTCCCTGCTGCCTTGAGAGCACAGCACTGCTGTTCCCCTCACAGTATACTGCAACACGTGGCCAGTGCCCGGTCACTGCCTCTCCTGGACAAGAAGCTCCTGGGGCAGACTGCCTTTTAAGAAAAGAGCCTTTTGCTGATGGTATTTCATAGTTACTACCAGCCCAGTTAGAAACAAGCTGGGAAGAGGTCAGGTGACTTCCCCCAAGGCCACACTGCTCTGGCTATTTACTCAGCCTTGTAGGACGGACCTATCCCTGGCCCTAGCTCCTAACCTCCTATTCTCCAGCACCCAGCAGTCCCTGCACGTGGTAAGTGCTCAGTCAACACTCCTTGAATGGATGGATGTCATTGGCCTTTTAGCTGGAGCCAGCAAAGCCAGGCACCCTGTGTCACTGTGGTGACTGCTTGTCGTTATCCAGCCCTGGCCTGTGGAGGGACCCAATGCTGCCATGCCACACAGCTGCCCCCAAAACATCCCAACTCTTGCCAACAGGTCTAGACTCTCGAGGCTTTCTGTTTGGCCCCTCCCTGGCCCAGGAGCTTGGTTTGGGCTTCTTGCTCATCCGAAAGCGAGGGAAGTTGCCGGGCCCCACCGTGTCTGCCTCCTATACACTGGAATACGGGAAGGTGAGATTGCTGCGGGCTGCTGCCATGGACCCTCCATTCCCAAAGGGAGAGTTGTGGAGTCAAGTAGAGCTGCTGTGGTTGGAGTGGATGTGAGCTCAGAAAAGCTAAGACACTGGGCCAGGTTCACATAGCCAGGAAACAATGGGGTGGGTTGAAACCAGGGCCCAGGTGGTGGCCCCTTGTCAGCTCCTGAGCGCCACACACCAAGGCCCGCTTCCTGTCCACAGGCTGAGCTGGAAATCCAGAAAGATGCTCTGAAGCCAGGGCAGAAGGTGGTCATCGTGGATGATCTGCTGGCCACTGGCGGTGAGCGTCTCCCCCAAGTGAAAAGGGCCTGGCACCAGGGAGCTGGTGGGGGTGGGAGAAAGTACCTCACCATTTGTGTGTGTGAAGTGGATTAGGACCTCATCACTATAGTTTACCCTGTGTGCCAGAGGGGAGCCTGGTTGCAATGCCAATTCATTCTTCCCCCAACCACCTGGGTGGCCCAGGCTGCATGGGGGCCTCATTCTGCCCCTCCCCACCCTAGGAACCATGCGCACAGCCTGTGATCTGCTGGACCAGCTGCGTGCCGAGGTGCTGGAATGTGTGAGCGTGGTGGAGCTGACCTCGCTGAAGGGCAGGGAGAAGCTAGGGGCTGTGCCCTTTTTTTCCCTCTTGCAGTATGAGTGACCCAGGCACCTTGCCCCACACCAACTGGTAAAAGGAAAGGTCAGGCCTAAGTGGCTAGTGACCTCCACTGGCCGCCAGGGGGCACTGACTGCCCACTTAGGCTTTTTAAAATCTTTATGGTTGAGTGATTCTCTCCAGTATCTGGAGCCCTTTCTGCGAATTCTGTAAGTGAAAAGGGCTGGAGCTGATGGCCCAGAGCAAAGCCAAGTCCAGCTACTTGGGTTTTTATAGTGAAATGACAACATGAATAATCAACTTTGCAAGAGTGGTTGGTGTTTCTTCAGGTGTCAAGGGGGGGATCTGGGACATGGGGCCTGGAGGTAAGAGGAAGATGCTGGGATCCCATGGCTGGGTGTGCGTGTGTGGTGCTTTCCGAGCATTTGCAGCAGTTTATGCTTCTCTGGTGGAGGGGGCAGACTAGCTTAGGAAGCAGATGCTACCCAAATTGGTTTCACATTGGTGCTATAAAAAAATGACACAAATTTGGTGGCTTAAAATAAGTTTATCTTAGAGGTCAGAAGTACAATTAGTTGTCTCTTGGTGTCCAAAATACCAGAATGCTCAAGTATTATATAAAACGGTGTTGTGTTTATATGTAACCTATACACATACCTAATACAACATAAGTAGTTATATTGTATTGTTTAGGGAATAATGACAAGGCCATGTGTTCAGTACAGACCAAACATTCTGGGCCCAACTACATAGTACAGTGGTGCCTCAGTTTTTGAACTTCTCTGTTGACAAACATTTCGGCTTACGAATGCCGTAAATTTTATGGATCTATGGTGTCATTAGATAGTAAAATTCATGCTAAATTTGCAGTTTTAGGGGTTGATTTTAAAGGTCTGGAACAGATTAATCCATCTTGTGTTGCTTTCAGTGGGGAAACCATGCCTGTTTTCAAACGTTTCAGAACTCAAATGGTCTTCTGAAACGGATTATGTTTGAAAATTGAGATACCACTGTACATGTCAGCAACAACGTAACTTTTTTCCCCTTTGAATTTTCAATCAGTTGAATCCAGATACAACTATACTAAAACATCAAGGTATAGACTAGGCTGGTGCCTTCTGGAGGCCCCATGGAGAATCCATTCCATGCCTCTCCCAGTTTCTGAAGGCCTCCCACATTCTGTGGCTCATGACCCCACACCCCACCTTCAAAGCCAATGGTATACCACCCTCCAATCTCTGCTCCTGCTTCCCTTTTACAAGGGTCCTCTGATGACACTGGGCCAACCAGATAATCCAGGATCAACTCCCGTCTCAAGATCCCTTCATGGGCATCAGGGAGGCATGTTATCCTGTCAACCACACTGCACAACCCGATGGCAGCAAAGCCATCCTCCCCACCCCAACACCCCACATCCCTGCACCTCCAGTGTAGCAAAGACAAAGCCAAGACAAACCAGTTTAATTACAATATGCTGTACGAGGCAGGCGCACCACCCACCCTGGCCAGAGACCTACAAGCCATGCCAGAGCCCAGCCCAGCCCAGCCTCTGATGCTCAGGGGCATTCGGAGGGGAGAGCAGAAGTTCGTGTTCGTAAAGGGAATAAAACAGGCCCCGCGGGCCCGGCCACGGCCTCAGCCTACTTGGTGTTTGCTGCGCAGCTGGCAGACTCACAGTGCCTCAGCACGCGCAAGGCGGGCCAGCTGTGCAGTGACATCCGCCAGGTCAGCGGCCTTATCCAGCTTCACATAGGTGTCAGTGCGGATGTGGTGGAGACTGAGCCAGTCAGGCAGCAGCTCCGACAGCAGCTGTACGTGCTTCTCCATCTCCCCTGAAAAGAGAGACACATGAGACGGAGGGCTTGGCCCCCCAAAATCTGTAGGCCTGTGTACACATCTGTTAAGGGGGTGCTGCTCCCACCTCAGGGCCCTGTTAAGAGGCCTTCCTTAGTGCCAAGCTTTGCTCCCCAACCTCTCCCCAGGCCAGACACATGTTGTCTCCAGGAGCAAAGGAATAAACTGAACACAGAAGGGCTGGAGCCAGAGCAGTGACTGCACAGCCTGCCCAACGAGGTAGCCCTCCCACTGAGCCTGTCGCAGGTCCCAGCCTTTGAAAACCCCACAGCAGAGGTGTCCTGCAGCTCTAAGGGACCCGAGAACTCAGGGGGAACGGGCAATACTACCGGACCTCAGCCAACTGAGGGACGGCAAGGGCAAAGGCCAGATTTGTGAGGGGGAGGGAGCCTTAAGAAGCTACAGGAGTGAAGGGGCCAGATAAGAGGCTCAGGTGACCTCCAGGGAGCTGTGCTCACCCAGTACATACAGCAGGTGCCCAGAGCATGTGTGGGGGATAGTTTAAATTCATGGTGACCACCCTCATCTGGGACAGGGGAGGGGCCCCTACATGCACCTGGGCTCATGGCCACGTGGTAACTGTCCACCATCTTGGCACAGGCCACATCCAGGGTGAGCGCTGGCTTGCGCTCAGACACAAAGATGGTACGCAGCACCCGGGCCAGCTCAGGCAGCCGCTCCAGCCGCTCTAGCCGCTGCTCCTGCTCAGGGCGCCGTGTCATCTGGGCCAGCTGCTTCTGTGCCTCTTTGGCCCGGATCTGCAGTGGGCACGGGGAGTGGTCAGTGGACAGCTAGTCCAGCCCCACTCCCCCCTGAGACCTCAAACACTCACCCGCTCCAGCAAGTCCTGGGACACCCCCTTCAGGGGGGCAGGTGGAGTAGCTGGGGGCGTGGCCGGCAGTGCAGGGCTAGGGAACCCTGGGCTGCTGGGCTCGGCTGTGCGCAGGGCCAGGTCACTCAAGGCCTTCTTCATCTGGGGCAAGTGAGAGGGAGAGGTCAAGAGAAGCCGCCCCTGGCCCAGCTGCAGGGGAGGCCCCTCAAAGCCCATCTGCATGGACCCACTGCCCAGGAGGCCCTGTCTGTCCAGCCCAAGTTCATCCCAGCACATCAGGGACCTGTGCTGGGCACCCCACGGCAGAGCCTAATGGTGGCAGTGCTCTGAATGTGGGGAGGGCATGTCCCACCACCCCCAACATATGGCAGAGCATGGTGCTTATCAGGTACCCACGTGGGGGTCAGACTGCCCCCCCCCCCCGGGAGACCAGAGCCAGCCTCACCCTGGGCAACATGAGGCTGTGGGCACGAGCCAGCACCTCCTGGGCGGTGGCCACCTTCTCGGTAGTGGGTGGCTGGGGCAGCTCAGCAGGCTTGATGTCAGGCACTTCATCCACATTGAAGCGGGGGTGCCAGCGCGTCAGCTGGTCCTCAGGCACCACCATGGGGGGTTTCAGGGAGGCCAGGAAGGCCTGTCCAAGAAAGGAGGGGCGCCAGGTGACCCTGGGCACATCAGCCTGTCCTGGGTCCTATCCCAGCTGGGTGCCCTCAGGCAAGCTACTTCCTCTCTGGGTCCCAGGTGCTCAGCTGGGCTGAGAGCATGGAGTAGAGCACCCACTGAAGTCATCACAAGCCTCGCAAAGTCTGAGGCTACAGTACTGAGCTCCCCCCTCCTCTGTTCAGGGCAGACCCCCCCTCCCCTTCCCCATGCCTCAGCTGGGAGCCAGGACCAGGATCCGCATCTGACCACGCCTACCCCTTCCATATGAGATTATGGTCCCGGCTCGGAGAGTGGCTGATAATTCTAGAACTCAGCCTCTCTAGAGAGCCCGGTTCCTGCTGGGTAAGACGGGGCTGTGACAGCGGGGACAAATAAGTACTAAAGGACAGGACAGAACACATGGCCCACCACAGGGGAAACACCTCATACAAGGGCTGACTTGGTCACCTTGGGGTCGCCAGCTCACCCTGTGGTGCTCTCGGACGCGCTCCACCAGATTTTGGCTAAACACCTGGCGCCGCCGCAGTAGTCGTGAGGCCGTGAGCTGGGGCGCCATGTTGCCAGCCTCTGCGGGACAAGTCCAGGCCTGAGCCCCGGGGCCAGACCCACCCAGTCGCCCAGCCCCCAAACCACAGGTCTCAAATGAGGCCCAGTGCCCGATGCCTCACACCCATGCTCAAAGCCACACTGTACCGCAGGTGGGGAAACCGAGGCTCAGAGATGAGTGGACTCGGCCACAGCCACTCACCCTGGTCAAACAGTGGCTCAATGGTGAGCTGATAATCAGACCTCTTGATGCCGTCCTTGAAGGTGGGAACGTTGCGCTCCTGGCGGAAGCGGTAGGAAGTGGGATACACGGTTTTGATCTGGCCCACATTGCGCTCCTCAAAGCGCCTATGGGATGAGGGTGCCAGGGGTTAAGAGAGCAAAGCAGGGCACAGGTCAGCCTCCACCGGCAGGACGAGACCCCCAACCCTTCAAGGGCCCTGCTCACTTGCGAATCATGTCCTGGACACCCCGCTTGACTTTGGCAAAGGTCACAGTCTCAGAGCGGTTGTAGAGCATGCCCACGATGGTGTCCATGCTGCGGAACATCTCGGCCAACACCTGGTACTTGTAGGGCAGCACGAGGCCAGGGAGCCCTGGCTGGGCCAGGGCGTGGAAGCGCTGGTACGCGGGCGCTTTCTCTCCACTGCCAGGGAGAAAGCCAGGCCTTGAGAGAAGTGCCAAATCCACACCCTGCCCAGTACCCAATAGCTAGCAAAGAGGCTAGGGATACCTCAGAGTTGGGGCTTACAAAACTGCCCCCATGACACACTGCGTACCAATTTACAAATTCCTTGTATGCCCACCTCCTCATCACAAGCACTATTGGAGATGGTGACAGAAAAGCGTGGCTTCAAAACCAGCTCTGCCATGTCCTGCCTGGTCACTGAGGGAGGTCCTTGGCTACCCCCAGCCCTGGTTTCCTTATCTTTAAGAGGCACATGATGACCACAGGACCTGGGGAGGACCGACACGGCAATAGGACACAAATACCGAATAACCGCTGGCTGTCAATATAAGGACCCACTGAGGCAGGAACTGGTACCCTCCTACGGACAGAGGAGGGTTCAGGGCTAATGAGGGGTAGTGCTGGGATCTGAGAGCCCTTTCGACTGTACTGGCTCCCTGAAGGAGCAGCTCCTGCCCTCTGTCCAGCCCTGGCCCTACCAGGCTTACCCTTTCCTGAGGTACCTGACTGCCCACTCAGGACTCACCATGGCTCTTCTGGGTGCCTCTCGGCTTCCGGCACATTTGGTTCCCCAGCTTCTTTCCTTTGGGCACTTTCCCTCAGCTCCTGGACCCGTGCCCCCAGCTCCCGGGCCCGCTGCAGGCACGACTTGAGCTCAGAGAAGGTGACTTTCGAGGGGACCTGTGGACACAGGCTGCTGTCAGCTGGCCAGTCACCCCCATGCCCTCCTCACCCACCCCTGATCCAGCCTCCTTACCTTCTCCTGCTGGGGTGCCAGTCTGGGCGGCTGACCAGCTGAGCGAGCAGCCTTCTTTGTCTTCTTCCTCGGAGAGGAGTGCTCTGGGGAGCCAGGGTCCACCGGGGAGCCAGGGTCAGCTGAGGAGCCAGGGTCAGCTGAGGAGCCAGGGGCAGCCGGGGAGCCAGGGGCAGCCGGGGAGCCAGGGGCAGCCGGGGAGCCAGGGCCAGAGACCTGAGGGAAAGGACCCCAAAGGTGAATGAATGACAAGCCCTTGCCATACACTGGCTCTGCAGAGAGAGGATTTTCTGCTTCCCTCAATCCAGCCTCTTGGGGGCACTGCGTTAATACAGGGACCTGGCCCACCCATCTGTTGGTTCTTCTCAAGACGGTTACTCAGGCCTGACCCCTAAAACAGCCTTGCAGACAGCTTTAGCATTTACCAGAGTGCCCAGCTCTGGCCTTCCCGATTATCAGTCAGATCCATCAACTCCCCTGCTCAAAGTTTCTCCCCACTCACTGCAAGTCCTCTCCAAGCGGGGTCTACGGTGGCCAGAGGACAGCCTGACAGCTCGAACTGAGCTCCTGCAGACACTCCCGGCCAGTTCTCTACTCCCAAGCCACAGTCCAGAACTCCCACTTGGGACCTCGGTTTACACTCTACATCCAAGCCCCCCGATCTGTGCCCTTCCTCTGGGGCGTGTCTCTGCAGAAGCCCCTCCACAGCCTGTCCCCATCCCACCTCAATTTCCGCCCCCCCCCCCATCATGCACACAAGGCCCGGGCCGCCCCTCGCCCTCACCGCGTCGGCGGGCAGCCTCAGCTTCCTGCGTGCGGGCGGCGCGGGCTTATCGTGCACGGGCTCTGCTGGCGGGCGGGCGCGCTTGCGGCTGCGGCCCATGGTGAGGGCCGAGGCGCGGGGCGAGGGCTTGGCGGGGCTAGGGGTGCTCCAGGTCGGCTTGGCCCGCGACGATGCGGCGCGAATTCCGGGTCGGCGACGCGCGAAGAAGTCGGTGAGACGGCGCTGCGCCATGGCGAGGGCGAGAGCGAGAGCGGAGCCACCGACGGAAGTGGTGATGCGCTTCGCGCCGATTTTCGCGCCACGCGTGGCCCCACCTCCGCCGCGGACGAAACCATCGGCGCGACGACGGGGGTGGGGTAGGAAATGGATGCGCCTGGGCGCATGCGCCCTGACGCTCTCAGGCTGCGCCTGCGCTGCAGCGCGGCCCTTTGGGCGGGTTTGGGGTGTGTTCACGTATTAGTTTGCGCGGTCTCCGGGTCCCCGAGCAGTTTGCGGGGAACAATGCGGCTCTAGGTGGACATCAAGCCAGTGCCGTCCAGGAAAACTACAGTGTGTTTAACAGAAAAATGCTACAAGCTTAAGTTTAATTACAGTGTAATGGAACGGTAACGTGCTGTGCGGGGCCGATGGACTAGGGGGAGGTGCCACGCACCTGACCCGACTGTGCACGCCACCGCGGCGGGGCTCTGTCGGAGCTCAGCGTGTCCTTAGACAACCTGGGGCCTGGGCGCCCCGTAGTACAGACGAAGAAATCCCAGGGCGTGGGCGACTTGTCCAAGGTCCCCCAGCTCGGGAGTGAACTTGAGGGGATACACCTCAGAAAGGAAAATGTTCTGGAATTAGAGGAACATACTGAAACCACTGAATTGTACACTTTAAGGGTGAGCTTTTTGATAATGTGAATTACATCTCAAGCTATTAAAAAAGTTGCTTTCAAAGTGACTGAGTTCAAATGTTCTTAGAACCTAAAGCTTAGATTTTCTGTAACACTTGAGACCCTAATGCCAGGTAAGCGAGCTTCACTGCTGGTGGAATTCCCGTCACAGAAAAATGCCATTCCTCCGGTCCTGAAGTACGAGTATGTCTGCAGGTCTGGGAGGAAAAAAAATCACAAAGGTTGTCTTTGGGAGGGATGAAGGCTGAGCGAGGGGCTTTACTTTTCCACGTTTTCTGTAAAGAGCATGAATTGTACCCTTATTTTAAAAACACAGAAATGTCAGTTGGGTGATGCCATTGGTTCTTGCAAACTGACAAGAGAAAGTTGGAGGTTGATGCAACAGATGGGTGAAGCATGGAGTTTCCCATATGTATAAAGGAAGCGGGCAACTAGACCCGTATTTTGTAAACAGCCAGTAGCAAGTTACTAGGATGAGAATCAACATAGAAGTTTGCAACCAGCATTCTTAAGGTTACATTTTTATACAGTTTTGTTTGGGTGTATGTGCTGTGAGCCACTACTTAAAATGTATTTCTTAAAACAGTGGTTGATGGGGCAGCCTGATGGCTCAGTTGGTTAGAGTGAGCGCTGAACAATAGGGTTGCTGGTTCGATTTCTGCATGGGCCCGTGAGCTGCACCCCTTGCAACTGAAGATTGAAAACGGCAACTGGACTTGGAGCTCAGCTGCGCCCTCCACAACTAGATTGAGGGACAACGACTTGGAGCTGATGGACATGGAGAGACACACTGTTCCCCAACATTCCCCAATAAAATTTATTAAAAATTTTAAATTAAAAAAAAATAAAATAAAATAAACAGTGGTTGGGGATTGGAAGTGGGGATTGGAGGTGGGGATTGGAGGCAGGAATTGCCCTAAATCAAAGTGGAATACTCCAGATTTAAGCCTGCTGTGCGTTGAAGAGGGAAAGTTTGCAGGATTCCAGAACTGTAATGGGAGCATAATCTTTTGGCTGACGGCTTCTCATCAGAAGGAAGGGAAGCATTCTTCTCTTCCAGCAACATGGTCTTTCCCTACTCTCTATTTCACATTTAGAAAATTAAAGAAGCACCTGGTCTAGGAGCGGTAGAGGCAGCTGGACCTAACCACAAGTGACCTGTCAATATCTGGCTGCTGGCAGTTTGGCCCAGCCCTGCACTCTATAGATAAGTTGGTTGATGGGCAGGGTGTGGCCAGGAGGCCTCCCCAGGGCCTCCAAAACGCTGAACAGTCTCCACCAGCATTTCATTTGTCACCTGCCCACCAGCCAGCCTGGAACCATTGAGTGCTGCGCTGGGCTCATGCCCTCCCACTGTTCTGTGAAGGCTAGAGGCAGGCCCCAGGGTTGTGAAAAATCCAGGGAGACCACCTCAAGAGGGTGACTCCCTTCCCACCTGGCCACCACACGGCTGTGTGACAGACATGAACTGCCAAGTGCATCTACCTTAAGGGAACTCCTGGGAAGGAAAGTCTTAGACAGCGCTGCTATCATTTTGGCTAGCCTCGGGACACGAGCCTGGAGGTATAAGTAGGTCCTAACAGCCCCAATAGCTCTGTCATGAGCTGAATCCTAGAACAACCATCCAGAGGGATCTTGTAGAGTCCAGAACGTGAATATAAAATGAGTCTGCCCATGTGGGCTGAGTGGCAAGAAGCATTGGTAGTCTGGGGACTTCACAGTGTGGTCTGCAAATCACCAGCTGGAAAGGGGTTGTACTGCACAGCAGGGGCCTCAGCAACCTCTCCCTGGCGCAAGGTCTGGCTGGGCCACTGTTACACATTTTTAGTGTCACCCATGGCGAGTAGATCTTTTGGGGGTCGCACCTTCTCAGAAAATTGCCCATCTACCAATGATGGAATTTGCATTGTGTGACCCCTGCCTCACAGTCACAGCTGATTGGACAAGAGGAACACAGCCAGCCAATCAGATCCTCTCCTAGGACCTGAGACTCTGGAGCTGGAATCACCAGTCTGATTCCTCTGATTGCAAGAAGTGAGATGGAGTAGGGCAGCAAACTTCCATCATGTGTGTATCCGTACACAGAGAGGAGTATGATTTTAGTCCATAGTGCTAAACACATAGTACAAAATATTAAACCAGTGAATGAAGAATCAGGGTTATGCCATGATTTAACTCATTTCTGGCATGTAGCAGGCACCCAAATATGTGTTGAATATCTGTGACCCCAAAGAAGGTGCATTAGTTTGCTACTGCTGCATAACAAATTGCCCCAGACTTAGCAGCTTAAAATAATCATGTGTTATCTTGCATGGTTTCTGTGGGTCAGAAATTCAGGAGAGGCTTTGCTGGGTGGTTCTGAGTCAAGGTCTCCTGTTGCTAGTCAGATGGCATCTGGGGTTGGGGATGCCTGGAAGCTCCCTCCCTCACGTGTGTGGCACATGGGAAAAGTCCAGCACCCAGGGCTGAAACAGTGGGGACTGTGTGGGCCTCCTTTCTCTCTCCCTCCGTGGGTCTCTCTTCCTGGTCTCCAGTATGACTCCCTGAGAGTAGCATGGAGCTTCCCAACTGAGGCAATGAGAGAGCATGCAGGCCGTATCCCCTTTTACAACTGAGCCCTGGAAGTCCTGCAGCACGGTTTCTGCCCCTCCTGAGGGTTGAAAGGGTTACAAAGGTCCACCCAGCCTCCAGGGGAGGGGCCCTAGGCCCCACCTCTTGATGGAGCAAGATCATGGTCACATTTCAGGAAGAGCTGTCTGGAGGTGAGGTAGTGAGCTTTGGCGATCACGCTCGACCGGGAGAAGAGATCCAAGCACTGAATGTTAACTGCCAAAGCGTGGAAGCCTCCTGCATGCTGGGTATAGTCCTGAGAACTTTACACATATTGACACGTCTAATTCACACAGCCACCTAGGATGTGGATGCTACAAATATGCCCATTTCATGGATGAGGAAATCAAGGCCAGAGAGATTGAGCCATTTTCTTCAGGCCATACAGCCTACAAGTGGCAGAGCTGACATTCAAACCCAGGCCCCACCTGGCTGGGTGGCCCCTGTGGGCTGAACCAGAGCTTTTCTTCCTACCCAGGTGGTCCCCATCCTGGGCTAGAGTGGCCTGGGTCTTTCCTCTACCAGCTCCCTGAAAGGCTTGTCAGCTTCATTGCTTTGCCAGCAGGGCTTGTTTTGGGTCTGGCATTCAGTCATTGTAGGATGACCTAAACTGTGAACCTAGAGGTTGGCCTAGAAGACTTCATGTTCTCCAGTTTGCTTTTCTTGCAGAGTTCCTCACCCCATATTCGGTCTTACATCATTGTGCAGCTGTACCTTAATGACCGAGGGAAGCTGGTGCTTCTCACTTGCTCTGTCGCTGAGCCCTGGTTCTAACCAATGTCTTCTCACCTGGACAGCTGCAGTTGCTCCTCGCCGTGTCCCTGTGTCCACCTTGCTGGACTCAGCCCTTAATTAGAAAATCTGTAGTTTTAGAGAGCACTTACTGAGGTTTCATCATTGTGACATATACACGCAGGATAGTTCTCAGTCTTTGTTTGCGTGCCCCCAGATGCAGACCCTGACTCAAGGATTTGGGGGCAAATCATTTATTTGGGAGATGGTTCCAGGAAGTGGAGAAGTGAGACAGGGAAGGAACCCATACAAGGTGTATTTCCAAGCAGGCTATCCCTGAGGGTGACCACTAAGGGCAACCCCCAAGGATGACTGCAGTTCTGTTCCTTTGAGACCTCCAGGAGAGGCTATAGAACGCTCTAAGCATTGCCCCACGTGGGACCGACGAAGCTGAGTGTTTGCACACCAACCTCACCCTCACAGAATGAGGGCTGCTTCCAGCGTCCTTAGCCATCCGCTCATGTCCACCACTCGCGTCTGAGTAGCTCCACATTTAGGCAGAGACCCAGGAAGCTATCCGCATGGAGGGAAACTTCCTGCCAGTAACCCTCAGATTACTTACCAAGGAGATTGGGGTGAGCTACCATGAGTGTTTGCTACACTCACATGTGTGTGTAAACACAGAAGCACATATGTACAGTTGAATAGATCTCAAAAGTGGGCCCATGGGGTCCAAACTATTTTCATAAACTTATCAAAGAAGAATGTCTTCAATTTTCTGGAGAGGCTATTGAAATATTCCTTCTTTTTCCAGCCACTTTCCTACGTGAGGCCGGATTTTCTTCATGTGCTTTGACCAGAGCAGCTCATCACAGCAGACTGGATGGGGAGCAGCTGTGAGAATCCAGCTGGCCCCTATGAAGTCAGACATTAAAGAGATTGGCAAAAAATAAAAGAATGTTACTCTTTTCACTAAGTTTTTTTTTGTTTTGGAAAATACAATTTGTTTTCATCAAAAAAATATGTTATGGGTTTATTGTTATTTTTAATGACTTAATACATAAATGTTTTTTAAAAAGCCTTTAAAGTTTTAATTTCTAGTATGGTAAATACTGATAGATATAACCCACATCAACAAAAGCCCTTAGGAGCCCTTGGTAATTTTTAGGAGTGTACGGCCCATGGAGCAGAGCTGGGGTCTGGATTCTAGACCTCTAACTTATAATGAGGAGAGGATTATGGGTAAACTCCAGGACCTGCAGTCAAACTGCCCAAGTGGAATCTGGCTGTGTGAATCTGGCTGCACCTCTCTGAACTTCAGTCTTCTGACCTATAACAAGGAAGGATAATGATGATACTTGGCTCATAGGGAGCTTACGAGGATTAAATGTAGGTAAAATGCTTAGCACAATGCTGGGACCACAGCCAATGAAAATAGATGGGACTTGCCATCATCACCGTAATCACCATCACCTTTATTATCACCACCATCATCATCACCATTTTAACCACACTCCAAAAAGTGATTCGAGTTGCAATAGGTTCTGAGTTTGGACCACAGCCATGTCTGACCTTCCCTAACTTCCCTAGAGCCCATCCCATCCATGGGTCCTGCTCCTGCCAGTTTGCCACCTCAATACATGCATGGCGTGAATGAATGGCTGCTCAACTGCTCTATCCTGGTGCCGTTTGCCCATAACAGCAACCACCCAGGGGTGTGGAGCACCTTACAGTTTTTAAAGCAATTTTACAAAACAATAATAGTGAGCCTCTTTTGAGGTGTGCTGTGCGCAGGCCCTGTTCCCTGTGATTGGAATGCCTTATCTGTCTCACCCTCAAAGTGAACCTACAAGTGGTAACCCATTTGTGGATGAAGAAACGGAGACTTGCAGGGGCACAGAGCTTGTGCACCAAGGAGCCGGTTCTGCATCGCCTCCTCTGGACCTCAGTCAGCTCCTTTTCGTTCCCCAAGAGGACAGACAGGAGCCAGAGACTAAAGGTGGAATTCAGGCTTTTGGGGATTCCCCCAGGCCCTGCAGAGAGCCTGTCACCTACAGCCGCGAGGGAACTTTTTATGATCTTGGCTTATAATGCAAACTCCCTGGCCAAATCTGGAGGCGGCTTTCACCTTCAATGAGGGCATTTGGGTCTCAGCCAGGATCAATGTGCACTTGGCTCACTGTCCACCAGATAACTTTGGAATCCATTACAGAAGGGACAAAGTGAGAGGGTGGATAAGCTGCTGCTGCCCACAGACTGACACTGGAAGTCTCTCCTCCCCAAGGCTCGGTTTTCTCCTCTGTGTCAGGGGACCTAAAAGGAACCTGCTCCTAGTACGACTGCTGTGAGAGTCCTGGAAAGCTAGCTAAACCTCTAACTCCCAGGTGCTCATGACGGACGCCATCACCACACACTTGGTTTCAGAGAGTATCAGGGTGGGAGAGGATGCACTGTCTTGATTTATATGTGAGCGTGTAGAGCAGCGCTGTCCAACATACATGGAGTGGGAGCCACAAGTGTAATTTTAAATTTTCTAATAGCTACATTAAAAAAAAAAAGAATCGGGACGTTTTAAAATATTTTTTTATTTTACTCATTATATTCAAAATGTTATTTCAACAAGTAATCAATATAAACTTTATTAATGAGCTATTTCACTTTTTCTCACCTCCGTCATCATCACCATAATCATCACTAAGTACTAACACTGAGCATACCAGTGTGTTTTACACTTACAGCAAATCTCAATTTGGAGCGTGCTGCAAATGTTCATGGAAATACTTGATCTTTATTTAGATTTCATGAAATTCACAGTTGGAAAAGTGGACTCACGCGCCCAATCTGTTCTAAATAGACTTAAAAGTTTTCCAATAACTGCAGAGTATTTAAATTAAAAATAAATGCAGTTTCCAGCGGCCCTGGTCGGCCCCGCAGGGGCAGAGCAGGTAGGTCTACGCGCCCCCAGCCCGCGGAGACTGCGAGCGCATGGGACAACCGAGGTCCCTTCCACCCGCGAGCGCCCACGACCAGGCGGCCCCCCTCACGGGAAAAACGGTGCGAGGGCCCTGAAGCCCCAGGAAGGCGTCCTCGGCGACTCCAAGGAAGCCACAGCCCCAGCCGGCAAGTCAACGCCCACCCGCGAGAGCAGGCCAGCGGCGCGGCGTCGCGCTGCCAATCACGCAGCGGAGCATGGGGCGGGACTTAGCGCCCAGAGGGGCGGGGCGGTCCACGAGGGGACAGGACCGGGATTGACCGTCAAAGCGTCGCTTGTCCAGGCGCTGCGAAGAATGCCCAAGTGGTGCAGCGGGGATTAGCGCCCGGAAGGGGCGGGCATGGGCGGGGAGTGGGGGGGAAGGTCGCAGGGGGCTGAGGAAGGCCGGAAGGTTCCACCGGCTCCCGAGTTCCGACCCCATAGACAGACCGATCGCAGGCCCAGCCGGCGGCGGCAGCGGGGTTCACCAGGGTCACCCTGAGTCACTGCAGCCCGAGTGTCCCTCCAGGCTCGGGTAGCCTGCAGGCGCTTCCTGTCCTGACACTTGCTGCGTTTTGGGCACACTAGGTGCGCACAGGAGTGGCCCCTCCGTTGGAAGGCATCCTCCATGGTTATAACAACCCACGGGAGAATGCCTGGGTTCTTATACTGCAAGAACAGCCTGAGAAACAATGCACAGGCCAAGCTTGAAACCGAGGGCCTTGTCCTGGAGGAAGGCCAGCGTCCACCAAGCCAAGTACAGGGTCCTTCCCTCCATCCATAGTGAAGGTGGGCATCTGTCCTTCTAACGGCACCTGACTGTCGCCGTGGCCCATGGACTTCTCTTGAGGGGCCTATCAATGTCCCTCATTTAACAACGACTTTGAAGGCCCTGCCGCCAGCCACTCCCACTCGAGCGTGGGTTAGATGTGTCCCATCACAGGAGCTCATGGCCTGGCAGAGTGGAGGTTTGTTCCGTGATCAGGATCGCAGACTCTGGAAGGAGACCATAGTCCATCCAGCAGTGTTCACTGAGCTCCTGCCATGTGGCAGGGCCCAGTGTGTCTTAGTACAGGAGGAGGAAGGCCAGACGTGGAAGCTTTGGGGGGTTTAAGGTAGGGACAGCATAACCGCACAGCTGGAGAAGAATTGTCACCAGGCTGCAAAGGAGTTTGAACTTCCTCTTAAGGCTCTTGGGGAGAGAACGTGGGCTGATCTCTAGAAGGAATGCTTTGCATGCCGGCTATTACTAAGCTGTTAAGCACTGTGCTGGGAGATTTCTGAGATGAGTTGTGGAACCGCTGTGCTCACTGAGCGTCCGGAGCATCCAGGTGCTGGGTACACCTAGAGGGAAGGAGGAAGGAGATGATCTTTGTAGATAACACCATTGAGCTCTGCCCCTGGTCTAGGCCTCTCATTGTAAAGGCCTATTCAAATAACAGTTGATCCTGTATTTGGGGGAGGCCTGGGTTGTTTTCTGTCTGTAGCAGGACCAGGACATTCCTTATAGACCTCATCCGGACAGTTAGGTCCCACAGCCAAGATGCTGAGGTTGTAAGGGGGCCACTCAGCTTGCAAGCATTTGTTACTCTGTTACATAGATTACTCCGAGTCTCCCCATGACTCTGCCACAATTGAAGACCAAAGCTCAGTGCCAAGGCTAGTAAATTAGGTTGGGAGACTCAGAGGAACCAGAGGGCCTCCTGGTGAGTGACCGGGTGCAATCCTGTCTGCGTGGTAAGTGTGTCTGTGGGGAGCAAAGCCCCTGTGTGGGACTGAGGCCAGCGGCTCCCAGCTGTGGGGGTCTGTCCCATCCTCAGACCAACTGCTGTTAGGATTGCCCTGGAAATCACACACGTGTGTGTTCTTGGTAGGGGACCCTTTCCAGCAGAGAGCAGAGCCCCAGGCGAGTCCTGGTGTAGGATTTCCCTAAGGCAGCACATCAGGGGTTAGGGGAGCGAGGCAGGCTGAGAGAGCCAGTGGAAGACTTGTCTCAGCCTGCAGCTGATGGCTTAGTCTCACATGACCCTCCCCCAAAAAGTCCAGGGGAGAAAGGAAAAGAGTTTATCCACTAGTTCCCATAGATCAAAGGTCAGCTTCACTCCCCTTCTGCATTGTGCACGTGTGGGCACAGTCAGGGTCTTAGGTCACAGAGCTCTGGGCAGAAGTGGGGCAGGAGGGTGTTCGGGAGGGACACCATCAGGGTCAGAGGCCTGTGTGACTTTGTTGTCTGTTGCCACATTGAGCCAGTTGCTTAGCAGCCATCATCAGTCATCAGCCCCCTGCAATGGCATCTGATAAAGGCACTGACCTCGCATCCATTCTGGACAGCTGGGTGGCCCTTCCATTTGCTGTGCTCGCCCTGGAGGTGCAGTGTCCCCTGAGGCAGAGCCCCAGGAAGCCCCAAGCTGGTGGCTACATACCCCAAGAGTTCAGGGCTGTCACAGAGAGGTAACCATGTGGGTGTCAGGAGGGCTGGCAGAGGAGGGACTTCTGAGGTATTCCAGAAGAACCAGGAGTTTGTCGGTGGGGACGAGGTGGGGGAGTATGACATTCCCAGTGGAGTGTGACCGAGTGGGGCACCTGGGGGGTTCCAGCCACCCTGTGTGGTTGGTGCAGGTACACAGGTGATGGAGCAACTCAGTGAGTGGCAACAGCAATGGAGCAGGGTGCCAAACCCCTGTGGGTGATCCAGGCTGTCAAAAACCCTGAGGAGAGGAATGAGGTGGTCAGGCTCCCGGGGCCGGCCCTCTCCGGCGTGCTGCTCAGGGCCTGCTGTCTCCCTCCTCTGTCCCAGCCAGAGCCCCTGGGCAGGAGAGGTGACTGTTCCACCTGCTCTTCCTCAGCCTGCGCTCTGCTTCTGAGAGCCAGGCCTCCGCCCAAGGTCCACTTGCCGTCCACTTGTGGCTGGCAAGGGGGTGCTTTCCTCCCTTCCCTGAGCCTTGGGGAGCAAGCAGATAACTGACATCAGCTGGACCATCACTAGGGGCCAGTGGTCAACACTTCACCGCTGGTGTTAGAACCAGTAGGACTGAAGGGCCAGTACAGGCAACCGGCAGGAACCTGAAAAGTGCTTGGGCTGGCGGGAGCGGGGCTTCATCAGTTAAAATCTCCGTTGGGGAGCTTCCTGCACATGAGGAAAGCACAGGATATGCCCCTTCCTCCACCTTCAGCTGACTCAGCCCATCCAAACCCAGGAGTGCGGGCAGAGAGAAGGCCAGGCGTAAGGGACGTTCCTCTTCCAGCTCTGACCAGGCCCCTGGGAGCGCCAGCCATCGTGGTGGGCCCAGATTCTAGGGTGCATGAGTCACTCAGCAAGGCCAGAGGAGGCCATTAAGCATCCAGCAAGGATTGGCGAATGGGCAGGTCTTTAACTTCTCCCCTTCCCCTTTCCCGCCACGATGCCTGCCTTGTCCTGATTTGGAAAGCATGGTCGCTGAGGCCCTGCCCTCCCACCAGCCCCCACCCGCTGCTCTGCCTGGTAGGGAGAGGAGCTGCCTGTGACATCCTGGGTTTTCCATGGTGGTTTCCACCAGGGTGTTGCTGGGGGCAGTGAGATCTCAGAGTTTCCCACCAGAATGAAAAAGAGCAGTTAGAAGTTGGGCGGACCTCTCAGCTGTTGAGAAATACTCTTCTCCCCACTCCCACCCCCCAGCATCTAGCTCAGCATGGTGGGGTGGACCCTGGGAGGAATGCATCCTTTGCACAGAGCAGCCCCAGTTTTTGCAGCTGCGGCAGGTGCTGTAAGGGCTTTCCTGCCTCAGTATGAGTGAGTATGTGTTCTCTCTCTCTCTCTCTCTCTCTCTCTCTCTCTCTCTGGCTGTAGACTGTCGTTGAGCCAGGCACTTCCCTTCGCTGAGCTCAGCTTCTTCCTGTGTCATAAACCCTTCAGTCTTGCTGGTTTTCTGTAAAACCACTGGTGCATCATTCACCCTGGTCCCCAAACCCTAATGGATGAATAGGGTGATGGCCTGTCTCACTCTCAAGTCTTTTCACATCATGTTCTGGGCCCTGGCCTTGGAGACCAGTACAGTCCAACACACCCTGAGGCTAGCCCAGCAGGAGGGACTCCCTACTCTTGCCAGACAAGGAATTTCTCCGTGGTTCCACTCCAGGGTTAACCTGTTGCCTATCTGCTTCAATTCCCCTGCTTTGTGCAAGTTTTGATGGTAGACATTTTCTTCAGCACCCCCCGCCCCAGCCAGGAAAAAAAAAGCAAAACTGTTTAGATGGTGGAAACGATCCCAGCTCAGAGAGGGAGCCTGTGGTCCTCCAGCACTGAGAGCCATGCTTCAGGCCGCTCTGTCAGCTGACCTAGCCTCTCCTCTGCCACCCTCTCTTTGCCCCTTCCCCACTACTGCTGCGAAGTCATCCTTCTGTGCCCTCCCTGGCAGAGCTCGAGAGGCCCCAGATGCTGATGTGGGCCAGGCTATGGAGGGCTGGGCAGAGCCCTGTCTTAGCCATGTGTGTCCCCTCTCTGAAGCCCCTCACTCTTACTGGCCCCGCTAGCCTGTCAGCCACAGGGGACACTGGACACTGCAGGTTCATTGCCACAGATCCAGGCAGTGCTTGCTGCTCAGGTCTGGACTTTCAGCTCCCCACTCGATTTTGGCCCTGTCCCTCCCATCGTCCTGTCCAGCTAGACTTCATATTTATTGCTGAGAAGTGGGTAGGGCCACCGCTGACAAACTTCTACAAGTTGGGTTCCTGTGGAAGACGCCGGTTACTCATCAGGCCACCTGACCGCAGTTCCCTCAGCAAGTATGGGCTTGATTCCTGCTCTCCGTGTGTAAAGGGCTCCCAGCACAGGCACCTGTTGGCACATTTCTGCATAGTGGGTTCCAACTTCTAACCTTCCAACTCAGCCAGGCCCATGGGACCAGCAGATGGGTTCCAGACCCAACTTGGAGCCATGGGCTGGAGGCAGGCACCACTGGTGACTCTGCTCCTGTCACATCCTGAGCAGACAGAGCCAAATGCTGGGCCTGTGGGCAGCAAGGAAGCAGGGTCACCAGGCTGATTCCAGGTGGGCAGATGGGTAGGAGAGGACAGTTGCTCAAGGCCAGCTCTATGTTCAGGATGGACGGGTTCCTTAGGAGAATCCTGGGATCCACTTACTGATGGACGGGAGCTGGATGTGGACTAATTCCTCATTGGATCGATCCTGTTCTTTGTTTCCAGGAGCGGGGGCGGGGGAAACTCAATGGGAATGTACTCGAGAAAATAAAAAATGTATCTCCCCATAAATCTCATCAAGTCTCTGTCCAGGAGTCAGGAAAACAATATTCAGAAGAAACAGAAAACATGGTTGCCTGGGGGAGGCTCAGGGTGGAAGGAAGACACAGCATGGGCTGCTCAAAACCATCTTAACCAGGGGTGTATTTCCTAAGTTAGTTGTTTATGGTGGTAAAAATCCAGAAGATAAAATTTATCATTTAAACCATTTTAAGGATACAATTCTGTGGCATTAAGTACCTTCACATTGTTGCATAACCACCAACACTATTTTCTGATCTTTCTCATTATCTCAAATAGAAACTCTGTCCCCATTAAGTAATAACTCCCCAGGCCCTCCTCTCCTCAGCCCCTGGGGACCTCTCATTTCCTTTCAGTTTCTATGAATTTGCTTATTCTAGATATTTTCTATAAGTAGAATCATACAACATTTGTCCATGCGTGACTGGCTTCTTTCAATGAGCGTCATGTTTTTCAGGTTCATGCATGTTGTAGTGTGTGTCGGAGCTTCACTCCTTTTCATGGCTGAATCATATTCCATTGCATGGCTGGACCACCTTTTGTGTATCCATTCATCTGAATGGACATTGCGTTGTTTCCTCTTAAAATTGATTTTGCAGTGTAGACAAGTAATGACTATATTGTCCTTGAGGACAAAGTTAAACTGAGTGATAACCTTCCCTCTGATGACACTCTTGCCCTGGCCCTTCTTTGTTCCCTAGGGAACCAGAGCACTCTTGCTCTCCAAGACTAAGTTACTATTTTAATCAACAGCAACAGTGTAGGAGGGCCCCAACCTGTCTGTTCTGCCCGTCCCACAGAAATGGCTTTGGTCTTGGAGTCAGGAAAGCTGACCTCAAGCCCTGGCTTATCCTTTGGCAAATGACTTACCCCCTGTTGCCCCCATGTCCTCATCTGCAAAAGATCAGAACGTGAGTCACTGACCAGCCCGGGCTTCAGGACAGGCCGTGCTGCCTGCTGCCCCCTACCCAGCAAGTTGGCAGGTCGAGAAGCTCTTGTCAGAGAATCTATCCCTGCCGTGATCATTTTAAATTTATTTTGTGAATAGGTGATACATGTATATACCAAAAAATCAACGGCACTAACGAGTATTTCAGTGACCATTATGTGGTCCTCCGACCAGGATAACTGGGGCCCCAGCCCTGGGTCCTATGTGCCCTCGCAGAGATACAGTGTCCAGCAGGCATGGGCATTACCCTGCTGCTTTGTCCCAGTTTTAATATTATATCTTCAAGATCAATAGTCCCAGTTTTAATACTGTATCTTAGAGATTGTTCCATATGGATACACAGAGTTATGTGATTCTTTGTAACCCACTGGCAGTACTCCACTGCAGGATACACTGTAATTTATTGGCTGCCTGCTGTGGGTGGACAGTTGTTTTTTTTTTTTTTAGTCCGTTGCTAATCACAGTCCTTGGACACATGTTCTGTTACTTTGTGAGCATACTTGCAAGGAAGTTCTGAGACTCCCCCTTTCTCTGGAGCAATTGTAGTGGAGTCAGGTGGGAGGGTGGTAAGCTCTGCGAGCCAGGTCCCCAAAGCTGGTGTGGTGGGTCTGGAAGCTGTGGAACTGCCTGTCTGGGGCCTCCTTCATCATCATCCCTGCATCCTCCTACTACCCCCACAGACCTTGCTTTTGGGAAAGGGTCTAAAACCTTGTAGAAGGACTCAGCTTAAAGGATTCATTTTTAAACTTTTTTGTTTTTGCATTTAAACTTTTTATGCAAACAAGATTGTCTTATATCCCTTCAAGACCCTGTGCTGGTGGATATCAGTGTCTTGAGAGTGGAGCCCCCCAGCTACCCCCATGATTGCCCCAAGGGCAATCCAGGCAGAGGAGGGGGCGAGGGTAGCCCTACTCTATTCTGCCATCCCAACTCCTGGCATTCTGGCAAGCCTTTCTCTCTTTGCCTGCCCTCCTCTCCCCAGTCAGCAGCCTAAGAATGATAATGGGGGATAACCAAGGGGACAGATGGTGACTCCCTCAGCAGGTGCGTGTTACTTGACATCTACTTTGACATAGTCTCTTTTTTTTTTTTTTTAGAGGTTTTTTTTTGTTTGTGTTTTTATTGGGGAAGGGAACAGGACTTTTATTGGGGAACCGTGTATACTTCCAGGACTTTTTTCCAAGTTAAGTTGTTGTCTTTTCAGTCTTAGTTGTGGAGGGTGCCGTTCAGCTTCAAGTTGTTGTCCTTTCAGTCTTAGTTGTGGAGAGCGCAGCTCAGCTCCAGGTCCAGTTTTCATTGCTTGTTGCAGGGGGCGCAGCCCACCGTCCCTTGCAGGAGTCAAACTGGCAACCTTGTGGTTGAGAAGACACTCTCCAACCAACTGATCCATCTGGGAGCTTAGCTGCAGCTCAGCTCAAGGTGCCATGTTCAATCTTAGTTGCAGGGGGCGCTGCCCACCATCCTTGCGATAGTCAAGGAATTGATCTGGCAACCTTGTGGTTGAGAGCCCACTGGCCCATGTGGGAATCGAACCGGCAACCTTCGGAGTTAGGAGCATGGAGCTCCAACCGCCTGAGCCACCGGGCCAGCCCCCGACACAGTCTCCTCTTAAATCTTCACAACTCCACGGCTTGGGGCCACTATCCCATCGCATAGATGCTCTCAAGGTGCAGAGGGGGTTGGCCTACTGGGACCATAATGCCAGCAGCCAGTGGAGCTGACATGGGCTGTCCTCTGGTTATCTCCATTGATGTTGATGCTACTTGGAGACCCTTGCCCCAACCCCTGCCAAGGGGCGACTCAAGGCAGCCAGATTCGGGCCTTTCCTTGAGAATGGCTCCAGCCATCTCTGCCAGAGGCTGGAACAGGCGCATTTGTAGGTGGGTCCTAGAACTCCCAATCAGCTGGACTCCAAGTCACCAGCTTCCTTCAGACTCTGACCTTGAGGAGAAACCCCAATGCTACAAGTCTCAGAGGGTCTAGAAAAAGTCCAGGGGCAGACATGACTCCAGCTGGGAATTGAGAAAGGAAAGAGCAGGAGGAGCGGCATGGAGAAAGCCAGCCAGCATTTCAACGCCAGACTTCATGAAAGTTCCCCTTTGTGGCTTTTGAGGAGTCGGACCGTCTGGTCCTGTGTTCTGGTTTGCATCAGTCAGCGAGCGTGGAGTGGGTCAATGCTGGCTGCAGGCTCTCTGGTTCCCACCACACCCACCATCCTCGCTCATTCCCTCATGCAGCCAAGTTGGGAGCCTGGACAGTGTCCAGCCATATCCCCTGGGCTCAATCTCTGACACTCTGGGGCCCTTCCCGTTTCTCCTTGCCAAGCCACCCGGCAAAGGCCAAACTGAGGTGACGTGGGTGAAGTGCGCAGCACCCTGGACTCAGACCCTAGCCTGTCCACCCTAAAGGACAATAGGCCTCGGCGAGTGCTCTGGCTGTTATCACTTACTGCCTTATGGCAAAGTGATTAGTGCAAAGCTGGTGGTGATGATAGGTGTGGCTGGAAGCGGCCCCCACTCAACCCCAGCCTGACTGGGTGCTGGTCCTCTGGGCTGGGGCCCCCGAGCCGACCCACCGTCCCCAGGGGGCGCTACGTCCTTACGTCTGCGGCACCAAAGCGAAAGTCGCTCTAGCCACGCGGGGCGCAGTTGCGCGTGGGGTGCTGATCCTTTCTTTAGCATTCTAGCCGGGCCCACCAGGGAGAAGCGCCCCCAGCCCGTCCCTACGCTCACACTGAGCGGCAGCACCAAGGCTATAGGGGATGGGGGGTCTTCTTGGGGCGCACGCCAGGTGGGGGTCTCGGATCTCGGCTTGCCAGCCCCAGCCCTGAGGGCTGGCGGGGTGCGCTGGTGCGTGGGGCAGCGGGGGTGCCGGGCGCGCCGGGCCGTCGAGGCAGCGCGGAGGCGGGCACGCCGCAGAGGGCGGGCGGGGGCCGAGCTTATAAAGGCCCGCGGGCGGCGAGGGAGGGAGGGAGCCGCCAAACCGCCGTCCGGCCCTGCTCGGCCTCCGCGAGTTTCCCAGAACCGCGCGCTGAGCTTGCTGCCCGGCAGGGCTGTCCCCGGAGCGGGCGCGGGTCCCGGACCCAGGAGGAGGAGCGCGCGGAGGCGCTCGGGTCCCGGCAGAGCAGCCGGGAGTCCTGGCCGCCGCGCGCGGCACGTGCGGCCACCCGCCCTGTGAGCCATGGCGCGCCAACCCCGGACGCCCCGCGCCGCCCCTTAGTGCCGCGGCTGCCCAGCGACCCTGGGCGGACCCCGCGGGCCCTCTGGGCATGGAGCCGCACGTGCTCGGCGCGGTGCTCTACTGGTTGCTGCTGCCTTTCTCTCTTTTGGCCGGTAAGTGGGGCGGGCGAGGTGAGCTCCAAGTTGGGACACGGCTGTGTCCCGCTCCCCAGTTCCCGGCCCCGCCGCGAGCGAGGCCGGCTGGGGCGGGGGCCGTGAGCTGGCGGGCGCGGAGATTTCCCAGGACGCGCGGCCCTCGCCGCCCGCATTCCAGAAGCATGAGAGCGCCAGGGAGGCCGGGGTGGCGCGGGCGGTCTCGGCAGGGTCCCCGTCCGAGCGCCGGGCTGGGAGGGCAGCGGCGGACTGGCAGAGAGGTGGCAACCGGGCGCCCACTGTGCTGGCCGGCGAGCGCCCCGGGAGAGCGCGGCGGGTTTCTCCGTCCGGACGCCGGAGGGCGGGGGCCGGGGGGAGCACTGCAAGGGGATTGTTTGCCCCCGTGGACGGGCCGGAGAGCGGGTGAGGGGGGCACGAATCTCTTTCTCTCTTTCGTGTTAAAAAAAAAAAGCGCAAACTTGCATCATGACTTCCTGACCAGTGTGGGAGAAGGCGGGCTTCCTGCCTGGAGCTGTTTAATCTGGAGCCTTTGGAGCAGAACTAACGTCTGTACCCTGGGCGCGGCGCCCCCGCTCTTCCCTGCCCGTCCCCACGTTCAGCCCGACTGGGGCAGGCCCATCCTTTGGAAAAAGTAGTTCTGGTTCCTCCCTGCCCTTCCTTGTGCTCTGGCTTATTCCGTTCCATCTCTAGTGCTGCGGAAAGGAGCTGGGCAACTGGGCCCTGAGTTGGGGGAGGGAACACCCCCCCCCCCGCCCCCCAGGAGGCTCTAGCAGCGGTGTCAGAGCTGAGGGTCCCCAGCTCTGGCATGAGTGTTGCCCCTTCCGGAAAGCACATCCTGTGGCTCTCGGTGCTTGTTAGGCCTCCCCCTTTGCACCCTCCCTACCTCCACTGTGCCCAGGGCAGCTCATTCCACCCATCACACTGCCCTCAGCTCCCTCCATGTGAGATGGTCTCTACTGGGTGTGAGGGGGGGAAGTAGTCTGATTCAGTTAATTGACAGAAACACGGAACGGTTTGCATTGGGTGCAAAAGTCTGTCTCTTGGGTGGAACTCTGTCAGACCATGGTGGGTGGGAGTGTTTTATTCTAAAAGCCTTTTCAGAGCCTGGTAACTCATCCAGGTAGGCCTCTGCCAACTTCTGTTATAGGTCGGCACAGGCTCCCAGTGGGCCGGGAATGTGGGGGATCCACAGCAGCCTGCACTTTGGCTCCCAGACAGACTGTGTTTTGATTTGTAGCAGAGAAAGGTGGTGAAACTTGGGAAAATTTTCAAGACAGGAATCAATGAAAACATTGAGGTCGGAGAGGAGGATTTGAGTTGTCCCTTGTGTAGACAGGACAGGCTGGGATGAACATGGGAGAGCACACGGTCAGCTGTCTGTGCACAGTGCCTCTGGAGAGCCAGATGGCACGGACAAGCAGAACAGACCCAACAAGAGGGAGCTTGAAGCTGGTGGCAGGGATGGGGGGAGGACAGGTAAGCTTCTCAAAGGTGCAGGTTCACCTGTCCTGCGCACAGCAGCCTCCTCAGCCTGGCCTGTTGAGATAGGAAATGAATCCGTTAGGCCTGCGGAGGTGGGGGGTCCTTCCTGAAGGACACCCCCCCACACATGGTGGACTCTCCTTGCACAGGGTCAACAAACTTTTTCTGTAATGGGCCAGAGAGTAAATATTTTCACATCGTGAAATCTTTGGATATTTTTCCAACCATTAAAAAATGTAAAAACCACTCCTAGCTTTGGGCTGTGCCAAAACAAGTGGTGGGTCCAGGTTTGGCCCGAGGACTGGAGTTTGTTGATTGAGAATTAGGCAGGGGTCCTGGGTTCATTTCTGGGTCTCTGTTGTTCCCCACGTGGTGATGGGGGAGAGTTCTCTTGTCCCTGGATGTGGAGGTGGTGCTAGCTCAGGGGTTTTCTCCTGGGCCATATTCGAGTCACCTGGGGAGCTTGATGACTAATTCCCTGTACTTGTTGCTCAGTTTTTCTATAAACCTGAAACTGCCCCCAAAATAAAGTCTATTAATAATTAGAAAGCCCTGATGCCCAGGCCACACCCCACACTGATTCTGTGCCTGGCTGTGGGGCTTGGGCTTCAGTATTTTTTCCTAAGCTTTTGGGGAGGGTGGTGTCGAGCCAGCCTGGCGGGTGATACCTGAGACTCTTCTTGTCCAGGGCGTGGGCAGCTCCCATCCCTAGGGACCCGCTAGCTGTCCTGCGGATTTCAAGGCCGTGCTGGCTGGCTGGAGGTAGAATGTTCACTCTACTGTCTCGGGAGCCCTCCTCTCTTTCAAGCGCTGGCTGGAAATAGCTATTTCTACAGTGTTTTGGAAGAGAGAGGTAGGTGCTGGGTAAGGCCTTCGTAAGATATTAGTCACATTGTGTCCTGTGCTGGCTCAGGCAGGGGCTGTGGGGAGGGTTTGAGTCATCCTGGGGTGCCCCATCGCTCCCATGCCACTCCCCGTGTGGTGCAGAATTACTCCCCGAAAAGCCCCGCCTGGCCTCTTCATCTTGACAGACTCCCAGACTCCCCCTGTAAAGGGGGGCGAAGAGGCTGCTCACCTGTTGTCCCTGGAGCCCTAGGGAGTCAGGACCCAAAGCTGGAAGCTTCTAGAGAGATTTCAGGGCAAGACATTTTGTGATTCCCATAGAACAGGCCACACCTCCTGACTCTTGACCTTCCAGGGACAGCCAGAAACAAACGTAGTCAAAAGGGAAGTGGTTAGAAGGCAGTAACTGTATCACTGACTATAGGAAACAGGTAATGGGGCAAAATGGCTTCTTTTGCTGTAGGATGAGGCCTCTGGCCTCACAGGCACACCCACTACACACTGGCGCGTCACCTGCATCAGACTGATTGTCACTGAGAAGTGTTACCATTTAGAATGGGGACACTTCCTCCTTTTCATAGTGTTGTCACCATCACTGTCTCCACACCCCTGTGAGGCAGGCAGGACGTGGTCTGCTCTTTTGGTAATGACAAAACAGAGGCCTGGGCCTCAGGGCCTTACAGCAGTCCAGGTCTGAGAATTTAGCATTTGTCCAGTTGCCCCTTGGGGATGAGACTGTGCTCGGCTCTCAGAGCAGCACAGAGCCTGGGTCTGTCCCGTCCAGAGGCTATGCTCTGTGGTGCCACTAGGAAGGAACGCACCCAGACGGGGTGGCCTTGGAGCTGGAGGTAGGTCCTGCTTTCCTCTGTGACCTTGGGGATGAGCCGCTGCCTTGTGCCGGCCCCCAGGAAGACTGAATGAGTCAGCAGGACTGATGGGTGGGTGTGCATGTGTGTGTTTTGGGGGCGGGGCCAGGGTCTGTCCAGGAGCTGAGGATGGGTCACCTGTGGTCATCTGTAGGCCATCATCGTGCTGGAAGCCAGGGCATAGAGAGCCTGGGGCCCAGCCAGGAAGGGTCCTACAAAGGAAATGTCGTCTCTGGAGGCAGGAGGAGTGCCCAGTCTCAGATCCTGGCCCCACGAGCTGCTTCCTGGGCGGTGTCTCCCCTGTTCTGACAGGGCACTGAATTTGCTTTCAGTGCTCAAAGTTGGAGAGGAAGGACGGCAGCCCTTCTTGACTCCCTCTACTCTGAGGGCAGGCTCAGGGTATTGCTTTCTGTGGCTGGGGGGGAGGTGGGGCCAGCCCACCGGAGGGATTATGGATCTTTCCGATCTTGCTACCACAATCTTCAGGGTCCAGGGTAGCCTCTGGGCCTCAGAAATCCCCTTTGCCTTAGGATTCAACAAATTGTTGGGCTTCTCTTTGTTGTCTATTTTAGAAATATATAGACTTTTTAAAAAATAAATTTTATTGGGGAATATAGGGGAACAGTGTGTTTGTCCAGAGCCCATCAGTTCCAAGTCGTTGTCCTTCAATCTAGTTGTGGAGGGCGCAGCTCAGCTCCAAGTCCAGTTGCTGTTTTCAGTCTTTAGTTGCAGGGGGCGTAGCCCACCATCCCATGCGGGAATTGAACCGGCAACCTTGCTGTTGAGAGCTGGCGCTCTAACCAACTGAGCCATCCAGCCGCCCCTCTAGAAGCTCAGGGGCAGCTCGTGTAGTTGCGGATGGGAATCGAACTGGCAACCCCGTTGACCAGAGCCTGCGCTCCAACCAACTGAGCCATCGGGCCGCCCCATATATAGACTTTTTAAATGTAGATTTTCCCCTTCTGGTTGCCAGTGCAATTTGGTCCTTCCTGGTAGTAAGAACCAGGTGTTCCAGAAGCAGTTGGTAAGGCAGCACATGTCTGCCAGGCAGTGGACCCTCGTGGAGTTCTTGTCTCAAGCTTTTCCTCAAGGGGAGCATGTGGCTGGCGGCCCTGTCCCCAGCTCCCTGTCCTGTCCCCCTCAGCCTGAGTCTCCTGGAGAGATGGTGAGGTGGGGCCGGATCACCTGCTCTACACCTGAGCTTCGTTCCACTCTTGACGTTTGAATTCTTCTGAGTGTAGCCTGTTTTCTGGATGAGGAAATTGAGGGTTGGGGAAGTTAATTCACTCATCCAAGATCACAAAGGTAGGAAGTGAGGAAGCTCCGGATGAGATCTTTTCCTTTTGGGGGCAGGTGAGTCCCACACCTTGCAGGATGTCACCTTTGAGAGACCCTGGGGTGGAAGGTCGTGGGGAGGACAGAGAGGGAAAGGAAGCAGAGAGGGGAGGGGAGGGGACAGGACAGATGGGGGAGTCTCCTCTGACTTTGCTGGAGGGGTTTGTTGGCCACAGCAGCCTCTGTCCTGCTTTGAACTTGCCAGGCCCTTACCGCTCTCTCCTGGACTCAGTTTCCTCGCCTGTAAACAAGACAGTAAAATCTCAATGGCCACTCCCAGGCCTCTGATCTCTTGGTCTCCAAGTCTCTGGACGGGAGCCCCCATACTCCTGGTAGGCCAGGAACCCCAGAGCACTTTTCCACATGTGCCAGCACGCTGGGCCCACATGCTGGTATTCAGCAGCCAGGTTGGGTCTCCAGGGTGCAGAATGGAAGGAGCCACCCGCCCCCGGGGTCAGTGCACACAGACAGTCCCAGGAAGGGGGAGGTGAGGTGTCCAGGGCTGGCCAAGAGACCGTGGGTGTGTGCAGCCCGGCCCTCGGCCAGCATGCACTATGCCCACCCACACAGATTCCTGTGAGCTCACACAGGACCTTTCCCTGAGTCTTTCCTAGATTTATTCAAGCGTTCTATCATCCAGATCTCAAGGGACAGAGCTCTGGGCAGGAGCCAGGGGCTTAAGTTCTGGTTCAGGGCCAATGGTGGTGGCCGTGGGAGGGGCTGGGGCTCATCCTTCTCCGTTTCTAACCAGGCCGTGGTTTTCTTGGCTGTAACAGGAGGTCTGGGGTCTCCCAGCTCCTGGCGCTTTGATTCTGTAGGTGCCTTTCCTGTGTTTATTCACACAGTGGTGTGCTTATCACAGATAGGCAAGAAACGCAGTGCAACAAATAAGCCACACGAGACGGAGTACCCAAAACTACCCCCCCATTTCCCCGAAAATAAGCCCTAGCCGGACCATCAGCTCTACTGCGTCTTTTGGAGCAAAGATTAATATAAGACCCGGTCTTATTTTAATATAAAATATATTTAAATAATATATATAAGACCAAGTCTTATATTAATCTTTGCTCCAAAAGACGCAGTACAGCTGATGGTCCAGCTAGGGCTTATTTTCGGGGAAACACAGTACCATACAGAACAAGGTCCAGGCTGGACACGGGGCTGGACAGGCTGGGGAAAGGTGAGCACCAGGCAAGGCCAGTCTGCTGGAGGGAGAGAAATTGGCAGCCAGGCAGGAGGGCAGCTCAGCTCCAGGGCCCCAGACCAGGGCAGTGCCCCAAGGTTGGGCCCTCTGTCTCTGGAAGGAGCCAAGCGAGTGGCCTGGTGGATGGGGGTGCTGTGGGGGTGCATTTCTTTCTAGGTTCCAATCCCCTGGTGGTGGCCAGGTGGAGGTGGGGCAGGAGAAGGGCTGGGCAAGCGGAGTAGACCCTCGGGACCTGAGACTTGGTTCCCTTCCAAGTTTTCATTTTTTAAATGTAGTTTTAATTACGTAAGTAATGTATGAAGACTTTTAATAAAATAGTGAAATGTTAAATCAGGTGAGATGAAGTTTTTGTTTTAACCCTGTAGGTCTGTCTGCCCCTCACCCACGCTCAGCAGGAGACCTGGCCAGTGCACTGTGGGCCTCCTAGGACGCTGTTTGTTGTTCAGGCCTGTCTGCTCCTTTGTCAAAGCATAAACATCTCTGCCTTGTGTCCTTCCTGCATCCCCATGACCCGGCGGCCTCCCCTCTGTCCTTCCCAGGCAGGCATTCACAGTTACTGCTCCCCCATCTCATGGGAGCTGAGGTTGCCCCCAGGCCTTGGGAATCACAGTGTGTTTTCTCGGGGGTCCACATGGGGCCCGGAGCTTCCTGTTCTGTAGATGAGCAGCTGCAGTATGAGACTGGGCAGCGTGGTCGGCCCTAGGGCAGGCCACCCATCAGGGGGAGGTGACAGCTGGCTTGGGAGCACAGTGGGGCAGCATCCAGGCCCAGACCAGCGCCCGGGTGACGCCAGGGCACGCTCAGGCTGACGTGTGTGTCCTCCCACTTCCCTGTAGCCGTCTGGGGGCCTTTGCTCCGTGGGGTGGGTCCATTTTTCTGGTGTGTTTTAATAACATAATTATAGGGAGTATTTTTAGGTTCCCTCTAACGGGCCGGGTGTTTACCAGCCTTCTATCTACACACTGTTTTCTCCATAAGTATATATAGCCGAGGCCACTTCTCCTTCCTTGGGTTCAGGCTAAAGAAGGACCGCGGCCTCCTCCTGTGGTTTCTTTTGCCAGTGAATGGGTGGCTGAGATGGGCCCAAGCACCAAGGGCTCCTGCAGAGTAGGGGGTGCTCAATGGCCATGCGTCCATCCCAGGTCCGTGAGCTGCCAGGTGGGGAGGAGCTGGCCCACGCAGAGAGCAGGGAGCAGTGCCCAGGTGTGCCAGCTAGGCCTGTCCCTCCTCCCGCTCTCCTCGCCTCCCCTGCCCTCCCCGTGGATCCTCAGGGGGAAAAAAGAATAAAACTGCCACATAAATAGATTCCTCAGGCCTGCGGGAACAGCCAAAGGCCTGTGATTGTGGCCAGGACTGGAAGACAGCAGGAGAGGGCTAGGTGTGGGCTCCCCAGGCAGGAGGCCCCCTGAGGAGCCCCAGAGGCCTCAGGCCTGGGTCTCAGTGTTTCTCACTTCCTGGAACTCCCAGGGCCTGTGACCTGTTGGCTGGGACCCCCATCAGACCCCAGCTCCTCCAAGGTGCCTCGCTCCCGTTCTGCCTCTGTGCACACGTTGCTGTGATCTCCTTCCCGCCCTTCTCCCTCTCTTCTCTCACCACCCTCTCCCATTCACTTGATTTCTGTTTATAGTTAAAACACCACTGAAACAACACATCATTTTAACAACCTGAAAGGAGTTTTTAAAAGGGAAACAAAGTCATCCATCCATCCACTATTCCTAACTGTTTCATCTTTCCTTTTCCTTTCCCAATAGCCAGGAACACAAAGGACCACCACGACCCAACTCCTATCTGGAGCTCCCGAGCGCCAGGCTTTGTGCTGTGGGTGTGTCTGTCTGCCATCCTGGGGTGGGGGTTGTGGTCTTAGGCTATTTCACAAAAGAGCAGGTGGCCCACACTTCCCAACATCTGTCTGCAAGCTCACATGTGCCCTGGTGACTTACAGCCCAGGTATAGTTTGGACGCCGTGTGCTAGTTGCCTTTTGGAGTGTGACGTCATCCTAGGGCACCAGCTCCCCAGCCTCTCCTGAGCTCCCTGCCCTCTGTCTCCATCAGGGGAAGGTGAGCAGTCTGTTCCTGATCTCGCTCTGTCTCTTCATCCCTGAAGTTGTCCGGCCGCTGCCTCCAGCTGACTGGTCACTCGGGCACAAACCTCTGTGTCATTTCTCTAGCTCAGTGTCCACTTGTCTCCCCACCCCCTCTGCAATCTCCACCCATGTGCACTGCCGTAGCAGCCTGGGCTGAGACGCACATGGAGGCCTCTCTGCCCTCCCTGCCCCAGGCTTCTGGCTGTGTCCACCGTGTGTCCCATGGCCAAGGGGACTTACCGAGATATCTGAGCAGCTATTCCTGCATGTAAAGCCCCAAGAGCTGCCCACTGCCCACCTTGTAAACCCTGCTCCTCAGCCTGGAACATGGCCCCCAATCTTCTAGTCTCCACTCAGAGTGAGTCCCCACCATCCCTGCCTGTTGCTGGTAGCAGCACTCTATAGTGAGCATGCTACTTCTAACAGGTGAGTGGTAGTGACTCCATCTCACAGGTGAGAACAGGGGGCCTGGGGGTGATGCCATGGAGGGATATGGCAGTTGGCACCAGGTCCACCTGCCCCCAGAGCCAGGGTTCTTACTGTGCCACTCCTGCCTCCCAGGGGCCCTCAGCCCCTGTACCTCCCACCTGTCAATTTATCGAATGACTCCCCAGTTCCTTCCTCTATCTGTGCCTTGTCCCCCACAAACACCCAGCTTTTATCTCCCTCCAACACCCCAAGCTCCTTCTCGCTCCGGGGCCCTGCCACCTATTTCCTTCGCCACCATCTTCCTGTGGCTGACCCTCTTCCCCTTCAGACACTGGGGCACTCTGCTGCCTTCTGCCACCTTCATTCACTTGGCAAATATGTTTGAAGAACCTGCTTTAAGCCAGGCTCTGCTGTACGCTTTGGGGGTCCTGGCACAGTCCCCACTTAGTCTGTGCATTGTTATCACGAGCAAGCGCTGAAGTGCCCAGATCCTAAGTGTCCTGTTTGGTGATTTTTGACAGTGGAGTATATCTGTGACACTTCTGCCCCAAGAGCCCCCATGTCCCCATCTGGTCACTCCCCCCCCCCCCCCCCACATACACACAATTCTCTGACTTCTGTCACTCTAGGTTAGTTTTGCCTGTATTTGGGGTTCATGTTTGGGGGACAACCAGGGCCGTGTGCTTCTGTATCTGCTGCCTTTGCTCAGTGCAGAGTCTCTGCAGTTGGTCCAAGCTGTCAGTGGCACCTTTTTTAGTGCTGGTTAGTGGTCCTCTGTTGTAAGCGCCACACCACGTTTGTTTATCCACTCTCCTGTTCTGGGTTGGCGATGACCGTGTTTCCCCGAAAATCAGACCTAACCGGAAAATAAGCCCTAGCCTGATTTTTCAGGATGACACCCCCTGAACATAAGCCCTAATGCATCTTTCGGAGCAAAACTTAATAATACGACCCAGTCTTATTTTCGGGGAAACACGGTAAGAGCAAGGCAGCTAGTTGTGTGTGTCTCTGTGGACACATACTTGAATTTCATTCACTCCTACACACCTGGGCGTGGGGTTGGCGGCTTCTCCAGGTTACGTTGTTTCCATTCCCTCACAGGGGGAGGGTTCCAGGGCTCACACCCTCACCAGCTTGTGGTGCTGTGGCCTCTGATTTTAGCCAGTTTGTGGTTGTGAAATGGTATCTTTAACCCATGTCACCCTGACGTTAATCGCCTTTGATATCTTTTGTGACAAGTCTCAAAGTCTTCCACCCACTTTTAAAAACTGGTTTTCGTTTTTTATTTCTGACTTGTGGGCGTTCTTTATGGATTCAGGTTTTAGGTCTTTATCAGCTATATGCACTGCAAATGTTTTCCCCTCCGGTGACTTACTGATTCTAATCATTTTCTGAATGGTGTCTTTTTTAAGAGCAGGTATTTTCATTAGAAATTCTGTTAATAGTGATGTGCTCTGTGTAAATGGCCAGCTTCCCGCCAGAACATTGTAAGGGCGGCTGTGGCTGGGTGCCTGGCACTCGGGATCTGTCTCAGTTTTTCCTGATAGGTGGGCCTGGCCACTCAGGCTGACTGGTCTCCTTCTGTGCTTCCTGCCTCCGCCTTTGCCCTCTACTCGCCCCCCACCCGTGTCACCCTGACGTTAATCGCCTTTGATACCTTTTGTGATGAGTCCCCCCCCAGGTCCTGTGTCCTGCTATCTGCAGGGACTGTCCCTCGCTCACCTGTCCTTGTCCTGGATTTCCTGGGCATGGCTGGGACTCGCTCTGTTGTCTTCAGCGTGGCTTCCTCCCCCTGAGCGACCTGTTGGATGAATTGGGTTCCTTTCCCACCATGCCCAGGGATGCAGTAGCCATCTTTGTGTGCTGCCTGCTTTTCCTTCTGACCCTTTCCCCTCAAAATAAACTCCTGGAGTTGGACCACTGAGTCCAAGGACAGCACAGTTTCAGGGCCTGCGGATGCTGTGCCCAGGTGCTTGGCGAGTGCAGCACAGCTTGGTCCCGGGTGGCCTGTCTTGTTTGATTCTCCAGGGAGTTCTGTGCGGCCCTAGTGCTTTCCTGCATCTCCCCAGCAGATGAGCTGCCTGTGAGTTCTCCGCTCCTCTCTTTGTCCAGAATGACTGCACCTCCCCGGGGTCAGTACTGCGTCTCCTGCCAGCCCTGTGCGGGAGGGCTGAGGACTTTTGTGATGAAGTGGCCCCTGTTGAGGAGGCAGTGCTGCCAACACATCCTGGCCAGGACCCAGCTGCACAGCATATACTCACGCCTGTTTCTTCTCTACTTTGTAGAGAACCAACCCGCTTCCCAGAGACCAGTATCCGGGCGGGCTTTTCTCCACCCTGAGCCATTCTGCTGTCAGTGGTGGTACCTGTATTCCCCTTGGGCAGGCTCTTGTCCTTCTGATGTTGTTATGGCACTGTCAGGGCCTGATCCTGCAGGTGGGAGGGGGACGTAGGCAGAGGCTGTGACAAGTGGCACTGCTTGATGCTGTGCTCTCTGAGGCTCACACCAACCTCATCAGCTCCTGAGCCTGGGGCCACTTCCTATCTCACTACAGGAGCCACATCCCAGACTTTAACAGTGGGTGCACACCTTCTCAGCCGTGGGGAGGTGGCCAGGCTGGCCCCCAATATCCAAAGGTCAGGAGTGGGGGCTTGCCGGTGCTGGAGGGGGGGTGGGTGATTCAGGGATGGTGGCTTAAAGCCCAGGGGCGGTGGCTGAGGGGGCCCTTGGGGTGGCCGCCCCATTTGTTCAGGAACTGACTGTGTGATTCATCATCAGAGCTTGTTTGCTCTGTGACCATGGCAACAACCTCTCTTGCCTCAGTTTCCTCATCCTGGCAAATGGGCACATATTTGACCTCATGAGAATTAGATTAACATAGAAACAAAGTATGGAGCATTGTCTGCCTGGAGGTTGTTCTTCATGGGGTCCTGGATGCTGGAGGATGGGTGATGAACTTAGGGTCCCTCTGTCCATGTGTCTTCTGCCTAAGGAAGCCAGAGGGATACTGGGCTCTCTTCTTCTTCCCATGGAGGCAGTGCCCACCTGTCATCCCACTGTTCTGTTTGGCCCTGTCAGACTCTTGCCAGGAGTCTGGGGAAGCCCTGGGTGGCTTTGCACCCCTGGGGTTGCAGGTGGAGACACTCCAGTGGGGGTGGGAGTAGGGGGGCACTATCTCAATCCTTCCCCAGAATGAAGCCAGACTTATACTGAGTAAAGAAAACCCAGGGTTGGGGAAGGCCACACACAGGGAGTTTGCTCCACTCACTAGACTTCTGGCTTCCTGCCTGACCTCAAACCCCCCCCCCACCCCGACCCCTTTTCTTGGAGCAAGGCCCCTATTCTCCTTCCCTTTCTCCTCCCTTGCTTCCGAACTGGGTGGGCAAACCTCATGTCCCGTGGTTTCCCATTTGGGGAACCCCCCCTTAGCTTTCCTTTGTTGAACCACCATGTGGTCCCACTCGCCCCATCCCCTCCTCCTCCTCAGCTCCCTGTCCTGGAGAGCAAGGGAGGAAGTCTGGAAGCCAAGAGTTACTTGCAAGGACCAGAGGGGAATGTACTCCTCTGGAGGCCCACTCTGAATCGAGGAGACCCAACTGGGAGGCGACCCCCTGACCCTCCAGGACTGAAGGCGTAGGAGGCAGATGCAGGAGTGATTAATCGCTGTCTCCAGAGGAGGCTCGAGAAGCTTCTGGGCTGGACAGGCTGCATCACATTCCAGAGCCTGAGAGAGACACTTCCAGGCATCCCCAGAGGCCAGGAGCCTGTGCATGCATTTATGTCTTTAGGAGGCGTTGCCTGCGTGCCAGCCCTGTGCGGGAGGGCCGAGGGCTTTTGAGATGAAGTGGCCTCTGTTGAGGGGGCAGTGCTGCCAACGCATCCTGACCAGGACAGCCTCAGAAGCTCAGGCTTTGCACAGGGTGAATTTAAAGACATGGGTGGGAGCTGCCGAAGGTCAGCCCTCAGAGGAGGAGGAAGTGGCAGGGCCCGGGAGCCATCTCATGGGGAAAGAAGCCTGGTGCTGAGTTTCTTTTTTACCCTTCTGCCAGGCTGGGGCTCGCTTCTCGCAAACCCAGGCCTCCCTGGGGATGAGTGGCCTGGTGGTGTAAACGCAGCCTCTCGGATACTCACGTCCTTGCATCTGTCCATCGATGGGTTACTTGTAACTTGAGACTGGTTTCCTACAGATTTTCAGTGGTAGCTCCTACTGGTGGCTGGGCTGCAGAAACCCACGTGGTTATCCTAGGCACCAGGCAGTCGCTGTGCCACTGGCTTCCTCATTTGCCACCGTGCAGAGGGCCCAGATTGCTGCCACTTTTTCCCAGCTCTGACCATGGACATGAGATGTCAGCCCGTGGCAACAGAGATGCTGGACGGACCCCAAGGTCTCGTAGCAGGATGGTCATGCTGGTGGCTGTGTGGGGACTCAGGTCTCCAGCCAGGATGGCCTCAAAGCATTGAGTGTTTGGTCATAGTCACTGCCTATGTCGCTTCTATGGATCCTGGCTCTGCCCCTGCTTGCTCTCTGCGTAGGTGGAGACCCACTGCGGAAGCTTTGGGACCTCAGCTTGCCCAGATGTCTATCTCATCCTAAACACTATGAGGGAAGAAGAAACTTTCCTCTACCTTCTGAGGTTCTTTCAGCGGATCTAATAATTAAATCGACATGAGACAGATTAACAAGAGAAAATAACCAAATTTAATTACTTACATACACGTGGGAACCTCACATACGTGAGCTAGTTAGGGACTCAAAATACATGAGAGGTTCAAAGATAGAAAGGGAAAATGAGGTGCATATGACATTCTGAGCTAAGGATGAGGTAAGCCACCTTGGGGCTTCAGAGGGGAAGAAGGTCATTGCAGGATGATAACAAGAGCAGATGGTCAGTAATTAGAAGTTTATTCTGTCCGACAGTTCAAACAATTTGCCTCTGATAATGTATTATGGACAAGGCCACTAATTTAAATTCTTCTAAGTAGTTAAGGGAGGACAGAAGTTTCTCCAGCCTGCAGGGTCTCACTTGCCTTTAGCTCAAAATAATCTACATATCGCTGAGGCACATTTTGAGGTGACTCATTCTAAACCTCTACCATGGTCACTGGGGCACTCCAGGGTACAGCCTTGTTGGGATTCAGGCTCGAGTGAGCAGTGAGGGTCTCAGAACCAGTGGTTTAAGAGGCCACATGCCTCCTTTTGCCTGCTGGGGTGGCGGGTGTCCTCAGAACAGAGGCGTAGGATGGAAAAGCTCCCAGTCCGAGCTTTTCCTTTCCTCCTCCCGCCTGGAGCTGGCCAGTCAAATGAGGCTCCAAGTCCTCCCTCTGCTGCTGGGTACCCTGAGGCAAGTCACTCAGCCTCTCTGAGCCTTGAAGTCTTCACCCATAAAAGTGGGATGTAACTACCTGCTATGCTGCAGGCAGGCCTTCCGGAGCAGAGCCGGGGGCAGGGTGCCCAGCACCCTTCCATCTGTGGGGTCTCTCAGGGGCCCAGTTGTTTTCATCTCCACTTGTAATATTAGCGCCTGCTTGGCCTCCTGGCCCTGGGGACAACCCGCCAGGTGCCATGGGTGGAAATACCTTGCTAAGTCCACCTGAGTGAGAGGTGGGGCTGGTGCTGCCTTTCCCACACCCTCCCAGCCTTGGCTGCCCGTGCAATGACCAGCCTCTTAGTCACCCATCTCTCAGGGCCAGCAGGGCTGCGTCCCATGTCATCACGAAGCCTACCCAGGATGCAGCTGCATGCCACGCACTTTAACCAAAGAGCTCTTCATCGGAGCCCTTGGGCATGTCAGTGGCCTCACCCGTGAGGAATCTGAGGCACAGAGTTGTCTGGCAGCTTGGTGACAGCTGGCGGGATGACGGCACCCAGGTTTAGGCCTGCTCGGGCAAGAACAGTGAAGTCTGCTAGGTCCTCCCACAGGACAGCGGCAAAAGCACTGCATGGCCAACTTTGTGGGCTGCTGAAGGAGGGTCTTCCCCAGCCCAGGCAGGAAGGGAGTGGTCCAGGCAAGCTCACCCCTGCCCATGGCCTGGAGCCCTGCTCAGGATGGTGGGCACCGCACTGACACTTTTCCCATCTCCTTAGAGTGGTGGCAGCTGGGGGGACGTGCTTTTCAAGCCCTACTTGAGGAAGGACACCTGGCTCCACACCCTGGGAACCATCACCAGCCTTGGCTGAGAAGCTCTAGGGAAAGGACGTGGCCTCATCAGGCAGTTCCCTGCTCCTGGGACCGGGTTGGGCATTGACTGATGGAAAGAACAAGACAGGGGTGTCCTGTGCAGGCCCCTGGGGCCCCTCTGCCATCAGTGGGTCCCTGGCAGACACTCTCCTCAGCTTCCCACCATGTCAGCCGTTGAGTTTTCTTGTGGCCTCTTGGGGCAGCTGCTGAGTCAGCCATGTTGTAGAGACAAAGGTCATAGCTTAAAGAGATGAAGTAAGTTCCAAGTCCCACAGCTGGAAAGGATGGGAGCCAGAAGTCAGCTCTGGGGCCTGTGTGGCTGGACAGAAGAGGGCGGGTATGTGGTTGGTATCAGGGCACAGAGGACCAGGGAACGCTTCACTGGGAACAGTGTCAGGCTGTCCCCATGGGCTGCCTTTCCCACAGGTTCCCTCTCAGGCTCCACAGGACCCGTTCTGACAGAGATTATGAGGATGGAATTGTCACATTTGGCTGGCAGAGTGGGGGGAGGGGGAACCCCAGGCAGTGGGGATGGTGTCAGTGAGTGTGTGCATGTGGTGGGAGGTGGCCTTAGCCTCGGGAACCTCTCCAAGTGCAAGGACAACCTGGGGAGGCATTAGGAGCAAGTTTCTGCAGGCCCCCTGTGTGCTGAGTGAGTGTAGGTGATGCCAGGCCCTCCTGCTCTCTGGCACTCACTGGTTTCCTGCCATCAGCTGCAGCAGCTGGAGGAGGTGCACAGAAACCATGTGTCCTGTCTGTGTGTTAGCGGGGACCCTGGGGAACACAGTGCAGCCAGGCCTGGGGGCAGGGGCCAGCCACTTTCGGCTTTTCCTTCATATTGACTGGAGTCTGCAAATTCCCAAAGGCTAGGCCCTGACCTGCAGGGAGGGTGTCCGTGGTCAGGGTGCAGTGGTGGGAAGGTGGGTGTGAGGCCTGACTCCAGTCCCAGGGCTCCTAGGCTTTGGGCCGGTGGTCGGCATTTCTGAGAGCAGCCCTTGGCTGTCAGGCTCAAGCACAGGCGCGGCCCCACGTGGGGGACAGCAGCACTCTTCATGTTAACAAACAACACATATGTAGCAGTAAGAATCAACTGTAATAACCAACGTGCCTACAGCTCTATACAGGGCATCGCACTTGGCACCTCGGAGGTGGATGGGGTTGGTGTCCCATGTTACAGGTAAGGGAACTGAGGCTCAGAGAGGCCACACAGCCCACAGACATGGGGCCAGGCCTCCAGCTGAAGCTATTCTGACTCCAAAGCCTGAGTCTTGTAGCCACTAGGCCACCAGGCCCAGAAGTAGGTCCTCAAGTCTCGTGGCATCTCTGGAGCTTTCTTACCTGCCACTGGGGGCAGCAGCCTCAAGGTGACGGGAGCAGGGTTCAGCTGAGATTGGGGTGTGTGGATGAGAGCCTGCCTGCTCCTCACTGCTGAGAAGGGGCCATCAATCACCTACCTCCCCGGAGTGGGGGTTTGGGGCATGAAGACTCTGAGCCTGAATGGAGCTGGCAGGGGAGGGTGGCTGGCTCTGCCACACTGGACCATGGGAGCCCTCCCGCCTCTTGGGGCCCGTACATCATGGCCTCTTGGGACCCCCGAGGATGTCTGCTGCTTGCTCTGCTGTTAGGAATTAGATTAGTTTTCCATAAAAACAGGATGTAGTGGGTGATAGGGCTGTGTTAGTCTTTTTTTCTCACTCCTCTTTTTCCAGGAACTGAATGTATAGCTTTAGCCAGGACTGCCCTGTCCCCACCCGCTGCCTCCCACAGGGTGCAGGAAATGTCGGTCTCTGCTCTTAAGTGGCTGCTTAATCGACTCCTCTCATCTGGGAAGCTTGTTTCAACACTAGCGGCTAGTACACCAATGGTGGTGTGGTCTGAGGGCCAGGGAGGGTGTGGGAGGAGGGGCTGCAGGGCCCACCAGGCAGCACTGAAAGGACCACTGTGCCACCAGCCACGCGGTGCTGGACTGAACCTTGGGTGATGGCCTGTGGTAGCTAGCAGGCATGATGGCCCCTCCCCCATGACAACACAGAACTTCAGGGGTTTGTGGGTCCCACTTTGTAAGCCTCGGATTGGGGGGGGGCATTGAATTAAGGAGGTGGTAGAGAGCTATGCAGGGGCCAGGGGCATGCATGGCCCGTGCATGTGAGGATGGGGTTTGCTTGTGTGAGCTTCGTGGCTGCTTTAAGAGAGTCCAGATATTGGGGAGCTGTCGGCATGTGCGCATGTCTGGGAAGGCTGGGCCTTGGCGGCACGTTAGGGAGTGTTGGTTTTGTCCTGCTGGTGCCAGGAGCTAGAGTCCCCTGGCTTCCCTCATTGCTCTGAGTCCTGTGAGGGGGGCTGCTACTTCCCGGCTGCAGGCAAGGAGCTGCCCCACAGTTAAAGACCCAGTTCAGAGGAAGCTGGTCCAGCCTGGCTGTCATTCCCTGGCTGAGCGGCCTTGGCTTCTGATTTGTGAAGACTTTCCTTCCAAAGCACAGCCCCTCCTCATGAGCAGACAACGATGGGACCTCCCTCCACTGTGGGCTCCTCCTCTAAGTGAGGGGTGGGGGACAGCGCTTTGCCTAGGCCGAGAGCTGATGGAACCACACTTTTGGGGATCTGAGATGAGGGGAGGGGAAGCGTGATTTCTAGCAAAGCCAGCTTCCCCCTCAGCCACTTCTCAGAAGGCTGGGGCTTCATGGTTCTGGAGGTTTCAAAGCTGATTTAAGAGGGGAGAAAGCCCCGTGGCCTGCTTATGCAGAAGGACAGGGCCTGCCCCTGTTCACCTTCATCATGAGCTGCCCAGACCTCTGCCTTCCTCGGCAGGACTGCGTTGGGAAGCCGGCCTGGGGCCTCTGCGTTCTGGTCTCCTAGGAATTGGGAGTGGCCAAGTTGGGCTTACAGGCGAAGTTGGCACCTCTGTGGTGGCACGGGGCCTGGCCCAGAAAGGCCAGTGAGCTTTGAGGTCCTAGAGACACCACAGTCACAGGCTGGGAATGCCCCTTGGTAATGACCCCAGATAGAATTCCAGAGCTCAGAAGTGGCTCTGCCCTGGAAGGATAATACTGAAATTCATGAGTGTTTTTTTCTAGAGGAGGGGAGAGGAATTGTGGGGAGATGAGCAAAGGGCACTTGAGCATAATCAGTCAAGTTTCATTCAGTAAAATTTACATTGGCCGAGAATTGTGTCAGAGACAGACAGCCAGTACCCGGAGGAGTGGGACTGGATGTGTAATACTTTCTGTGCTTCTCTGCATCTAAAAAACTTTTGAAAATGAAGAAAAGGAAAGTGAATGTTAGGTGAGCTGGTCAAAGACCTTTGGTACAAAGGGGGAAACTGAGGCCCACCTCCGGCCTGCTGGAGCCCAGGGTTTAGCCTGGGGAGGCCCCCGGCCATCTTGCCAGGCCCGTGCTAGTCATTGCCTTGGCTACTCAGAACAGTGTGGTCCAGGTCCCTGTTCCAGGGGCTGGTTTCCTGGGGGTGGGGCCAGGCCGGTTGTTATGAGCAGACTGTGTTGATTTTTCCCTTGGTCACTTCATGAGCTTGTTGAATTTACAGAGAACGTGTGGGGCCCCTGGCACCCTGTCCGTCCCCAGCCCCGCAGCCACACAGCTGTCCAAAGCAGCCACCTGGGCCTGGACCTCAGAGACAGGTAGGCCATCCTGGTGTTCACAGTGCAGAACCTTGAAACCCAGCTGAATCAGTCATGGTTTCCCAGAGAAACAGAACCAACAGGATACAGATAGATATGACATCCTACGTAAGGTATATATACACCCATATATATTTATGCATCTGTGTGTACATATATATACACGCAAGACAGAGAGGAGATTTATTTTAAGAAATCGGCAAGTCTGAAATTTGCAGGGCAGCCCAGCAGGCTGGAAATTCAGGCTAAAGTTGATGTTGCAATCTCTAGACCAAATTCCACAGGGCAGCGCCTGGAGAATTCCTTTTTCCTCAGGGGGCCTCTGTCTTTGTTCTTAAGGCTTTCATCCGATTGGCTGTGACTCACTCTGAGAGGGTCATCTGCTTTACTCAGAGCTGACTGATTCAAATGTTAATCCCAACCAAAACATACCTTCACAGCAAACACAGACGGGTGTTTGACTAAACTGGGCGCCCAAGTTGACGCGTATAATGAACCACCGCACCCACGCTGCTCCGTTACAACCTGCAACTGTAGTAAGAAAACACAAACTGGGAGCTGATTTGCACGTGATGTCTCTGGCCACACCTCCAAGCTCTCAGGCAAGTCCCCTGACCCCATGCCTTCCTCCAGAAAGGAGATAGCTATCAGGTTCTCCAAGGACACTGGGTGTCACCTGTCATCTGGTCCTCACACTGGTTCTGCAAGGTTCTCACTCAGTTACACATTTGTAAGGTGCCTCCTGGGGACAGGTGCTATGCCCAGGGGAGCCTACGCTGGGGAGCACGATGGTCATAAGGCAAATGTTACCAAGGGGAAACCTCGACACAGGGCAGGCAGCCCGATCTCCTGATGAAATACGCAGATGATAACAGCCCCTTTCCTAACACCCAGACACCCTCACCACCAAGCTCCCTCATCCCTGGGAAGGTCAAGGTTCTGAAGGGGCCTGCAGTTCCCCTCCCCCACCTGGCCTGGCAGCTCCCAGGAGCCAGTGACCCCGCCCCCACCTGCCAGCAGGAAGTGGCCAGGTGGCATTCCTCCCTAAGGGCCTTAGAGAGCAGGGCCAGCCTGTGACCAGGCTCTGAGGCCATTTGCACCAGCCAGATCAGACAGGCCAAGGGACTTGGGGTGTCTGCTAGGGGACTGCTGAGTCACAGGGTGGGCCTGAGTCAGTGCCCCAACCTCATGTCCTGTGCCCAGAGCTGAAGAGGATATGGGGGCCCCAGCTCTGCCTTGGGTGGACCCCCACTTTGGGAAGGTGGCACTGACCCCAAGGGGTGGCCACTGGAAGGGGTAAGCAGCCCAGAAGCTCGTTGGAAGCCCCTGTTGCTTCTGGGCCCAGCAGCTGTGGGCCATCCTTAAAATGGGCATGTCTCCACTCGGGGAGGCAGGACTTGTAAGACGGCAGCAGACAGAGAGCCAAAAGGACAGGTGCCCTCCACCATGTAACTAGAACAGAAGGTCTTTATCCCTCAAGGAGAAGTCCAGGTCACACTGTCGGGTTAGACACCCATCAAAAAATAGGTTGTGGCAAGTACAAGGTTGGCACTAAAGTAATTGTGGTTTAAAAGGTTAAAAATTATTGCCAAAACCGCAGTTACTTTCGCACCCACCTAATAGATTGTGATGAATAATCCTGTTGCTTGTTCCTTCTGAGTTTGAAGAATTACTCACCTGTGTCCTTAGTTCCCGAGTGCAGGTTGTCAGTCTGTAGGGCACATTGGCATCCCGTGGGTGGGGGGTAGGTGGGGGGGGTGTTACAACACTGACTGCAGGCCCCATCTCTGAAGGTCTGGCAAGCCTGAGCATCTGCATTGCCACCAAATCCCCAGGTGATGCTAATGGTGAGGCCTGGGGTCCCCACTTTGAGAACCACAGCTCTATGGAGTGGGTTATGCTAAATTTGGTCACGGTAAAGAACTTGATGGGAAAACGTGGTGGCCTCCTGGCTGAAGGGGACTTTGGGAAGGTCCTGTTTCCTGTGATGGAGACCCGGGTATTGTGTGTGGCGCAGGTGTGTGCCACAGCAAGTCTCGCCTTGCCATCCTCCCTCTGCCCTCCTCTGAGTCCCCTGAGAGCTCCCAGCGCTTTTCCACCCTAGGGCGTTGGCACTGGATGTTCCTCTGTGGGCTCCCCAGCTGAGGCCCCATCTCTTCATGTTACTGGGTCTATGGCCACACCTGACATGCAACAGGCTGGTCCGTGTGTGTGTGGTATTTGGGGGCTTGCGACAGCTGTGGATCCGTGTCCTAACTCACAGCCCGTGCTCTCCCGCCCTGTGACCCAGCTCACGGCACTGGCTGTGGGTGCTGTCGTGGAAGGTCTGTCATCCTCTCTTGTCCTCTGTCCCACGCGTAGAGGAGGGAGGTGGCCGCCCTCGCCCCAGAGCCAGAGCAGCTCTGGGAAGGGCCATTGAGGGCAGTCAGTACGGAGTGGGTTCTGTCTGTGAGAGGATTTGGGTGGCTCAGGCTCGAGGACAAGGTGCGAGGCTTGGATGAGAGGCCTGTGTCCTAGTTCAGGAGAGTCCCCCGAGCAGCGTGGCCTCATCATGCCCCTTATTTCAGGTGCCGATGATGGTGCCACCTCTGTAGGAACCCCCACACTGTGGGAAGGGGCCACCCCGTAGGAACCCAATCAGCAATTAGCCTGGAATCCAGGGGTAGGGGTGGGTGTGGGAGTGGCTCCAGGTCATAGAGCATCTTTGTTTACCCAGAGCCTCACGCCAGTCTCTTTCTGTGCTAATCAGCGCGGTCCCAGAGGCCTCTGGACTCCTGGGGTCAGGGAAACAGTGTGAGGGGCCGCTCCAGACCCACCTCCGCTGCACACTCCAGAAAGCAGGGAAGTGGCTGCGCCCTCTTCAGTTTTACAGTGAACGCATTCCTGAAGCCCGTATGCGTCTCCCCTCATCCTCACCCCGCTCTCAAGAGAGTCCCCTACTAGCCCCCTGCATGGGCCCATTCCCCACGTGTGTCTATCAGTAAAGCCTCACAGTCACCTGGGAGCACAGGGCCAGAACTGCTGTCCCCACTTTCTAGATAAGAGAAAGAGGGTCATGGAGGAGAAGCAGCTGCTTGCATGTGGTCTGCGGCCACCTCTCCTCAGGGCCAGCCTCAGGCCTTTCCCGGCCTTCTCGGCCTCTTGCACAGAGGAGCTGCTTGCATGCCCACCCACCCCGGCCACCAGCAAGGCCCTGCTCTCGAGGAGCTGCTCCCTGCAGCGGTCTCATGCCAGGCAAGCATGTTGGCCACCAGCTCACCAGCTGGACACCAGGCACATCTGAATCATACCCTGGAACTGTAGGCCTCGCCGGGTCCAACCCCCGAGCTGCTGTCCTATCACCACGGCTGTTTCTGGCTGTGCCCCCGCTAGGCGGGCGTCCTCTGTCACAAGACGCTCTGGCAAATGGTACAACAGGAGCGTTTTGCTGGTACAGAGCTCACGGTCAGGCCTGGCAGTGCTCATAAGGGTGCAGTGAGGACCCTGTGTGGCCTGGTGAGAGTCACCACATGGCAGGGCCTGCCCTGCATGGGCTGGGGGTACAGTTCAGCTGGGGGGGGGGGTCCTGCCTGTCCCTAGGGAGTCTTGGTGGTGGGGAGTGACCTGAAGATCAGGCTGGAGCCCTGCCCGAGGCTGACCCACTGGAGAGGTGGAGGGCGCCACCTATGCTGGCCTTAGGGACCCCATGACATAGTCTGACTGTCATCCACTCACTGTGGCCCTTTGTGCAGGCCCCAGCTGTGGCCCCTTCCTGAGGGGGAAGAGGGAGTTGCCACACCACAGCCCATGCAGAGGTGGGGCCCACCACACATCAAGGTCCCAGGTCCATAAACTACTCCCTTCCTGCAGCCCTGCCCTCCCCTCTGTTTACCTGTGTCAGCTGCAGAGATGTCCAGGCAGATAAGAGCCTGCTCTCTTCCCACCCTGGCAGTCAGGGGTCTCCACCCTGCAGAGTACAGGCCGCACCCCTGCCCTGGAATCCGGCTGTGGCAGGGTGGTTAGTGCTGACCCCCTTCAGGGGAACTGAGCACGTACCTAACAAATATGTGCTGTTCTGCAATGGGCTGCAGCCATGTCATCTCTGTTTTCTGGGGACACTGGCAGTGGGGAGGGTCCTAGGAGAGGAGGGCAGGTCTGATGTGAGGGGAATGTTTCACTGGCAGGGAAGGGGGTGCTCCCGGCTGTGCTGGGGGCTGGGGGAGGCGGTATAAACAGGCTTGAGGAGTACAAAGTGCCCCTCCTTGCTCATCTGTGCACAGAGTGCCCCCATGCTCACTGTAGGGTGTTGGGAGGCCTGTAGATGGTCATCGAGGCCAGGCCGCCTTTGCCCCCAAGGAGCTGCTCTTGTCAGTACGCGTCACCCCAGCTTGGGCTCCCTCACGTGAGGCAGCACTGGTGGTTGAGAGCTGGGATGCAGGTGTTCAGATCCCCACTGCTCTACCTGCTGTCATCTTGGGGAGCTGGCTGTCTCCTCACAGCCTTGGTCTGCTCATCTGTGAAATGGGCATAGTGGTATCAGCCTGGCTTGTGTGGCAGTCTCATGGGCGATGCCTGTGGTGTTGTTGATGGTGGGCTATTGGGACCCCCAAGACTTGGTTTAGTCCCCCTCCCCCATTTTGGGGGCTATCTGGGCCTCTTGGCAGCTGTCCTGCAAAGGGTAGGCCTATTGATGTCTGCCGGGCCCCTGGATACCCTGTGGGCAACCCGTACTCCCTAGGCAGGTGGCCATCCCCTCCTACCACCCATGCCGTCCCTTTGTCCCCTGCACTGTCATCTGTCTGCAGCTACCCACCCCCAACCCCTTAAACAGGTGGTTCATCAACAGCCTGGGGCTCAGTGTGGCTGGGAGGTGGCATTCTGCTGGTGTTCTCCAAACCTGTGGGGAGTGAGCAGGTCTGTGGTGGGCCTGTGGCTGCCTCGTGCCTCTTGTGGGGTTTCTCTGTGCCCAGCTCACAGCAGCCTAGGCCCTCGGCATTCACCATGGCTTCACAGAGCAGGTGCAGGGAGGGGACCTGGTTGTCCTCAACAGGTCAGGTGAACCATAAAACTGGTGTTCTGGTCGCCATACTAATTAACCTGGACGTCATGCTAGTTAAACTTGTGCCACGGCACCCAGGGTTCATGGCTGGGCTCCAAGTAGGTAATACAATGTCCCTTGGCTGCCGAGGGCCCCTCCCTCTGCCCAGGCCTCCCCTTCACCCGTGTTGCCTCTTTGACCCTCGTCTTCTGTTGTCTTCAGGCAGACAGACCCCTTTTCTACCACAGGCCTCAGTCTTCTGTGAGACGGAAGGGATTCCTGTGAAGGTCTGAGTTTTTAGAGCTTTGTAAACTGAAGTGCTATAGAAACCATTTCTCTCCTCTCAAGAGGGGTGTGCATTAGACGCTGCCCTTGTTTCTCTCAACTTTCCTTTTCCTTTGGAGCTGGGCAGGGAGTGGCCACAGGGTCGTACCCTTGCGACTGACTGCCCAAGGTGCTGTGGGAGCAAAGCCCCTGAGAATGCCAGTGTGTGGCCAGTGCCATAGTTGCCAAGGGGATAGAGAGGCCGTGGCCACTCATGAGGGTGGGCTTCCCGGGTGGTGGGTGCTGCAGGTGGGACAGGGTCCTGGGTGGGCATGTGCTGCAAAATGTGTCAGGGAGGGTGATGAGCAGGAGGCGGGTGATTGGAGGGGCAGATGGCTGAAGTGCCAGGTGTTTCAGGAAGACTAACAGGCTTTGCTCAGGCTGTGGGCATGGCAGGTGAGGGAGGGTCTGAACCAGCCAGGCCCCCTTAGCTCCCCTTCCCACCCTCCACGTGCTCTGTGCTGTTCAAGGGTCCCTGCGTGCCTGGAGATCTGAGGTGCCAGGCCGCACTGCCCATGCTCACCCTGACCGGAGTTCTTGTCCTGAAGGGTGGGCGGATGCCCGGCTGCCTGGGCCAACCTCGCCAGATTTCCTCTTCCAGAAAGTTAGGCTTGATCTAAGCCCTGGGTCACCTCTGGGCCTGAGTCTGGCTTCGGTTTTTGCCCCCTGCCTTGGGGGGCATGGCAGGTGTGACCACCTGAGTGCTGTGGGAGCCACTGTGGGAGTGTAAGGCCTAGTTCCCTGGGCAGTTACCTTCCTGTGGAGGGTAGGGGACAGCCAGTCACTGCCTGGCACCCCCTCTGCCATGTTTCCCTTCCCGCTTCCTCCTATCCTTGCCCCGCCTGCCTGCTGGCAGAAGCTAGCAGGGAAGTGTTTATGGGTTTCTCCTCCAAGCCAAATAAGGCAGACTATTTGGGAGATGCAGCTGGCTGGGGGAGGGGTGGGGCTGGGACCAGGACCCCCGCCCCTTGAAGCTGCCTGACCTGGCAGCTGTCATCTGGGGATCCTGGGTCTCTTGTCCCTGGGCCCTCCCTGGCCTCTGAGGAGCCTTGCCCAGCTGGTAGCACAAGGCAGGCCCACAAGGTGTCTGCCTGGTCAGGAGACCCCGGGTCCAGTTATTCTGCTGCTGTGGCTCAAATGACTCCTGTCCTTCCCAGCCTCCAGCCCCTTCTGTGAAAGGAGAGCCTGGGATATGCGACCCAACCCCCTGCTGTGGTATATTTCCTCCAGTCTCCTTTTTCCCTCTTGATCAGTCCACCTGGTAATGATTCTAGGAATACATGAGAATGTTCTCCTTGTAAAAACGCAAACCTTTCAGATAGAGCCAAGGACCCTTCTGTACAGGGGAGCATTGACGTCAGCTTGGTGTTGATCTTTCTGGGCCTTTTTATACATCTATGTACACAACTCGTGTTGGTGTTTTACTTTTAATCTTACGCAAGAGGAATCGTGGTGTGCATATATGGGTGACCATGGTTTGGAGTGTCCAGCAGTGTCTTAGACATTGGTCCATATTCGTTCTCTCCTACTATGTGCCAGGCACTGTTTCAACTGCAGCCTCTGATGGGCGATAGTTATGATCCCTACCACTTAACAGCTGAGGGAACTGAGGCACAGAGAGGCCCCCATCTCCTGCAGAGCTGGGTGGAACCACCAGATTGCAGGCTCCAGCCCTATTTTACAGATGGGGGACTAAGGCCCAGAGGAAAGCTAGGACAAGTTTCCTGGTTCCTGGCAAGGACTCTGTGCCACTGAACCACATTCTTCCAGAACTTCCTCCTAACGACTTAGCCCTTGGCCATCAGCCCTTTTCTCTTCGGCCCAGCAGGCTAGCCCAGGCCCTTGGAGCCTCACCCTAGCAGGAGCACAGTGGGAAGAGGAAGAAATAGCTGTGTGACAGGCAGCGGCCCTGGGATCTGGGCCCCGCCCCCTCCGTCTGCCCCTCTTGACTCCATTTCCTCCATGTGCCAAGGCCCTGGCCACCACTGGGAGGGGCCTGGTTGACCCCCACCAGGGTGGGAGGGTGAGCGGCTCTGCCCCAGCCCTGGTTTCCTATGTTGGTCCTGCTACCCACTCTGACCTGCTAGTCCTGGACCAACCTTTCCTGCCTATTTGTCAGCAGTCTGTCCTATGGGCCAGTTTGGCAGCCCCTGCACCCTGACCTAAGGGTGACCCTCATTCCCCTGCCTTCTGAACTCAGGGCCACTTAGACCCACACCATTTCCCGGGGAGGCGGTATCAGCCCCAGTCCCTGGGGCTCCCTCAGTTTCCTCACCTGCAAAGTAGAGGTAATGATATTCCCCTTGCAGGTCCACAGGAACAGTGATGGTACTACTAATAGTGATGGCCACAGTGTGTCCACCACCTGCCCAGGCCTCACCACCTCTCCCTGGGACCCTGGCAGTTTTAGCCATCTCTCCCAGGGTCCTGTCCTCCCCTGTGGGTTGCAGGGCAGTGTGATGTCGTGCACAGGCTGCTGGGTCTGTTTCCTGGAATCTCCCTGCAAATGGCGCTAAACATAACTGCCCCCGAGGGCTGCTGTGAAGACCCTGTGAGCAGCCATGCGTGGGGTGCCGGCCCATCACTACTGCAGCCCTTTGTGCCGCGTGATTTGTCCTGCTTCGTCGATGGGGAAACCAAGGCTCGGAGCAGGCAGTCCTTGCTGGAGTTCCCTCAGGAAGGAGGGGGCGGGGAAGATCCAGGCGATTCCAGGGCCTGGCGGTCTCCTTTCCACTGAGGCATAAGCTCGCCTCTGGAGGATGTGTCCCAGATGCTGCGCGTGACCTGGGGTCTTGGTCTCGGGTATTTGGTGGCTGTGACATCCAGCCCTCTGTGTGGAATGTCCCAGCTGAGTGGTCCCGGATGCGTGTGACTTTCATCGCTCTCCCTTTTCGCCTTCCCTTCCTGACCTGGCAGCAGCTGCGGCTCAGGGCAGTCTGTCCTGTTTCCGGGCCTCAGTTTCCTCATCTATAGGACGAGGATCTGATGTGCTGGGTGAGGGTCTGGGAGGGGTTAAGTTTGTGCTGGTGGGGTAAGGGAGCTCTTTCCTACCCAGCTTGGCTTTCTCACTCCCCCCACCCTCATCCTATTGTTCCTGGCTCAGGAAAAGGCATATTTCCCCCATGAGGTCACTATCCTGTCCACTGGCAGCTCCTGATGGGGAGGTGGGAGTTGTCTGGGCAGGGCAGCCCTGTTCCCCCTTCTCTGATGTGTTTGGTCCCTACCTCCTCTCGGGCTGAGTCCTTCCTTCTCTGCTGGAGCCTGGGGCTGACCGAAACCTCCTTTGGCCTTCGCTGAGTCAGCTAGACTTGAAGGCCCAAAGCAATGCCACCTCGTCCGAGCGGTCTGCTCTGATGCCCTGGGCCTCCTCGGCATGCAGTCACTGTGGGGCCATGTTCATGGCCTTAGACCAGCAGCCCTGATGGACAGACTCGGAGTTTTCTGAAAGCCCTGGATGTGGAGCCAGGAGTCTGGACCTAAACGCCTGGCTGTACCACCCATCACAGAAGCTCTCCCCTCTGAGAACCTCTGTTACCTCATCTGAACAATAGGGGAGTGCAAGAGTTGGCCCAGGTTCTGCTATTGAGGCCAGTTTGCCTCTGCTCCCGGGCTAGCCCGAGGTCACTCTTGCTCTGCTGGCTGGCCTCTCACCCCGTCGCCAGTTCTTGATGACAAGGGGAGGTCAACATGGTAGGAACATAACCCAGCCCCTACGCTTTGCCTGACCCCTGGGCTGCCCTGCTGGGCCTGGGAGCCAGTGGCCTATGTTTTCCAGCTCACATCCCCTGGACCGCCATCCAGAGCTGTCCAAGCGCCACCCACATGCCCAGTGCCAGCTTGCTGGCAATGCAGATGGCAGAAGATAGAGTCAGGGAGACCAGCCAGGGCTGGGCGAGCTGGCAGGCTCCAGGCAGGAAGGCTTGGGCAGGCTGTGCTCCAGGGCATCCTGGGACCCTTAGGAGAGCTAGAGCCTCAGTTTCCTCATCTATGTGGGTGGAGACGCTCACCTGCCAGGGCACTCACTGCCTTTCTCTAACTGTTGGATGTGTCCCCTGTGCCTTGACAGTGTCTTCTCTTGGGTCAGCTGTGTGGCAAATGAATGAATGAATGAGGAATGAATGAATGAAGGACTCTGGAGGGGGGCGTTGTTGTCCATTCCAGGGCAGGTCTTATGCTGGGCTATGGCTCACACGGATCCTTGCCAGGGTGGGGGCAGCAGCCTGTGCAGTCTGTTCCAAAGTGCTTCCCATGCTCCCCTCTGACCCTGCTCCCTCTCTCTGACTCTTCGTCTCCCATTTCCCGCTTTTGGGCTTTTGGCCCACAGAGTTTCTCTGAGTTTCTCTTCTTCCTGCTCAGCCTGGGGGTGGGGAGAGGATGGGCGAGGACTGGCCCCTTGCTTACCTCATGGCTCCACTGGTAGCAACAGACCTGGCTCGGGCCAACGCCTGCCCTTCAGGCTCTGGTTTCTGAAATCTTCACTGATTTCAGGGACTGTTTATTTGTTCATTTTGGTCAAATACACATAACATAAAATTTACCCTCTTAACCATGTTTAAGTGTATGGCTCAGTGACATTAAGTGTATTTCTCAGTATTGAGCCATCATCCCCATCATCTGCAGGACTTTCTCATCATCCTAAACTGAAACTCTGCATCCATCAAACACTAACTGCATTCCCCCTGTCTCAGCCTTGGGGCCCCTTACAGTGCCAGGCCGGGGAGCCTGTAGGAGATGTGCGGAGGAGAGAACCTGTCCCTCCTCGGGAACTGTGCCTCTGCCTCCAGGAGCTTCCCTGTGCCTACTCCATGTTAGATGCCCTGTCATGGGCTTTCGAATGCCATCCCTGGTGCATGTATCCTTGCTCAGTGCCTAGTGTCCCTGGCAGATGAGAACGTGACTGCCTGAGGGCAGGGACCTGCAGAACAGGTCTTCAGGAGACAGTTACTCCGATGATGGGTGGGTGGGTGGGTGACAGATTGGAAGGACCGATGGATGGGTGGGTGGGTGGATGGGTAGATGGATAGATGGGTGGATGGGTGGGTGGGTGGATGGGTGGATGGATGGAAGGTAGGTGGGTGGGTAGATGGATGGATGGACAGACAGATGGCTGGCTGGCTGGAGAAGCTCTCACCAGGCTGCTATAAAAGGGGAGGGTGCCACCTCTCTGGGGATAGGGCTGGGGCTGGCACTGTGGTGGGGAGAGAGGCAGAGCCCAGCGGCCTGAAAAGTGCAGTTCTGGAAAACAAAGGAACTTTAGAAGGCTTCTTTGCCATAAGTGCATTTCCCTTCTGCCGCTTGGGCCGGATCAGATTGATTTTTTTTTTTAATGAAAATGTATAATTGTTGTAAAACTTTAGATTTAGAGTTGAGCTGATCACTATAACTAGTGTGGGTAATGGAAGGAGGAGGCATCTTAAGTTTAGGGCCGGCTCCCTGGGGAGTGGGAGCATGCTACAGTGTCCAGAAAGGAAGGCGGGTGACCCGGAACTTGGAATCACAGCACCAACCGTGTGGTTCTTTGGGGTTCACATGTTGCTGAGGTGATAGAAGGGGTTTAGTTAGAGGGTTGGTGGGAAGGGACTGAAGCCCTGCACTAGGCACCTCACATCTATGATTCGGGATTAACTCTCCTGGTGACCTTCGGGCAGGTAGTTTTAATGCCACTGTACAGATGTGGAAACAGGCTTGGCGGGCACGCTGACCACAGGGGCTGCAAGACGGGATGAGAGTTGGCCTTGTTCTGTGGGCGGCAGCCGTCTCCTAGCTTAGCAGCTCGGCTGCGGCAGCTCTGGCTCCTCTTGCGACCATCTCCTCTCACTTCCTCTGAGATGCCTGAGCTCCTGGTTTGGACGAGAGACTTGTCCCAGGGCCTTTGGTGAAGGTGGAGGTGGAGGTGGGAGGGGCGCGTGAGCCAGCCTGTGTTCCCTCTAGTAGACATCCTGGGGTCCCACGTCCTGGCGAGGATGGGGGACAGGCAGAGATCTGGACAACCCCCCACACTGAACCACTGGTGACCAGGGGCTTGGGCGTCGGGGGAGGGTGTCAAGTGTCAGTGGGGTGCTGCTGGGGTCTCAGTGGTCTGAGTTCTGTGAGGAGTTCCTGCTTTGTCCTGGCTTCTGAAGTGGGACCACTGAGGGAGTCCAGCTATGGCCTCTCCCAATTGCAGGGGTCCTAAGAGCCAAACCTTCTTTCTAGCACAGGAGGGGATGCCATCGTCACTAGCTAGTGACTGGCAGCAAACTGTGCTGCCTCATCAGCAGCAGCTGCCCTCAGCATGTTTCAGATGCTTTTGTCTCTGGAAGACCCTGGGAAGGTCATTGTGATCAGAGGCCATGGGGCAGGCCGGGCTCAGGGTCATGCCCCCAAGGGGATCCCCATACTTGGAAGGCATGGAAGGGGTGCAAAAGTGTCTTCCAGACAAACGCTGCCTGTTGGCGTTGTCTCCAGAGGCCTGTGACTCTGGTCCATTCTGTTCCCAGAGGAGATGACCTGGACCTGGCTTATTTTTAGCACACCCCACCTGGCCCTGTCGCGTCTCCCAGGAGACATGGTCTGTGGAGCCATGTCCACAGCCAAGCCCATCAGTCTCAGCCCTGGCGGTCCAGACAGCTCCTAGGGATAGGTCTGAGTCATGACCGGGCTCAGGGCTTGCAATTGGGGGTCTGAGGGGCAGAGAGTGAAGGCAGGACAACAGGCTCCCCTCTCAGCAGACAGCTTCTGGAGCTGGCTTTTATCCCATGCCTCTCAGTGGAAAGAGAGGAGTCAGTTCCCTCTGCTCATAGACGTCTGGGTTGTGGAGCTGCGCTGTCCAGGAGGGCACAGATTCATGGTGGGCACTGTTGCCTGCCGAGTCCTGTGCTGTCATCCTGGGCCTGCGTGGGCAGGGCTGGGGTCAACCTGGGCCACCTTGCTAGTGGCGGCGAATGAGAAGCGGGGTGGGAAGAGGTGGCTCCAGCCCTGGGGGCCTCGCCAGTGGTGCCCATGTGCTACTGGCCCCCTTGGACAGCATGCAGTGCCTCTCGGGCACCCCAGGAAAGACTAAGTGGGTTCCCAGTTCCTGTGATGAGCTCTGCATCAAACATGCAGCATCTCCATGTCATCTTCTGATAACACAGTTCCTGGGGGGCAAGTGAGGTCCCCCAGCCACCCTGCTGTACTTTGTCGAGATAGCGTCAAACAGGGTGAGACTCTGGAAAGTACCAACAGGGTGGAAAGACGTGTTGAGTTAATAAGAGGAAAGGCGGGAACAGCTGCTGACACAGAGTCAGAGGCAGGAGCCAGGCCAAATGCTCCATGCTGGGCAGTTCCACTCAGTGTGACGTGTGAGGTCCTGGGGAAGGCATAGCCACAGGGGCGGGGCTGCTGCAAAGGTGGCCTGTCTGGGGACACAATGTGGCCATGGATGTGCACAGGTGGCATGTAGCATGTTGTCTGGACTAAGTGACAGGTGATGTGTCACGTGTTGAGCACCATGGCTCCCCCATGCTGGGAGGTAGGCACCCTTGCAGGGGTGACAAGCACAGTGTGGGGGGATGATTTCCTGGGGGGCATTGTCCTGGGAGGGTGATGTTTGGGGGATGGTATTCAGAGGGCTAGTCCCAGGGGGGCAATGTGGGGGCGTGGGGTTGGCCATCCCCTGCGTGCAGCCCTGCTAACCATGGGTCTCCCCCTGCAGCCTGCCTGCTCCGCTCCAACGCGCTCTCGCTGGTCTACCTGCTATTCCTGCTGCTGCTGCCCTGGTTCGCGGGCCCCTCCCGGCAAAGCATCCAAGGTAAGAGCCGGGCAGTGGCTCCTGCCTGCAGGAGGGGGACTCGGGGTTCAGAGCTCTTTGTCTGCGTGCACCCAGCCCAGGCACCCAGGGGGAGGGAAGCGTTGGGGGCTCCTCAGAAACCCTGGGCAGCGAAGAAGTTTCTCTGCGGTTTACCAGTCATAGGTAAAGGCTGAGCAGTCCCAAGTCTCATTTTCATCATAGATCTCTGCTGATCTCAGAATCTCTTTTCTGACCACATTTCAGGGGCATGTTAAAGAAAATGGGGGGGTCGTTGGATGGATTACCCTGATCCTGGGGTGATCCCCCTGTCATGGGCTCAGGCCCAGAGCTGTGGGCTGGCCAGTCTTCCCACCAGCTCCCTCTCCCGTCCCCTACCCTGCTCCAGCACCATCTCTGCAGCCTTTCTGCCTGGCAAGACTCCAGCCAACCTCTAAGTTCAGTCACCGCATTGGCTTTCACTGCCCCCCACCCCATAGAGTCAGGCTCCACCCATGTTTGCTGGCACTCCGTGGGGCTTCGGTTTACTTCTAGCTACCTCGTACTTCAGGTAGTTGGACACACAGTGTCTCCATCTAGGTCCTGAGATCCTGGAGTGTGGGCTCTGTCTCAGGTTTCTGTGTCCACCACGCAGACGGATGTAGGAAAGCCCATCAGGGAGGCTATGCCCACAGGAGGGTCTGGACAGTGGGCTCACAGTGTGGACCCATCTGGGAGGGGCTGAGAGTGGACAGGCCATTGCCCCGTCTCAGGACCCCATGTAGGAGAGGGACAGGGCGAGTGCAGGCAGAGCACAAGCACGTCCCCTGTGGAGGGAGATGCAGAGCTGCAGCGGATGACATGGGGACAGATGGCAGGAGGGGCCCCACCCCTACATATGGGGACCGGGCTGTGCTCTCTGGGTACTTCAGTGTCTATTTTTATCCCAGCTTTTCAGTCAGGGCAAGTGCCCAGGGACCCATCCCCAAAGGCTGCCCTGTGTCCCCGGGTGGGAAGGGCTCTTAGGTTTCAGAGGGTGAGGAGAGGCACCCAGGCTTCAACGAGGGTCCTGGGGAAGCAGGTTGCCGGCAGCATGAGCCCCAATACCCTTCAGAGATGGGTGAAAAGTCACCCAGCAGGCAGGCCGAGGGTTTGGCTGAGACCATGAAGGGAGACGCCCACTGCCCTTGGGAGGTGTTGGCTGCAGCAGACTGGCCGCTCGGGGGCCTTGGGGACCTCTGAGTGTCCTGTGGCTGCTGAAACAATTGCCGCACTGAGGAGCTGGAACCACACGTGTTTGTTCTCTCAGGTCTGGAGGTCAGAAGTCCTGCACTGTCTCCCGGGGCTAGAATCAGGTGTCACAGGACTGGTTCTTCCTGGAGGCTCCAGGGGAGAACACGTTTCCTCGTCTTTTTCTTGCTTCTTGGCCTGAGGCTCCTCCCTCCATTATTCAGGCTGGCAATGGCCAGTCAAGTGTCACCCCCGTCACCCTGACTCTGGCCCTCCTGCTCATCTCCCACCATTAGGATCCTATGATAACACTGGGTCCATGCAGGGACCCAGGATCAGCCCCTGTTTTAAGGTCAACTGATTGGCAATCTGATTCCCTTTCACCGTGTAAGGACACTTATTCATGGGGTCCAGGCACTGGGGTGTGGATGTGCTGTGGGAGGGGTCATTCTGCCTCCCACAGGGGGACAGGTCACCCCCTCCCTGGCCTGTCACACTGGCTCTTACTGCCCCATCATGCTGCCTCCTTGCTCGGGGTGTTTGCAGAGGGCACTGGTCTTGGAATACATGGAGAGTTCAGGTGCAGAGAAGAAAGGGGGCCCAGCACAGGCACAATTCTAGGAGCTGCTGGGGACTAGGCCAGACCCCTCCCAGGCTGACTCAGCTGTCCACCCAAGACTCCCAGCTCAGGCCAGCTGGGCCCCCCTCCCCTCCCCACCCTGGGGGAGGGCCTGCTGGGCAGAGTCTACCACCCATGCCATCCTCTTCTTTGCACGGAGCCAGTTCTGTCTGTTCCCAGGCCCTCAGCTAAAAGCTGCTGTCCTGTAAATATTTCAGTAAATATTTCACGCCCCTTATGTGACTGGAAACACTTTCCTCTGATCGGCAGTGGAGGAAGTGCAGGCTCCTGCCAGGCCAGGGCCAGGGCAGGCGTCCGGAGTGGGGAGGGTGAGGGTGCAGAGGGAGAGGCAGTGGGAAGACTTTCCTCCTGGCCTCTGTCTGTCCGTCTGCTGGCCTCAGAGGCCCTGCAGAGACAGGAAGACTGGGTTTTTACGGGCAGGAAAGAGGAAAGTGGGAGGCCTGCCCATGCCTGAGGGCTTGGCCAAGGGTTCATGAGTTGTGTAGCTCTAGGCCTTGGCTCTGGCATCTGGTGGAACGTCAGATGCTGCCTGGGGCCCCTTGGGCACTGTCCCCTGGCCCCATCCCCACATGGGTGTTAGTCTGACCGAAGGGGAGCTGGGGTGCAGCTCCTTGTGCAGGGAGAGGCGGAGTCTGGAGATACCTGCCTCAGTGTTTCCTCAGGGAAGTTCCGGCTCCTTCCTTGGTCACTTTGCCCAGCGCTGGGGGCTAGGGCTGTGGGCGTGGGCCGTGTGCCCACAAAGGACAGGGCAGAGGTGCAACGGAAGCTGCAGGGAAACTGTGGGGTCCGCTCCCAGTGACCTGATTAACATTTAGGGACTCAGGGAGGCCCATCTCTGCCTTAGAACAACCCCCCGCCACCCAGAGGCTGCCCTGCCAGCACCTGGGCTTTGTTTTAACTTAGGTGCTTGCATGAAGGGTGGAGGGCCTGTCAGGCAGGGCCCTGTCTGGTCCACTTCTCAAAGCAGCACACATGAGGATCCCTAACATCTGCTGGGAGAGGAGACGAGCGGCCCCTGGGTGTCATTCCCGTCATCCTCGCCCAAACAATACATTGTGTGATCTCGTGCCTGTGAACAGAAGACTCCCCCCACCCAGCTCTCAGCAGAGCAGATGATGCACCCCCTCCCCCAACAGGTTTACACCCTGTCCCTGTCGTGTCCCCATCCTGCCCCCTACCCCCCGCACTCTCCTTGGTGAGATGGGGCCTCAGACACCTGGAAGATGCCCCTTCTCAGAGCACTTCCAGGAATACCCACGTGCACCCCATGGGCCCTGCTTGGCCCTTGCCAGGCTGTATGTGTCGGGGGAGGGGAGGCTCATCACAGCCCAGGAGCTCAGCCCCGAGGTTGGCACCACACCTGCAAGGGGCCTAGGCTACCCCGGAAGCCCTATGAGCAGGGCCTTCATGGACCACGGTTCAAGGGGAAACCAAGGGCATCAGGCAGGGGATCTGGCTGTGAACTGGCTGGGAGGGGGCCCGTAGGAATCAGGGCCCTGACGAGGGTGGAGACGCTGTGAGCCTTTGCAGGCTGAGCGTCCACCACGCCAATTCTGGGGACTCAGACCCAGGGCTCCTGCTCTGGGTCAGACAGATGCTCTTTTACAAACCCCCGTTTGGGAGGACCCCTCTACCCCTTCCTGTGCCTCTGGGACCCATAGACTCCCAGCCTTACTTTCTGTTTCTCTGGAGATTCTTGCCCAAACCTGAAGACCCTAAGTGAGGACCCAGCACCTTCAGGATGGGCGATTTCTATGCGCACCCCTCCCCTGCCATGGACAGAGGTGAGGTGTACCTGCCACACAAGTTCAGGGCCTTGTCCATCTACAGTGCTCCCTGCCCATGTGATCTTCAAGTGTTGAATGACACTCAGATCCCCAGTGGAGAGGGCAGGTAGTGCCTTCCAACAACTGCATTGGATGGTCCAATGCCCGCCTCCTTTTTCCCCCCAGCTTCCCTCTTCCCTGCCCACTAATGGTACCCGTTCCTCCCAGCACTGAGGGCCGAACCTCAGAGTCCACAGGGACCTATTTCCAGCACCTCTAATGGCCCCGGCCGCACCCCTTATCCTTCCTGAGCAGATGCAAGAATCCCTTACCTGCCTGGCCCCCTGCTTGCCCACAGCCAAAGGCTGCCCTCTGGGCTCACCCATTCCTGCTGCCCACGTGTGAATTCCCAGGGGACTGGCTGCTTCCAGCTCAGTTGGGTTTGTGCAGGCAGGAGAGCATCCCAGCTTTCATAAGTAGTGTGTTGAGTGCCAGGCAGGGCCTCCCCTGGACAGGCCAGGCCAGACCCCCCTCCTTAGAGGTCAGACCCCCAGAAGAGGTGGAGGAGCTGACCACGTGAGGGGAGCAAGGGCTCAGCAGAGCCCCAGAAGTGGAGGAATTCAAGAAGCCACCAGACATCCAAGGAGGCATCAGGAGCTCAGGGCTGGGGGTAACGGGGTGGGGTGGGGGCACTGGCAAGCACATGGGCGGTTCACGGCCACACCCGGAGAAGAGGGCCAGGTTGGAGCACCTGCCTCAGCAGGGCATCGCTCCAGGCACACATTTCCCGTCCCAGGGGTGCCTCTTGGACCCTCCCTGCCTCTTCTAGCCAGGTAGGAGGAGCTAAAGCCACAGAGCCAGGGCTCCGGCCCTTTGGCTTGGTGCTGGCTCAGGGTCCAGGACACTGTGCTGCCAGCTGAGAAGCGAACCCGGAAGGGGAGGGGAAGACAATGGGAAGTGGTGACATGTCTGCCGGATGGATGTACAGTGGTGCTGGATGGGAAGGCTGTCAGGCATGATCCAGGTAGGTGGTCGGGTTGCTTTCCTGCCAAGGGGCCTTCGCCCTGATGCGTCCCTACCTGACTTGCAGGCCCTGGCGTGTCTGGGTAACCCATCAGTCTTGGTAGTGCCATCGAAGCCAGCCTTCATCTCTGTGGCTTGGGAGCAGGGTGAGGCCACAGAGTGGGGCAGCGGTGGTTCTGACCAGGTACCCTCCCACCATGTCACCCACTGGGACTTCCTAGATCTGCAAGAGAAAGGCCGTGCAGGCAAGCTGGACAGAGGGGAGGCTGAGCAGTGGCAAGGGGGAGGCTCTGCCTTCTCTCCCTGTGGCTCCTGTGGATTCCCGGTGGGGAGAGGTGCAGGCCAGCCCCTGTAAGGTTCTCCCCCCACCCCCACCCCCGGAGCCCTGCACAGAGCCCCCCTGGCAGCCCAGCTCTGTACTCCTGTGGGGAGGCCTGCGGCCTCTTCCTCCTCTTGGCCTGGGGCTCTGAGCAGAGGGGCCCAGCCAGGGCCCAGGGCCAGACTCTCCCATTCATTTTCCATTTCTCCTTCCCACCAGCGTGCTGTTTCTTCCACAGCTCCACCCTGCTCTCCCTCTTGCTCACCCCTGCCTACCACAGGTCAGAGGCTGTAATCGAAGGGTCAGAATGTTAGGGTTTGGAGGGACCTAGAAATGAGCAAGGCCGAGAAGCTGTCCAGATCCTGTCTGGGGGCCTCTCTCGGCCGCTCAGGGGAAACCCTCTCTGAGCCTGGCTTCCCGTGGTAAAGTCAGGCGAGACGGTGGGTGAAGGATAAAGGACTCAGCCTTCACTGTGGGTGATCCCATGTCACTCCAGAAGTATCACCTACTGGGGGAGGGGAGACAGGCCAATTCTGAGTCTATTTGACAAATAATGATGCTGAACAATAGTGAACAAAATGGACAGGGGCCCTGAGCTTACCAGCCTCTTCTGGGCAGCAGAAAGAGGGCTGGTTTGATGACCCCAATCTGTCCCCGAGCTCCAAGAAGTTGAAAGAGGGGCTCAGCTGCTCTGTAAGTTGTCAATAGCAAATCAGCCAGCCAGCAAGGGTGAGGACCTGATGTCTCCTGCCAAAAAGCTAGGGACTGGAGGAAGAAGCTGTCTGCAGCCAGTGTCCTAAACCCAGGATTCAGAGCTCAGAGTGCAGTAGTCAGAACCAAGCAGAGGTCTCTGGTCCCAGCCCCTGCACAGAGTGGGAGCTGCCCGCCTTCTCATAGGACAGAGGTTACTCCAGGGCTCCCCGAGTCCTCCCGGCCCATAGGCCACAGCCGCCCAGCCCTCTCCCTGCAGCCAACGTCTCCTTGCCAGGTGGGCTGAGTCCTACTTCCCAGTGAGCAGGGTCTAGACATGGTTATGAATGCCACATCCTGCCAGGCTCCAGGCGAAGAGAGGGCCCTTATCCAGGGCTGCCCCTGCCTGCACTCATGGGCTGCTGGGCTCAGCTCTACCTTGGCTTCTCCCCCCATGAGGTGGGGCCCCCAGGATGATGAAGTAAGGCCTGTGAGGCTCTCAGCCAGTGGCCATCCTTCCTTTCCGCAGAGACTCTTTCCGTGCACACGTTGGAAACCCCATGATACCCCCCAGGAGGGTGAGGCTTGCCACACTTTTCTTAAAGAGCCCGGATCCCCGCCCTGCCCCCCTCCACCTACCAATCCCAATGCATGTTTTCAGTCCACACGGGTGAAGCAGTGCTCTGTGGCCAGGGCCACGCAGAGTGACACATGCTTGTTGGACATGTGAATAAACCTGAAGGTGTTGCCTCAAGCCTAGGGGCCTTTCCAGTGCTGGCTCCTGTCCCCCACTGCCCCATACCCCCAGAGAGCATGCGAGCTGGTGTACTGTGCTCTGCTGAGTCACTGCTTTGTGTCTATGGGCAAGTTACTTCAGCTCTCTGTGTCTATAAATCAGGGGTCATGTAGTGCCCACTCGTGGGGCTACTGTGCGTGGTTGGTCAGTGGGATGGTACAGAGCACTGCATGAGATCAGCTGCTGGTGGCCCCCCGGGATCCCATGTACATGCTCAGTGTGTGTCCAGGGCTGATAGCCAGGGCTGTGTGCCGGCCTCACCCCTCCTGCTCTGCCTACAGGTCACACTGGCCGCCTCCTCCGAGCCCTGTTGTGCTTCAGTCTCCTCTTCCTGGCAGCTCACCTCACCTTCCAGATATGCCTACACACCGTGCCTGGCCTGGACCAACTTCTGGGCTCGAACTGTGAGTCACCGAGGGGTGGGGAAGGGTGTGCCTAGGGGCAGCAGGCCTGGGGGAGAGCTGTTGGCCTTCTTGAGCTAGCTGGAGGGGAAACGGGAGAGAGGGAGCCACCACAGCCCTGCAGGAACCTCGGTTCTCCTTAGGGAAGTTGGCTGCTCTGCCTCACCCAGGCTTTGCCTAATGTGGGCTGCCCCTGAGGGCCTTCGATTTGTCTAGCAGAGATGGTTCCAGTTAAGTGCCCCAGTAATGGCCGACTGTCGGGCTGGGCTGAGCACCAGTGTGGTGATGCTGGAGTCTGGCTCTTGGGACAGCCCTCTTCTTAGGCCCCTCTCTCTCTGTCAGCATCGTCCTCCAGTGCATGCTGGGGCTTAGAGACTCAGCCCCGCTGCCCTGCGTCCTTTCACCCCATGGCTGGTATCTCCAGCTGGCACCCAGCCCTCCAGCTCCATTGACATCAAGACGAGGGAGCCCTACGCTCCCAATCCTCCCGCCTGGCCGGGGTCTCCCACTTCTAGGTTCTCCAGGCTCCCACCTGGCACATACTCAGCCACGTGGGCAGGAAGGGTGCCCTACCTGACTTCCCGTTTCATTCCATGATGAACGTGTCCCTCCTGTAGTTTAGAAACTGGACGGAAGTCAGGTGCCTCGCTGATGTACTGGTCCTGGCAGCTCTGAGACCCCGCCTCCCCACTCTGACCCTCAAGGAGCAGCTGGCCCTGGCTGACGGGTGTGAGAGCCTGGCTCAGTCTCTGAGCCACTTGGACCCTGTGAAGGCTGCATACTGCCCAGCTGGGCTGTGAATCCCGTTCTGCCAGGCAAAACTGATGGGCCTTCAATCTGCCTGCCTTTCTTGGCTGGGCCTCAGTTTCCCTACCAGTAAAGGCAGTGTTTTTGAGCATCTGAGAGACTGGCAACAGGTGCCCTGGAGACTAGGGGTTCCATGACTCTGGGGCTCCAAGGACCTGTTGGTGACAGGAGGGGGTTGTTTGTGACCCACTCGCTTGACCCAGTTCCCGTGTGCCTTTCTCCACAGGCAGCCACTGGGAGAACCTCTCCCGACTTGTGGGAGTCACGAGGTAAGACCCCCAGGGGATTTCCTGAGTCCATGAGTGGGGTGCCCCTACTCCATGCCCCACCTCCGTTGGCACCTGCCTTCCTGGGCCAACCAGTGGGCTCTCCTGCCCATCACAGGCTGGACCTGAAGGACATCCCCAGTGCCGTGCGGCTGGTGGCCCCCGATCTGGGCATCCTGGTGGTCTCTGCTGTGTGCCTTGGCCTCTGTGGGCGCCTCACACGGGAAACCCGGCAGAGCCAGTACACCCGAGAGCCGGTGAGCTGCGGTGGGCAGGGCGTGTGTGTGGAGGAGCGGCGTTCTAGAGCTGCATCCTGGCTACTTGAGGACTATTTTACTTTTTTAACAAATGTGGGGTTTTTAGTGTTAAGAGTCAATATGTGTGAATTATGAAGAGAAAAGACACGAGAGTGGAGAGAAGGTGCACGTCCCATGGGAGTGGGACACACTAGCAATGCAGAGCATATCCCTCTAAGACCTGGTTCTGTCAGGGTTCCCTCAGGGGGAACACCTGCAGGGACCCCAGACAGCATCTGTGCCCTTAGAGACCATCCTGGAGGAGATTCTTTGTGGTCACAGGACAGTAGGGAGTCAGCAGTGCTGGAAGATGGCCTGTGCCGGATGTCAGGAGACCTAGGGACAGAAGGACTTGTGGACACAGGGATGGACATGTAAGAGGCCACGCCTGCAGTGGCATCAGTGGGCTGTAGAAAGACATGGGCTGTGTAGGCTCACAGGCAGCAAGAGACTAAATCAGAGACGCTGTCCTTGGAGGGTCCCAAGTCTTCCCTGGGGCAAGGCGTGAGCGTCGAACTTTCGATGTCCTCAGTTGAAGAGTCGGCACTCCTCTGTCACACACAAAGGCTGCAGTCGCATGCCCACCTGGGCCCCCCATCCAGTAGCTCCCGGTCTCCAGGTCTGGGCCCATCCAAAGGTCCCAGTACGAGAGCCACCTGGGGCCCACAGGCCCCTCTCATGCCCCTAGCCCCAGTGTCCCTTTGTCTCATATCTGAGGCTTGCAAGGCATGAGGGCCTTGACCTACAGAGGAACACAGAGAGGGCAGGCAGTTTCCCACAGCAGGTCAGGACGACTTAGCCTGCAGCTGAGCCAGCCTGCTCCCCCACGGTTGCTGCCCGTCCCACAGGGCAAGGCTGGCACCCCCATTTCAGAGGGGGAAATAGGGTCCTGGTGGTCAATTAGCTTTTCCAGGTCTTTGTGGGAAGTTGAGCCAGGGCTGGGACTGCCCTCATGCCTGCCCTCAGGTCCCCCTCCTTTCCTCCGGGGGTGCTTGGGCACCAGTGGGTGCATGGGCCAGGTCTGCCTCTGGTTTCCTCATTAGCAGAGCCAAGGCTTCCTGGAACAGCTCTGCCGGGAAGCAGTTGGACTATTCCCGAAATCTGTGGGTGGGCAGGAGGGGTCAGCCCTCCACTCCACGCTGCCCATTGGGGCTGGACTCTGGTCTGCTGGGCGACTGGGACAAGTCACCTTCACCCGAGTATCCTCAGTGGCATAGACGCATAGAGCTTGCGTCATCTTGCCAACTCAGGGGCGATGGGTGTCACTGGACAGACCTCGGAACAAGGCAGTGGGGCCGCCCTTCAGAGGTGCCCAGTTTTAAAGCTCAGAGCTAGGAGCAGCTCAAACAGTGCATAACACCACCTGGCAGGGCCACATGCACGCGTGGTATACATAATTATATAGTTGCACATGTCCTGATTGTCATACCCGTGTACGTGCACGCTCTGAGGGGGTGAGCTGGTCTGCGGTGGGAGGTCAGGAGACGAGTGGACACCTCTGCCCCGTTCCCCTTGATGTCTTATGGGACCAGTCGAGTCAGGGCTGGAGCCAGGACTGGTTGGGCTGGACGCCACGTGTGGCCCCCAAGCACCTGTCATTCCTCCCAGCAGCTGCCTCTGTTTTTCTCACTCCCAGAAATGGTCATTTTTCACAGGCCTTCTCAGAAGCTTTCCCAGGGCCTGGGCCAGGCTGTGGGCGGGGGTGAGCTCAGGCCTGGCTGCCGTGCCTTCCAGCAGACGTCTCCTCCATCTGGGCTGGCTAGGGCACTCCTTGCATTCCGGGGTCTAAAGGGAGAACCCTGGTTACACAATCTGACCTCAGGGGCCTGGGCCCTGCTGTGATATCCTGGGTCCTGGATATCCTGTAGCCCCATTGCCTTGGCCTGCTCCTGCCCTACAGCTCAACTGTACCTCCCTGGGGCCTCCCCAACCTCCACAGGCTCTATGAGGGCAGGACCTGTCTGGTTCATCTCTCCTGTCCAGTCCTTACGTGCATGTGACAGATGGGAAACAGACTCAGAGAGGTTAGGTGACTTGCCCAAGGCTGCACAGACGGGAGCCTGGAGCTGGGTTGTGCCCAGGTCACCTAGCTCCAGAGCTGTGCTCTTACCCCAGACACCTAGTGCTGCCTCAACCTCCGGGAAAGGCACAGGCAGGGCTCCCATTTTACAGATGGGGACCCAGGGAAGGGACCGGGCATCTGATGCAGAGTTCGTGTTCTTTCTGCCTCACCCTGGCTCTCCTTGATGTCCAGGAAACAGCTGCATTCTGGGAAATCTTAAGGTAGGGCTGGGGAAGCAGGGGAGGCTGGAAGGGCCATCCTGTTTCCTCCCAGGTAGCCTGCTACCTCCACCCCTCTTGAGGCTTGGCTTCCAGAGAGCTGGCCAGGGGCACCTGGCTGTGCCCCTCAGGGCCTGCCCCTCACTTTCCAGAGGCCCCATGGGCAGCAGAGAGGGAACAGGGTGCAAACAGCCATGTAATCTGGAGTCCCTTCCAAGCTTCTGCTTTTTTACTGATAAGGAAACTGCTGCTTCAGCCTGAGGAACCAAGTGTAGCGGTCTGAAGGTGCTTTGTAAACTGTGAAATGAAGTGCACACATGTGCGTGTACTGCTTTCCTTTTTCCTAAAAATCCTTACTTAGGCCCTCTCAGGAGCCCAACTAAACAGGACCAGGGGCTTCAGGAATATGCAGGAAACTGTGGGAACTGCCTGTTCTCAGGGGGGCCCCAGGTCTAGATGGGGAGATAAAGAAGAGGCCCTTCAGGGGTCCCAGAATAGTTCAATGTCAGTCATTGGGCCAGGGATTGGCAGGAGCATTTTGGGGCCAGAGTGGGCTGCCTCCAGGAAGGCCTGCAGGACTGTGAACTTGAGAGAAGCAGTGGGAAGATGGTGGGCCGACCTTGGGCACAGAGGGTGGTCCAGGTCCACACATGGGCTGGCAGCCTGTTGGCCCTTGGAGGAGCAGTACATCTCCCTCCCTTGTGGCTTGAGTACTGTGCCCCTGACCTCCATCCCTCCCTGTGACCTTGGCAGGACGATGATGACAGGGAAGTGGACACTGGCTCCCCAGTGGGGCTGCAGGGAGCCCCTGCGCTGGCCCCCAAGCGGAGGTCGCGGCTGGCCACCCGGTTCCGGATCACAGCTCACTGGCTGCTAGTGGCCGCTGGGCGGACCCTAGCCATAGTGCTGCTCGCGCTGGCAGGTACCCACTGGGTCAAGAGCGGGGATCCTGGCACTGACTGTCACACTGGGAGGGCTTTTGGCATCTGCCAAACTCCCTGCTGACCAATGAGATGGAAGTCACACAGCCCGGCTAGGCATAACCCTGCGTGCCTCTGTCTGGTCCTGCAGGCATCGCTCACCCCTCAGCCTTCTCCAGCGTCTACTTCCTGGTCTTCCTGGCCATCTGCACCTGGTGGGCCTGCCACTTTCCCATCAGCCCCATGGGCTTCAGCGCACTGTGTGTCATGGTGGGATGCTTTGGCGCTGGCCATCTCATCTGTCTGTACTGCTACCAGATGCCCTTCGCCCAGGACGTGCTCCCACCTGCCAGCATCTGGGCCAGGTGAGGGCTCGCCACCGCACAGGTCCCACTCTGTCCCCTCATCCTGGACCTGCCCAACTGCCCCCCTACCTTGGCCAGAGGTCAGTGCCATGCCTTCTCTGTGCAGGGTTTTTGGTCTTAAGGACTTCGTGACCCGCACCAACTGCTCCAGTTCCAATGCACTGGTCCTCAACACCAGCCACGACTGGCCTGTGTACGTGGGGCCTGGCATCCTGCTGCTCCTGTACTATACTGTGACCTCACTCCTGAAGCTCCGCACACACCACCCGCCAGACCAGGTGGGTGCCCACGGCCAGCTCCTCTCCTCTGTCCTCACATTCCCACCCCAGCACCCTTCAGGCCATGGCCCATGGATGGGGTGGGAAACTGAGCTCTGCTTTGGTCTCTGCAGATAAAGGAGGCAGCGGGGGGTGACCAGGAGAGGGAGGTGGAACTGATGGAAGTGGACCAGTGGCCCCAGGACCAAGCCAAGGCTGCAGCCACCAAGGAGGAGGGCGCTGCCCAGGTGAGAATTCCAGTCTGAGTGGTGGGGCCTGGATTCCCAGCCTGCGGGCTTGGCTCACTGGGTCTTAACTCGCTTCTCAGCCCATGACACCCATGCCCCTTGGGCTTGACCCTGAAGTTGACAACTGCATCGTGCATGACCTGAGTAGCCACAGCCCCGTGCAGCAGCGCCCCGGTGAGTAGGACATGCCCAAGGCAGCTCAGGGACACCTCCTTGGGCACACTGGTGCTGTCCCCTGGTGGCCATTGAGTGGTCTCGCCGTGTTGACCTCTCCAGTTGTGCCCACCTGGGGCCATGTTGCTGATAGACCCCGAGACACTGTGGGGGGTGAAGGGGACCCCAAGTTTCTCATCTCCCTGCCTGCCTCCCAGTTCCCAGAGGACTTGACTGCTTGCCTTGGGCTGGCCCCTAGGCCCAGGGTGGCTGGGAGGTTTGCACAGGCGATGCCGGCCTGGGAGCTTTGCACAGCAGCATCCCTATGTGTGATCTTTTCCTTTGCCTTGAGCCTTGATTTCTAGTTTGTGAATTGCCCCTGCACAAAGCAGAAGCTGAATCGCTGGCCTCGGGAGCTGATGCCCTAGGCCCTTGCATGTCCATAGAGCTGGGAGTGGGTCAGGGCCATCTTGTCCATTCTGTCTCTTCAGAGCCTTGGAAACCAAGGCCTGGAGAGGGTTGAGGACTGCCCAGGGTCGTGTGGCAGTTGGGAGCAGAGTCAGTCAGGGGCCTGCCTTTTGTGCCCCCAGAGCCCACCAAGTGCTGTCTCTCAAGCAGCTCCCTCCTCCTGTTGGGCTGCTGCCCCATTTTAGGTCAAAATCAGGTGTGGGTGAGGGGCTCTGGCGTATTGATGTCGGAGCTTCCCGGGTGACCCCTGCCCCCACCCTGTAGTGCACCCCAGGCTGGCTAGGCCAAGAGAGACGTCTCCACTGAATGGCCTGGGCCACCTCATCATGGACCAGAGCTATGTGTGTGCCCTCATCGCCATGATGGTAAGGAGCAGCAGGCCTGGGCGGACCCTTCCCACAGGATCCCTCACACGTACTGGGAGGCGGGTGGAGGCCCATGTTTTATAGCCTAGTGCCTCCTCACCAGAAATGGATGGAGCTGCTGAGCCAAGAGCCACCCTGGCCAGCCCACAGCTGTGTGTGTAAACGAGTGTGTGTGTGTGGGTACACATGACTGTGAGCATGCATATACATGACTGTGTGAACATGTACATGCATGTGTGTGTGTGTGAACGAGTGTGTATGTGTGAGAATTGTACGTGAACATGTGTGCATGTGAGTGTGTATGTGTATGCGTATGCATTTGTGTGCATGTAGAATGTGTGTGTGTGCATGAGCATATGTGCATACATGTGGCGTGGGGGCGTGTCCTGTGCCGCTGTGCTCCAGGCTGATGGGCGTGTTTGCCTTCCTGTTGTGACACCCCCCTGGGGGCCCCGCCTCATCAGCCTTCTGGGGGAGCTGGGCTGGGCTGGGCTGGGTAGGCTGTGCAGCCTGCCCACCAGCCCCTGCCATCCAGGTGTGGAGCATCACTTACCACAGCTGGCTGACGTTCGTGCTGCTGCTCTGGGCCTGCCTCATCTGGACTGTGCGCAGCCGCCACCAGCTGGCCATGTTGTGCTCGCCCTTCATCCTGCTCTACGGGCTGGCCCTGTGCGGCCTGCGCTACGTGTGGGCCATGGACCTGCGTGCTGAGCTTCCCACCACCCTGGGTCCTGTCAGCCTGCGCCAGCTGGGGCTGGAGCACACCCGCTACCCCTGCCTGGACCTGGGTGCCATGGTGAGTGCCTCCCACCCCAAGGTGCTGCCTGTGAGTGTGTGCTGGTGCCTTGGGTTTCTGCATGAGGACCCGTGACAGTGACATTCTGTTCGTTCATCACCCAGTGGAGTAGGAGCTCCGGAGAGGCAGGCCCGTGTGTAGTGGTCACCACAGGGTCCCCACCGGCCAGCCTAGAGTACTGGCTTGAGTGGATGAATGATGATCTTGTGTCATAGCGGGCACTGTTCCCATCTCCCTGACAGGTTCCCTTAGTGTTACATGCTGTCCCTGGGTCTCACTGGGTGAGACGTGTGAACCCATGTGCATGCATGTATATGCACATGTGTGTACAAACGTGAACCTGTGTGTACACATATATGTGAGCCTGTGGCTGTGAACGTGTACAGATATATGAGCCTGTCTGTGCACATGCGTGCACTTGTGTGCAGGTGTGTATGTGACAGGGTGAGCTTGTGACTGCAGGGGGCCTGGCTGGCCGCCTCCCTGCTGAGGGTCTCTCCCCCACCCACATCTTCTTGGGCTGGACCCTGGCTTTGGAATGGTGCCAGGCTTCCAGGCCCTCAGTGATGCCGCCCCACCCCACCCCAGTTGCTGTACACCCTGACCTTCTGGCTCCTGCTGCGCCAGTTTGTCAAAGAGAAGCTGCTGAGGAGGAAGAAGGTGCCGTCTGCACTGATGGAGGTCACCGTGGCAGACACAGGTGAGCGGACGGGGCCATTGGATCAGCCCCCTCCTGCCTGGTCCTCAAGTCACACCCCCATGCCCTGGCTTGGCCCGCAGAGCCCACGAGGATGCGGACGCTGTTCCAGAACCTGGGGGAGCTGGTCACGGGCATCTACGCCAAGTACTGGATCTACGTGTGCGCCGGCATGTTCATCGTGGTCAGCTTTGCCGGCCGCCTGGTTGTCTACAAGATCGTCTACATGTTCCTCTTCCTGCTGTGCCTCACCCTCTTCCAGGTCTCTGGGGGCGGACAGGCTGGGACCCTCCTGCGGCCGGGCCTCACCACGGGGGGCCCTCACACACCTGTCCTTGCAGGTCTACTACAGCCTGTGGAGGAAGCTGCTCAAGATGTTCTGGTGGCTGGTGGTGGCCTACACCATGCTGGTGCTCATCGCTGTGTACACCTTCCAGTTCCAGGACTTCCCCATGTACTGGCGCAATCTGACCGGCTTCACTGACGAGCAGTGAGTTGAGGACAGGCAGACGGGCAGGCGGGCAAGTGGGCAGGCGAGGTGCTGGCATGGCATGGGCCAAGTCACCTCCTTGGGCCCGAGGCTCTGCATCATGGACCCCAGGGGCCGGGCAGTGCTGATGGCCACCCCTCCCCAGGCTCGGGGACCTGGGCCTGGAGCAGTTCAGCGTGTCCGAGCTCTTCTCCAGCATCCTCATCCCTGGCTTCTTCCTGCTCGCCTGCATCCTGCAGCTGCACTACTTCCACCAGCCCTTCATGCAGCTCACCGACCTGGAGCACATCCCCCTGCCTGGCGCCAGCCGCCTGCGCTGCACTCACAGGTGTGGACCCACCTCCGCTACCATTGCCTCTGAGGAGCAGGAACTTGGGTCTCAACTCATGGGGGCTGGGGCTGGGGGTGTAGGGGTCTACAGAGTGTTAACCCCCCTTGAACAGAGAAGGGCCTTGTTTGGGAGGGGAAAGGAGGCTGGTGGGATTCAGATGGGAGGACCCAGGACAGCTTGAAGGCCTCAGCCACCACCTTCAGATGCCTCAGGTGCTGGGCGTTTTTTCTGACCGGGGTGGGGCGTCGGGTAGAATGTCCGCTGGGCCACAGGCTCTGACCTAGCAGCTGCAGCACACACAACATGGTCACCAAGCAGAGGCCAGGGGAGGGGCAGGCAGGGTCTTGTGTCAGCCCCAGGAGGGCAGGAGCACAGCTAGGAAGTGACACTTTGGGGCCCTGTCCTAGGCAGGATGCAATGAGCGAGACCCCACTATTACAGCAGCAGCAGGAGGAGGCCCCCAGGGACGAGGGGCTGGGCACGGCTGGCTGCCACCAGGCCACACAGGCCCCGGAAGGTAAGTCAGAGGGGTGGAGTGCAGCCCCCAAGAAGTGCGTGGGGTGTGCTGAGGAGTCGGGCCACTGGACCCCCTGTGAGGCCCAGTGTCCCTGTCCTCTTCTCACTGCCTGTCCCCCCACGGTCACAGCCAACAAGTGGGGCCTGGTGGCCGAACGACTTATGGACCTGTCTGCCAGTTTCTCGAACGTCCTCACCCGCGTGCAGGTGTTTGTGCGGCGTCTGCTGGAACTACACATCTTCAAGCTGGTGGCCCTGTACACCGTCTGGGTGGCCCTAAATGAGGTGAGAGTGGGGTGCACCCCTTCCTCGTCTGCACTGGTCACTCAGGGCACATCCCTGCATCTCAGAGCCCACAGGGGAGCGAGCTGCCCTGCCTGCCGGGCTCAGCCCTGTTTGTCCCACCTGCCGCCAGGTGTCTGTGATGAACCTCCTGCTGGTCGTGCTCTGGGCCTTTGCCCTGCCTTACCCTCGTTTCCGGCCCATGGCCTCCTGCCTGTCCACTGTATGGACCTGCATCATTATCGTGTGCAAGATGCTCTACCAGCTTAAGGTCGTCAGCCCCAACGAGTACTCCAGCAACTGCACCGAGGTACAGCCGCCGGGTACCGCGGCCCTGAGCCTCGCAAGTCTCCTGCACCTCGGGTGCCAAGGGGCTCCTGCTTCAACTCAGGGTGGTGAGGGACGGATGCAGAGGGACGTCCTCAGGGCCAGGGACTTCCTGGAGGAGGTGTCCTTCCATCTGGTCTATGGAGGACCCACTCCCCATGCCAAAGTGTCCGGGTTAGAGAAGGATCCTGATTCGCTGACTCCCTAATGAGATACAGTTCATGGCGTGAAGAGGCACCAAGGCCAGATGTCTTCTGGAGTGAAGTGGGGGAGCCTCAGCCAGGCCTGGGAGGGGAGAGGCCGTTCAGAGCAGCCTCTACCCAGAGCTTTCTCTTTACTTCCCCTCGGCGCCAGCCTGAAGCTTCCCCATCCCCAGTCACCCTGTCCCCTTCTTTATTAAGGTGGTTTGGAGTCTGACAGCACCCCCATATCCCTGGCTGGGGGCAGCTGTGGTCTGGCCCCGACATGTTCCAGAGCTGTGGTTGGAGCAGGGGCCCAAGGCAGGGCCAGTGGTCTCAGGGGTCAGTGTCCAGTTACCAGCCAGGGAGCAGGTACTGATGTGGCTCCGTCCCCCAGCCCCTCCCCAATAGCACCAACCTACAGAAGACGGAGATCAACCAGTCTTTGCTGTACCGAGGGCCTGTCGACCCAGCCAACTGGTTCGGCGTGCGGAAGGGCTTCCCCAACCTCGGCTACATCCAGGTGAGGGCAGGGGTAAGGGGGCGGGGACAAGGGGGCTTGGGCCTTAGGGGGGCCTGGGGGACCCTGGGGGGGGCAGGAGCTGGAGGGGCCTAACTGTCTGCCCCCCCCCCCCCCCCCAGAACCACCTGCAGATCCTGCTGCTGCTGGTGTTCGAGGCCATTGTGTACCGGCGCCAAGAACACCACCGCCGGCAGTACCAGCTGGCCCCACTGCCCGCCCAGGCCGTCTGCATCGATGGCACCCGCCAGCAGCTGGACCGGGACCTGCTCAGCTGCATCAAGTACTTCGTCAACTTCTTCTTCTACAAATTTGGGCTGGAGGTGAGGCTGGGCATCAACCCTCACCCACTTCCCCAGGCGGGGCTCAGCCACGGGGCGTCTGTTCCGCTCTCTGTGGGGCCTTGGCCGAGCATCTGCAATGTGCAGACCCACGGGGGCCACCTGGGGACACGGGGGCAGTTTACCAAGCGTGCTGGGTTCTCCCAGGCAAGGTTGGCCTGTAGAATGAGGGCAGGGGGCCAGGACTCAGGCTGGAGACTGGGTCAGAGTCTCCAGTCTGCCCCAGAGGCCCCCTAGCCTCGATTTCCCCCCTGCAAGGTGGAGACATGTCCAGCCTCTCCATCCCTCCAGGACGGCGGTGTGAACTGCCATGAGCTTGCGCTGCAGGCCCCCACTCTGCACAACACCCTACTGCCTCCAGGCAGCGTATGCTCAGCTCCCAGCCTGCCCCACCACCCCGTGTTGCCTGTGGCCCTCAGAGCCAGCCCGCGGGGCCTGACGCTGCCTGCAGGCAGGACCAAGAAGGTCCCTTCCACCAGCTCCCTCCATCTTCCATTCTCATTTCCTCCTTCCCCTTCTGCTGCCCCCAGATCTGCTTCCTGATGGCCGTGAATGTGATCGGGCAGCGCATGAACTTCATGGTCATCCTGCACGGCTGCTGGCTGGTGGCCATCCTCACCCGCCGGCGCCGCAGGGCCATCGCCCATCTCTGGCCCAACTACTGCCTCTTCCTGACGCTCTTCCTGCTTTACCAGTACCTGCTGTGCCTGGGTATCCCCCCAGCCTTGTGCATCGGTGAGCGGGGTGCGGGCTGTGGGCAGGGGCGTGAGCACTGAGTGAGACGGTCTCCGTGGCTGTGGCCACACGAGAGCGCACAGTGGTGTTTCCCACCTGCCCTGGGCTCCTCCAGCACCTGGAGTTGGCCTCAGCCTCCCTCCCCATTGCACAGCCTGGCTTCCTCGCGTCCATCCCTGCTCAGCCCCCAGCCCCACCCAGGGGCCCCTGGTGTTGCTTCCATGAACCCGGCCGGCTACAGCCATGCCATCTTTCGGTGGGGGGCTGTTGGCCCCTGGCTGGACCCCCGGCATACACTGCCACCTTTTTTTTGCCCAACATTCTATTTTGAAAACTTTCAAACAATCAGAGCATTTGGGAGAATAGTGCAAGGAAGAGTTGTACACTCTTCCTTGGTGCATGAGAGTCCCTGGAGGAGTTCCACGCCCAATACCGCCTGAGGGTCGGCACCCTCTGTACCCCAGGACATGACCACGCACAGCTGTCCATCCCTGGGCAATATGCTGGTCTGATGTGCGTCCGTACTCAGTGCCCCATCCTCACGGCCCTCTCCTTGGTGGCTGTTTGCTTTAATGCAGGATCTGACCTTTGCATTTGGCCATCCTCTTCTCTTGTCTCCTTTGGTCTGGACTGTCTCAACCTCTGACTCTTGTGAAGTTTTCCTAGTCAGGGCAGTGGGTTTGCAGAAAGCTCCTAGTGTGTATTTGCTGGGTTGCTCCCATGTGTGTAGATGGCATTCAGTGGTGCTGTGCTTGGCGGCCCATGACCAGGAGTCCAGTCGGTTGTCTGTCCTATTCGGGGGTCCCCAGCCCACCCTGTGGAGGGGCAGCCACTCTACCTTTCGCCATTGACATGGGTGGTGTCCTCGTCCATTGACTCCTGAGTCGGCCATGGTGGAACTTTGTAAAACGGACGTTTTCATTACTATTATTGCTGGTACATTAATTAGTTGGCTTTTTCGTGGACAGAGCTTTGATTTCTCACCCTTCCCATTTCTGTTTCTTACTGTCAGCAGATCCACAGTTCTTTTTAAAATGTGTTACATGTAACCCATTCCTGTCATTCCCTTTCCATTCGGAGCATCTCAGAGGTATGCCATGCAGGTCCTTCAAGCCGGTGCTTTCGATGTGCTCCCCCACTGCCTTTGAAAGTCAGGTTCACTGAGGCTCTGTTCACACCCAGTAAACCCCCCCCCATCCTCTGTAGCATACAGTTCTGTGAGTTGACACGTGCACTCATAGGACCACTACCAGTCAGTCACAGAAGTGTTCCAGCCCCCACCCCCTGCCCGCAACCACTGATCCGACCACTTCTAACTGCTTTTTCCAGAACGCCTTAAAAATGGACTCAGAGCATGTCACCTTTGAGTCTGGCTTTTTGCAGCAGAACACGTTCGAGGCTCTCCTGTGTCGATGTGTATCAGCACTTTGTTCCTTTTTTGTTTGGTTTTGTTTTTTAACTTTTTATGTAGACTTACAGGAGTTGAGAAGCAGAGTTCTCAAATGTCCTTCACCCAGTTTCCCTGCTGTTAGCCTCTGATGTAACCCGGTACAGTGACCAAAACTGAGATGAACATGGATACCATGCCACCAACTACTAATGGAACCACAGACCGCATGCGGCCACCCTGCTTGGCCACTGCCACCCACTTTCTGTCATAGGACCTCATGCAGATCCCACAGTGCAGTTCATCATGCTATCTCCTCTGCCTTTCTTCATCTTTCATGACCTTAAAATTTTTGAGGAACACTGGGCTGTTACCGTGTTTCCCCGAAAATAAGACCTAGCCAGGCCATCAGCTCTAATGCATCTTTTGGAGCAAAAATTAATATAAGGCTCGGTTTTATTTTACCATAATATAATATAAAACCCAGCCTTATTTTCCTATAAGACCGGGTCTATAATAATATAATATAAAATAATAATATAATACCAGGTCTTATATTAATTTTTGCTCCAAGAGACTCATTAGAGCTGATGGTCCAGCTAGGTATTATTTTGGGGGAAACATGGTATTTTGTAGAATGTCCCTCAATCTGGGATTGTTTGGTGTTTTATTTATTTATTTTTTCCAAGTCAAGTTGTCCTTTCAATCTTAGTTGTGGAGTGTGCAGCTCAGCTCCAGGTCCAGTTGCTATTGTTAGATGCAGGGGCGCAGCCCACCATCCTTTGCGGGAGTCGAACCGGCAACCTTGTGGTTGAGAGGATGCATTCCAACCAACAGAGCCATCCAGGAGCTCAGTGGAAGCTCAGCTCAAGGTGCCATGTTCAATTTTAGTTGCATGGGGCGCTGCCCACCATCCCTTGCGGGACTCGAGGAATTGAACTGACAACCTTGTGATTGAGAGCCCACTGGCCCATGTGGGAATCGAACTGGCAGCCTTCGGAGTTAGGAGCACGGAGCTCTGACCGCCTGAGCCACCAGGCATGCCCTTTGGTGTTTTTTCATTAGACCAGGTTACACACTTTTGGCAGGAATATTATGGTTGTGAAATGTCGACCTCAGTGCATCATATGGGGCCAGTGTGTCTCATCGCAGTTAACAGTTCCCTTCATCTCTTGGTTACAGTGCTGTCTTCAGGGTTTCTCTACTGTGAAGCTAGTATTTTCTTCCTTGTGATTAATACATATTTAGTTGGAGGGAGAAACCTAAAACTTTGCAAATGTCTTATTTCTCCGTAAGCTTTCACCCACTAATTTTAGCATCCACTGGTGGATCCTGCCCCAGGAATTAATTTGGTTTCTAACAGTGACGTTCTATTTCCGTTTCTTCTATAGTTAATAACTGGCCCGCTCTGTGGAGAAGTGCTACTCCTTCTCCCTGTTATTTGTTTAGTTGTTTACTTATATCTGTATGGATTCCGGAGGTTATTCTTTCACTGTTGGCTTTGTTGTTCACACCGTCCCAACGTTGGCCCAGGGAGCTCTTTGGGGTTGGTTCCGCTGCAGTCAGCCTGCCCCCACCCACCCCATTCCCGGGGAACCACTGACGTTTCCTGTCCCTAGAGTTTTGTCTTTTCCACAATGTCATACAAATGGAATTGTACTTGTTGCTTTTGGGTCTGGCTTCTTTGTAGCATTTAAGGTGTATCTATGTTGACACTGTTCTTTTTCCTTGCTGAGTCGTATTGTGGTTTGGATGTACTATGATTGGTTTGACCTTTCACCTGTAGGCGACATCTGGTTTCCAGTTTGGGGATGTGAAAATGGGTGTATAGGTTTTTGCAGGGGCATAATTTTCTTTCCTCTGGCATAAATGAATAGAGCGGCTGTCCCATTTTATATCCCCGCCAGTGGTCCAGTTCTTCCACATCCTTACCAGCATTTGGTGTTGTCACTAGCTTTTATTTTAGCCATTCTGATAGGTGTGTAATGACGTCTCATCCCGGTCCATCGGTACCATGGCCCACCACTCAGGGAGGCGGCGCTGCCCATCTGCCTTCCCAGTAGTCTCTGTCACTCAGTTCCTCCCACTGGGACCAGGGCCACAGTTTATGCCTGGGAAACGTGCACGTAAGAATGTGCTGGAAGCTCTGGCCCTGTATGCTCTCGAAACTCCAAGTGACAGTGGGTATGTCTTTGAGGCTGCCCATGTGAATGTACATGTGGTGTAAGAACGATTCCCTGGGACACAGGTCCTGGAGGCTGCAGCCCAGCAGATGGGGACAGGCATGGGATGTCAAGCCCTGATGCTTACCTTCCGCCTACAGACTATCCGTGGCGCTGGAGCCAGGCCATCCCCATGAACTCGGCACTCATCAAGTGGCTGTACCTGCCTGACTTCTTCAGGGCCCCCAACTCTACCAACCTCATCAGTGAGTGCCCACCGGCTGGGCCCCTCTTCCACACACGCCACCTGCTGCCAGCCTCCTGGGAGGCCAAGGAGATTCTGCATGGGGACGGGCAGTGTAGTCCCTCCTCTCCAGCCAGCAAGGGGCGCATGGTTCAGGCCTCGCTAGCCGGTCCAATCCGGTGTTTCCCCAGCAGGACGGGGGCTTTTTCCCATGTGTGTGCCTAGTCCTACAGGACATCCACATGGGCCCGAGGCCCACCTCACATGTGCATACCCAGCGACCAGGCACACATTTGCTCACCAGTATGGATGCAGGCATAGCTGCAGGTGTGGAGGTGCGGGCAGATGTAGGTATGCACAGACCGAGGCCTATATGGCACAGCGTTGCTTCCTGTCCTGACGTGTGTGTGGTGTATGCAGAATGTGTACAGACAGGCACCCATGTGCACATCCACTCCCGTTTATGGGCACCGCTTGCTGGTATCCACACGCATACACTGGTGTCAGCCTAGCACCCCTCCACCCCCCAACACACACACACACCATGCTTCTGTCTGGTCTGGATACAAGGTTAGTGCCAGGTGGGGCATGCCCTGCACCTGTCATGTGCCAGGCCTCTGCACTAGGCTCAGTGTGGCAGTGGTTTCCTGTGTGCCCACAGGTGACTTCCTCCTGCTGCTCTGCGCCTCCCAGCAGTGGCAGGTGTTCTCGGCTGAACGGACGGAGGAGTGGCAGCACATGGCTGGCGTCAACACCGACCACGTGGAGCCAGTGCTGAGGGAGCCCAACCCCGTGCCCAACTTCATCCACTGCAGGTGGGTCCTGGGGCATTGCCAGCTGGCAGAGCCCAGTTGGGGTTGGGGGGCTCACTAGGGCTGCGTAGGCCACTGGTCAGCAGGGCTACCAGACACTCCTGGGCTCTGGCTAGGACTGAGCCCGGGACGGGGGCTGCCACAGGGGTGCTATGGCTAGGACCAGGGGTGGATGCTGACCTCGCAGCAGAGGGGCCTTCCGGAGGTCCTCTGGCCCAAGGCCGTGGGGGGAGGCGAGGTGGCTGGCCCGTAGTGACACCCCACCTGACAGGTCCTACCTCGACATGCTGAAAGTGGCCGTCTTCCGCTACCTCTTCTGGCTGGTGCTGGTGGTGGTGTTCGTCACTGGGGCCACGCGTATCAGTGTCTTCGGGCTGGGCTACCTGCTGGCCTGTTTCTACCTGCTGCTCTTCGGCACCTCTCTGCTACAGAAGGACACGCGTACCCGCCTCGTGCTGTGGGACTGCCTCATCCTTTACAATGTCACTGTCATCATCTCCAAGAACATGCTCTCGGTGAGCCAGCCTGCCCAGCCCCAGCCCTGACCCCAATCCCAACCCTGACCCCGCTGGCCAGCTGACCCTCCTCCCGCCCCCCCCAGCTCCTGTCCTGTGTTTTTGTGGAGCAAATGCAGAGCAGCTTCTGCTGGGTCATCCAGCTCTTCAGCCTCGTGTGCACAGTCAAAGGCTACTATGACCGTGAGTGAGAGAGGGCAGGCGGCTGGCACTACCAGGGACACACACGGCTTCCAGGACCCCGACCCCTCTCCCTGACCCACGGCCCTGACCTGTGTTCTAACACTGATCCTGAAAAACATGCTCGCTCTGTGCCCCTCACTCAGGTCCCTAACCCTTGCCCCGCACCCCTCCCCCACCTGTGCTCCTGATCACACCCCTGAATCGTGCTGGTGCCTGTCCCACAGCCAAGGACATGCTGGGCAAGGGCAGGGACCAGGACTGCCTGCTGCCCATTGAGGAGGCTGGCATCCTTTGGGACAGCGTTTGTTTCCTGTTCCTGCTGCTACAGCGTCGCGTCTTCCTCAGCTACTACTTCCTGCACGTCAGGGCCGAGCTCGAGGCCACCGCCCAGCTGGCCTCCAGGTGGGCCCCAGCCTCAGGCCCCCCCAAGCCCATCTAAGGCCGGGTGCTGCTCCCTGATGTGACATGTCCCCTAGAGGAAGCACTGAGGACCTCGGGCCATCAGCACCTGCTCAGGGCCTAAGTCCACAACCTCCATGTCATGCGGTCTTGGCCCTGGCTCTGTGTGGACTGGCGCTGCAGTCTTATTATTGCCCCCATGCTGGCCTGACGTGCACCCCACCAAAGGGCCTGCCCCCTTGCTCTGCACTCTGGCTGATGAGCCAGCGAATCTTCCCATCCCCAGCGTCTGCAGCTCCCATGGCCAGGGAGGCAAGGCTACCCTCCCGTTGGGGCCTGTTCATTTGCGTGTTTCCTATCCCAGGAGACTGGAGGTGGCAGGCGGCGTCCCCTCCCTCTCACTGCAGCACATGACGGGGGTATCATGTAGGGAAGCAAGCCCTCAGTGTGAACAGGGAGGGCCTGGGCGGGTGGGCCAAGCCCAGAGGAGGGGGAGCCTGTGTAGCTGGAGCTCAGCACCCCCAGACCTCACTGACTTCCTCACAGGGGCTTCGACCTGTACAATGCTGCCAACCTCAAAAGCATTGACTTCCACCGCAAGGCCGAAGAGAAGAGCCTGGCCCAGTTGAAAAGACAGTAGGTGTCATCTGGGGTACATGGGTAGGAGGTAGGGGTGTTCTTGACCGGCCTGGCACTCAGGGCTGTCTTCCACCCACAGGATGGAACGTATCCGTGCCAAGCAGGAAAAGCATAGGCAGGGCCGGGTGGGCCTTGGCCAAACCCAGGAGCCCCTGGAACCCGGCCAAGAGCCAGGTGAGTGTGGGCGGAGCCTCAGGGGCCCCTGAACCTTGGCGTGTCTGTGCTGCTGGAGCCTGCCCGAGTCTGTGCCACGTGACGTTCCACAGGGCTTCCAGCCCATCTGTCCTGTGCCATGTGGTCACTCTGTCCCTGTAGGCCACATAGCTGGCCTGTGACTGTCCGTCTGCACTTGTGGACTGTCCTCTGCCCCCACAGCACCACATGGCCCCTCTGTCACTGCAGGGACTTAGTGTCTGTCTCTGCTGAGGGGCCGCCCTCATTCTCCTGTGCCTCTCCCTGCTGGCTCATGCTTGCCACACCCTCCCCTCCACAGGGCCCAGCAGTCCAGGGGGCTCCTCCCCGCCACGGAGACAGTGGTGGCGGCCCTGGCTGGACCACGCCACAGGTACCACCCTAACCTGGCTGCCATAACCACACTCTCAAGCCACTGTGTGCCGGGCATCCTTCCCCACTCTTGGCTGCTGTCCACCTTTGGGGCGAATGGAACTTGCCGAGTGCTAATCTCCAGCCTATGCACATCCTGCCCCCTTTTCCTGTACTCCCTATAACCGCTGTCATGCAGGCTCTCAGGCCTTGCTCTAAGCCATGCAGTGATAAGGGGCTAGGTCTCAATTTAGCTGGACCCCTAACCACAGGCTATGCATTTTTCTAACTCGGGGATTCAGAAATCTGCATCTTCACTGCCCACCCACAGCCTCTCCTTTCCTAGCCCTGACCAGTGTGTGTTTCTCTCGTCCCGTCTGGTCTCGTCCCACCGCTCTGGCCTGTGTCTGGTGCATATGCTTCTGTCCCGTAGCCTGCAGCCACTGTGGCTGTCCCTTGGGGGGAGGGTGGCATGTGGGCCTTGGCCCAAGGGGTCATGGGATGCTGAGGGAACAAGCTGGGCAGCACAGCCTATTACCGGGCCCACCCAGACCCAAGAAATGAACTAGCGAGTCTTGCAGGTCGGGGGGAGGTGCAGAGCCCAACCCCGTGGTGGGGAGGCCAGCTCTCAGCTCCGCCCCACCTGCAGTCATCCACTCCGGGGACTACTTCCTGTTCGAGTCCGACAGTGAGGAGGAGGAGGAGACCCAGACGGAGGACCCCAGGCCAGCGGGACAGAGTGCCTTCCAGGTAAAGTGGGAGTATCCCTTGCCTGCCTTTTCCTGTTCATTGAACATCTGGGCCCAGACAGCACAGGGAGGACATGACGCCCCCAGGGCCTGGGGAGCCACGCAGACCTCCCGAGTCCGCAAGTCAGGTGGGACAGCAGGCTGTGCGGGGTGTAGGTCAGGGCAGCTATGTGGCCCTCTGCCCACTGCCTTCTGAGGTCCCAACTCTGACCACCCAGACTTGCGGTGGCCACCAGGGGCCTGGCCTTCAAGAAGAGCTCAACAAGTTTGCTGGACACATGTCTGTCTCCTGATCCAGGAGCCTCTTACCCACCATTGGGTCTCTGTCCTAGCATGGGGCCCGGGCACTGAGCGAGAACTGTGACGTGCTGCGTGGGCTTTGTGCACAGCAGTTCCGTGGGGCCCATTTCCTGCTCAGGCTCAAGCTGGAGGTCCCCAGCTGGGCTGTCTGAGTCCTGGCTCCTCCTCTGGAGCTCAGCGGAGGGTCCACGGGGACTTGATTAGTGGGGAGGCAGGGTGCTAACCCAGAGGGCCTGGCCTGCAGATGGCGTACCAGGCGTGGGTGACCAATGCCCAGTCGGTGCTGAGGCAGCGGCGGCAGGAGCAGGTGCGGGAGCAAGCACAACAACAGTCTGTGGGTGAGTCAGGCCAGGTGCGGGTGCGGGTGCGGGGAGGAGGGGCTGCAGGGATGCCAGGCGCTGACCAGCACCCTATGCCCAGGAGGCGGACCAGAGGTGGAGTTAGCCGAGGGCCCAGAGGACGTGGTGGCAGGTGTGTGGGGCCCGGGGGCTGAGGTTGGGGGTCTCCCACTGGCTGCCCCTCCAGCACCTTCCTGCCAACCACCCGATACCCCGCACTCGCAGGCCGCAGTCACATGATGCAGCGGGTGCTCAGCACCATGCAGTTCCTGTGGGTGCTGGGACAGGCGCTGGTGGACGGGCTGACACACTGGCTGCACACCTTCACCCGACACCACCGCGCCATGAGTGATGTGCTGCGTGCCAAGCGCTACCTGCTCACGCAGAAGCTGCTCAGGGTGGGTGCCGCACGCCTCCATCCCATCACACGTCTGCCACCATGCCCTGGCCCCCTCTCCTGCACTGGGGAACGGAGCAGAGCGGGGACCACCTCCACGGCCCTAAGTCCCTTCCTGTGCCCTGCAGAATGGAGAGGTGCACCGGGGAGTGCCGGACCAGCTGTACTCCAGTGAAGTCGAGGCCATGCCAACAGCTCCCTTGGAGGCCCGCGAGGCACCCAGCACAGTGTCGAGGTAGGTATAGGCCACAGGGGCTCAGGCAGGAGCCAGGACCCGCCTTCCCTGACCCATCCGAGCCGCTGCACTCAGGGGCACATAGCTTCCCGGCCCCTTGTCCACCAGGGACCTCGAGGCCATCCCGCCGCCTCTGTGACAAGCCTTCCCTCCCATAGTGGGCTGGGAGCCGAGGAGCCGCTGAGCAGCACAGCCGGGGACGCCAGCAGCCCCCTGAGTACTGGCTACAATACCCGCAGTGGCAGTGAGGAGATAGTCACCGAGCCCGAGGCTTCCCTGCACGGCTCCGGAGAGCTTCCCACCAGCACTGGAACCCGGCCACGCACAGCTAGTGAGCTCCTCCTTGACAGGTGTGCACAAGGGGAGGTGGGTATGGGGCAGGTGGGCCCAGGCGGGGGGTCAGCGCCTGCCTGAATGTGGACCCTGCAGGTGCCTGCAAATCCCGGAGCTGGAGGAGGCTAAGCGCTTCGAGGCCGGGCAGGGCCGAGCACTGCGGCTGCTGCAGGCTGTGTACCAGTGCGTGGCTGCCCACTCGGAGCTGCTCTGCTACTTCATCATCATCCTTAACCACATGGTCACCGCGTCCGCCGCCTCCCTTGTGCTGCCCGTGCTGGTCTTCCTGTGGGCCATGCTGTCCATCCCTCGGCCCAGCAAGCGCTTCTGGATGACTGCCATCGTCTTCACTGAGGTGGCAGCAGCAGGAGGGTGGGCTGGGGGTAAGGGCCTGGCCCCACCGTGCTGAGTGCCCCTCCCCCACAGGTCACAGTCGTCACCAAGTACCTGTTCCAGTTTGGCTTCTTCCCCTGGAACAGCTACACAGTGCTTCGGCGCTACGAGAACAAGCCCTACTTCCCACCACGCATCCTGGGCCTGGAGAAGACCGACAGCTACATCAAGTACGACCTGGTACAGCTCATGGCCCTCTTCTTCCACCGCTCCCAGCTGCTGGTGAGTGCCTGGTGCTGGGTGGTGGGCAGTGGGCGGGCACCTCTCAGCACCCACCCCCCAGCCTGAGCCATCTTGTTCCAGGAGGCGAGGCTGAATGCTGTGGGCCCCAGGGTGGGCCTGGCCATCTTGCCTGGTCCGAGAGCTGCCCAGTGCGGCCACACTGGCCTCCCCACCGCCCTCCCTCCCTCCCTCCACAGTGCTACGGCCTCTGGGACCACGAGGAGGTCCCACTCTCCAGGGAGCATGACGGGAGCCATGAGAAGGAGAAGGAGAAGAAGCCTGAGGAGGAGCCAGCCCTGCTGGGACTCCAGACCAAGGCGGGCACAGGGCCCCCGGAGGAGCCAGGGGAGGCTGGGGCTACCACCCAGGATGAGGTCCAGGTGGACGCGATGGACGGGCCCCCAGAGCAGCCAGTGGAGCCCAAGCCCCGCGACAGGAGACGCATCAGCCTGCGTTTCAGAAGGAGGAAGGAGAGCGCGGAACCCAGAGGACCAGCAGCCGTTGGTACATGGCCCTTCCCATCCACGCCACCCCAGCCCACCCAGCTCCCACGCTGGAGCCCTGACTATGTTCCCACCAGGTCCTCTGTCCAGAGGACATAGCTCCAGCTGGCCCACTGCTGGTGACGCTGGGAGGGCCCTGTGCTCAGTCTGCTGGTCTGTGAAATGGGGTGATGGCAGCCCCTCAGGGGGCTCCTGGAGTGGTCAGGAGCTAAGCTGGGCCCAGCCCCCTGTGGCCTTCTGTCAATGGTGGCTGATCCCCCACAGACGCTGACCCCGAGGATGAGGAGGAGGCAGCAGCCGCCTCTGAGAGAAAGAAGAGGCGGAGCCGCCACCGGGAAAGAGTCAAGGCTCTCGGGATCCAGCTGCAGACCTTCTGCCTGTCCCTGTGAGTCACTGGCCTGGGAGTGGCCCAGGAGAGGGGTGGGTGGGAGGACACAAGGTGGGACTGAGCTGAGCCCTCGTCCACACGCCCGCAGGGCCCAGAGCGTATACCGGCCTCTGCGGTGTTTCTTCCACGACATCCTGCACACCAAGTACCGCGCGGCCACCGACGTGTACGCCTTCATGTTCCTGGCTGACGTGGTCGACTTCATCATCATCATCTTTGGCTTCTGGGCCTTTGGGGTGAGCCGGGCTCGGGGCCTCCAGGGAGCACGGAGCCCAGCAGCCATCCCAGCTCCCCCTGACCTCTGCTCTCCCGGCCACAGAAGCACTCGGCGGCCACGGACATCACATCCTCCCTGTCGGACGACCAGGTGCCTGAGGCCTTCCTGGTGATGCTGCTGATCCAGTTCAGCACCATGGTCGTCGACCGTGCCCTCTACCTGCGCAAGACCGTGCTCGGCAAGCTGGCCTTCCAGGTCGTGCTGGTGCTGGCCATACACCTCTGGATGTTCTTCATCCTGCCCGCTGTCACCGAGAGGTGGGTGCTGGGGGCTCGGGCCCCGCACCGCAGAGACGTGGTTGGGTCCGGACACCTCGAGGCCCCGGCCGCCGGACTTGGCTGGTGGGCCTTGACCTGGGCTTCCTGTCCCACTCAGGATGTTCAGCCAGAACGCAGTGGCCCAGCTGTGGTACTTCGTGAAGTGCATCTACTTCGCCCTGTCTGCCTACCAGATCCGCTGTGGCTATCCCACCCGCATCCTCGGCAACTTCCTCACCAAGAAGTACAACCACCTTAACCTCTTCCTCTTCCAGGGGTGAGTGCGGGCTGGCCCTGGGGTCGGGGTCGGGGAGGAGCGAGGCTGTGCTGCCTCAGCCTCTCCTGACGAGTGCCCTGGCCTCCGGCAGGTTCCGGCTGGTACCGTTCCTGGTAGAGCTGCGGGCCGTGATGGACTGGGTGTGGACGGACACCACGCTGTCCCTGTCCAACTGGATGTGCGTGGAGGACATCTATGCCAACATCTTCATTATCAAGTGTAGCCGAGAGACAGAAAAGGTACCCAGGCCAAAGCTGGGACCAGCGAGGGGACACTGGTCACCCCCACTGAGGCGGGTGGGTGCTGCGAGAACCAGTACCCCCTCCCCAGGCTCACAGCCCACGTCCACATGAGGCCAGGAAGCCACCAAGGGCCAGAGAGCATTTCTAGAACTCTTCCTGGTGGACAGAAGGGACCCCTTAGAGAGAACTTGGCCTTGTCGGGGCAGGTATGTCAGCAGAGTGGCCTGAGCAAATGCCCAGTGGAAGGAGCCTGGCCATCATGTTAGCCGAAATTTTTGTTCTTTTTTAGCGGCTTTATTGAGGGAGAATTCACACGCCACAAGATTTACCCATTTAAAGTGTACAATTTGGTGGTTGCTAGTAAACTCAGAGTAGTGTAACCATCACCACAGTCAATTTTAGAACATACTCCTCACTCTAAAAAGAAACCCCCCACACATCAGTAGTTACTCTCCATTCCCCTCATTGCCCAGCTCCTGGCAGCACCATCTACTTTCTATATAAATTTACCTGTGCTGGACATTTCATGTAAATGAAATCACATAACACGTGGCCTTTTGTGACAGGCTTTTCAGTCTGTCGTCGAGGTTCATCCATGTTGTAGCAAGTGTCAGAATTTCTTTTCAGTTTATGGCTGAGTAGTGTTCCGTCAGGTGGATGTACCACCTTTTGTTTATCCAACTGTTCCAAGTGTTGATGGACATTCAGGTTTATTTCTTTTTATTGTAAGAAATGCTGCTATGGATATTCCCGTAAAAGATCGTGTGGACACACGTTTCCATTTCTCCGTTATAGACACCTAGGAGTGGAACAGACAACTCGAGGTTTCACCGTCGAGCTGTCTGTTTACCATGGCGACTGCACCTTTTCAGTTCCACAATCTCTTCCACCTTCTCGCCAACACTAGCTATTGCCTGACTTTTTCCTTTTCCCCATCGTGGTGGTGATGTTTCATTCCCTATTGGCTAATGATGTTGAGCAACTTTTCCCGTGCTTGTCGGCTGTCAGCCACGACCATCTTCTCTGGAGAAATGTCTGTTCAGATCCTTTGCCCATTTTTCCCTTGGGTTGTTTGTCTCTTATTGAGTTAAGAGTTCTATAGATATTCTAGATACTAGACTCTGAACAGATACATGATTTGCAGATATTTGCTCCCATTCTGTGGTTTGTCTTTTTACCTTCTTGACGATATCCTCTTTGTACAAAAGTCTAATTTTTATAATGTCCAGTTTAATGTTTTTTCTTTGTTGCTCATGCTTTTGGTTTTAGATCTGAGAATAGTTTGCCAAATATAAGGTAACGAAGATTTGCCCCTAAGAGTTTCATTGATTTAGGTCTTACATTTGAGCTCATTTTTATATACGTTGTTAGGTAGCTCTGCGGTCAGTTTGGATGCTCAGTCATGGTTTGACTTTAAGGGTCCACTAGGTGAGCCTAAGCTCACGACCTTGAGGACAGGAGGGGCGGGGTATGGAGGACAGCTCCGGGAGCAGCAGGGAGGGAGGGGTCTAGGACAGCGCTTGTGGCAGGGGAGCAGGGCTGGAGGCCTGCACTAGGCGGGGCAGGGGGGGTGCAGAGCTGACCAGTGCCCCGCCCCACCAGAACTACCCGCAGCCCAAGGGGCAGAAGAAGAAGAAGATTGTTAAGTACGGCATGGGCGGCCTCATCATCCTGTTCCTCGTGGGCATCATCTGGTTCCCGCTGCTTTTCATGTCCCTGGTGCGTTCTGTTGTCGGCGTGGTCAACCAGCCCATCGACGTCACCGTCACCCTCAAGCTGGGCGGCTATGAGGTGAGCAGCCGGGGGAATCAGTGTAGATGCCAGCTCTGCCCGCACACTGGGGGCTCTGGCTCGGCAGCCCCAGACCCCTTCCTCTGCTTTCTTGTCCTCACGGACTGTTGAGCTCAGCCTGGGTGCTGGAGACCTGGCTCCCCCGGCACCGCATGACCCTGTTTCCACCCACAGCCCCTGTTCACCATGAGTGCCCAGCAGCCGTCCATCGTGCCCTTCACACAGCAGACCTACGAGGAGCTGTCCAGGCAGTTTGACCCCCACCCGGTGAGCAGCCCCCACACTGTGTCTACCTGGTGTGTGTGTATGTGAGGGAGACAGCTTGTGGGGAGGGGTGGCCTGGCTGCACACCACTGAGGTGCCGCCCTGCCCCCAGCTGGCCATGCAGTTTATCAGCCAGTACAGCCCCGAGGACATTGTCACAGCGCACATCGAGGGCAGCTCCGGAGCACTGTGGCGTATCAGCCCGCCAAGCCGGGCCCAGATGAAGCGGGAGCTGTACAACGGCACTGCCGACATCACCCTGCGCTTCACCTGGAACTTCCAGAGGTATGTCCCGGGTTTGCGTGGGGCCTGGCTGGGGTGGGCTCCGTGGAGGGTCACGCTGCACCCCTGCCTGCAGGGACCTGGCCAAGGGCGGCACTGTGGAATACACCAATGAGAAGCACACCCTGGACCTGGCCCCCAACAGCACTGAGCGGCGGCAGCTGGCCAGCCTTCTGGAGGGCACCTCGGACCAGTCAGTGTGAGTGAGGGCCAGGGGGCCTGGGGGCGCCGTGGGGGCTGGGCCAGGCCTGACCCACTGGACTCCTCCCTGCAGGGTCATTCCCAACCTCTTCCCCAAGTACATCCGTGCTCCCAATGGGCCTGAAGCCAACCCCGTGAAGCAGCTGCAGCCCAGTGAGTGTGTGTGAGGGGGGTGTTGGGCCGCGGCCGCCAGGCTGGCAGAGGGTGGTGGCCCTGACTGTGTCACGGCTCTGACCCAGATGAGGAGGACGACTACCTTGGCGTGCGTATCCAGCTGCGGAGGGAGCGCGTGGGCTCGGGGGCCGCCGGCTTCCTTGAGTGGTGGGTCATCGAGTTGCAGAACTGCCAGGCTGACTGCAACCTGCTGCCCATGGTCATCTTCAGCGACAAGGTCAGCCCCCCCAGCCTGGGCTTTCTGGCTGGCTACGGGTGAGTATGCGGGTGCGTGTGCGGCGCGGCCTGGGGGCGGCTGTGGGCGGCGGCGCGGACTCACCCTCCCCTGCCTGGCAGAATCATGGGGCTCTACGTGTCCATCGTGCTGGTCATCGGCAAGTTTGTGCGCGGCTTCTTCAGCGAGATCTCGCACTCCATCATGTTCGAGGAGCTGCCGTGTGTGGACCGCATCCTCAAGCTCTGCCAGGACATCTTCCTGGTGCGGGAGACGCGGGAGCTGGAGCTGGAAGAGGAGCTTTACGCCAAACTCATCTTCCTGTACCGCTCGCCGGAGACCATGATCAAGTGGACGCGTGAGAAGGAGTAGGGCCGGGCTCCTTGTGCACCGCGAACCAAGGCACCGGCCCGGCAGTCAGCAGGGCGGTGCTCCTCGGGCCCTGGGAGCAGATACCCCAGTCCAAGGCCACCAGCTGTGACACGTCCTCCCAGCCCACTGAGCCCTGATGCTGCTTTCAGAAGGAAGCTGTGGCCGCTCCGTGGCCCGGCGCAGGACTGCTGTCCCTGCTGGGCCTGGTGGAGCCCACAGCCAGCCACACTGGGCCAGGGGGCCTGGCCCTCCCCTCCCCATGCGTACTGTAGAGTTTTCTAATTAAAAAACATTTTTATTTATATAAACGGATGATCACATGCCGCCTGTCCATCCTTGCTGTCCTGCTCTGACGTGGCAGAGGCCCCAGCAGGGTGACCCCGAGTGTCCATCCTGAAGCTCAGCTCTCACCGCTGTGTGCCTCTTCGTCACTGTCCTCAATGAGATACTCCTGGATCTCCTGCGAGACCCAGGCCCTGGGGGGAAGCGACACAGTGGGCGTCAGCCCAACAGGGCTCACGCCCGGAAGGCCCCTCCCAGGCTCGCCCAACACAGCAGGCGTGTACCTCTGTCTGCGGAGCTGGGCCTCAGCCCGAATGTAAGGTGGCAGGGGGTCCAAGGACGGCTGCAACAGAGAGCTGGCATGGACGAGGGGCTACGTGGCACGAAGCTGGGCCACTATCCACCTGCGCCCTCACCCCCAGGAGCGGAAGGACTTCCCTTGTCACCAGCGCAGGGCGGGTGTCGACTCACCAAGTCCTTCATGTTCACTCGGCAGCCGTAGCACAGCTGCTCAATGATGCAGGCTCGGGGGTCCTCCCTGCGAGAGCAGAGCTGGACCTGTGTGCCTGGTCTTGGCGCCTCGGCACAGGGTCCAAGGGCTTGGTCCCAGGGTGTACCACCACCCTGTGTGTAGCTGCAAGGGACCAGCCATGGGATGGGGGGCGGTCAGTGAAGGGACTCACCTCCCACAGGGCCCAGCCCCCTGGCAGCAGCCCTGGGGCCTGCCCTCCCCTGCAGAACAGCAGGGTGCTGTGAATGCCTTGGCCGGTAGGGTGGGGGGCGGCGTCTGGGAGAGATGCGAGGACTGAGCCCCAAAAGCCGTGGCACTATCTGCAAGCAGAGATGAGCTATGGAGACCTCGGGCTATTGAGCCCCAGCATCCGCTCCCCGGCGTCCCACCCCCTTCTCCCGAGCATCCTGAGGAGCTACAGCACAGACCGGCAGTGTCGATGTCCAGTGTGCACATGCAGAGCAGGCAGCGAGGGCCTGCAGGGACACCAGCACTGCTGTCCCTGGGGGCCTTGAGCAGCTTCTCACTGGTCCTAGGGGCGTGCGGACAGGGCACAGAGGCACTGTCGGTTGGCCGGGACACGTGCCCCGGGGTGGTGAGCTTCACGCCCACCCTCCCACTCCCCTTTCGGGCACACACACCTGTACACGGTGCTGACCGTGGAGGGGAACTGGGCCTGCAGCCTGAGCATGAAGGCTTCCATCAGCCGGTGGATGCTGGCCTTTTCGGGGGCCTAGGGACAATCAGATGGGAGGGAGGGCTGCAAGAGTGGCCCTGGTCAGAGAGGCAGCTCCCAGACCTGGCCAAGGGGCCATCTGGAGTGGGGGCCATGGGTTTCTCCACACCATCTGCTCCCGAGTCTGCTTGGAGCTGGAGTGAGCCAGGGCACACACTTCTAAAGTGTCCCTGCTGCTAAACACAGCCATTGTTAAAAAGTATATTACGTGAAAGAAAAAAAAAAGTGTCCCTGACAAAGGTCATCCTGCCCCCCCATCATCGTCTCCCCCATGTTCATGACACCCCAGCTGGGCACCTTGCTTTGCCAGGGACGGATACCAGGAGGCGGCTCCCTCCTCTCCCCTTGAGCCCCCTCCCACTCTAGGGTACCAGCCTATCCTCCAAAGAGATGCCATGCTTGTGCCCCAAGGGTGCTGGGGGGCCCAGGGTCTCCACTATGGCACCAGGTGGCAGGCACTGGGCCAGAAGGCTGGTGTGGACAGCTTGGGCCCCCAGAGGTGTGCCGGAGACTCCTGCCCTGCTCCTGGAGCTCACCTTGGTGTCTATGGCCGGCGTGAAGACAGAGGGGACGCCAAACAGGCGGTTGTAGAAGGCGACCTCCTTCAGGGTGTGGTCGCGCATGGGCCGCACCACCACCACGTCGCCGTGCCGCTCATCTGAGAAGCCCTGAGGGGGATGTTCCTCACTGCACCCCGCTGACTGCACCCCTTCCCTGCCAGCTGGCGGGGAGGGTCACAGGGTCCGCCCTCCACGAGGGAGACCCCCAAGGCTGATTCATAACACGCTACTTTCAGGTGAAGGAGCCCGAGGAGTGAGGGTGGGAGGGGCCCCTGGGCGGCCTGCCCCTGAGTACCGTGTCCCAGGCCAGGAAGGCCCCTCTCCCCAGCGCCAGGCTGGTCATGAGCTTGATGGCCAATCGGGTGCAGCTGTCCCCTGTCATCACCTTGGAGTAGCCATGGGTCCGGGCCACGTGCAGGATCAAGTGGGTCCTGCAGAGCAGGGCAGGGGATCTCAGAGGGGTCTCAGGCCTGGGTAGGTCAGGGCCAGGAGCCGGTGGGCAAGGGGACTCACCGCAGGGTCTGCAGAAGCTCCTCCTTGGCTGTTAGTGTCTTCACTGAGTCGAACAGTCTGGACAGAGCCTCGGTCTGGGCAGCTGTGGGTGGCCGAGCCTCAGTTTGGGCAGCTGTGGGTGGCCCAGCCGGGGTCTGGAGGCCCTGGGTGCCAGGCTCACTCAGCTGCTCCTCCCCCTGGGCTGGTGCGTGCTGCTGCTGGAGGAAACTGTCCACAGCCGCCTTGTAGGCCCCCTCGGTCCCAGTGGGCTCCTGGGCAAAGTAGCGCAGCACGGACGGTGGCAGGCTGAACACCTTGTAGGGCGGAGGGTGGGGGAGCTCATGTGAGGCCCGTGCCCAACTTTGTATATACTGAGGCGGGAGGAATAGGCCCAGGCAAGAGGCCCGCAGGCTGGCCCCAACAAATGGACACATACCCTGGTGGACACCGCAGAGGGCACCCTTCAGGGGCCTTTTTCAGCCCACCCACCTCTTCCAAGGCAATAATGTGCCAGGGGAAGCCAACGGTCTGCAGGATCAGCTTCACTTCGACCAGGGTTTGGGCTCTGTCCTCTGGGCTCTGTCCACAGACTGCTCCCTCTGGAACAGGCAAGCAGAAAAGAGTCATGGCTTACAGGAAAAGAGCCCCAGACAGGCAGGACACGGTCGACACCACACGAGAAATCCCTCAAGGCTGTGCTCTGCAGGGCAGCGGTTTCTGCAGAAACCACAGGTTGCACACCTCCTTGGAAAGGCATTTTCAGAGTGGGCAATGGGTTCTTTGCAGTGGCTAAGGGGAGGGGAGGGAGGGGAGGGAAGGGGAGGGAAGACAAGAGGAAGGGAGGGGAGGGGAGAGGAGGGAAGGGGAGGGAAGACAAGAGGAAGGGAGGGGAGGGGAGGGGAAAGTAGGGGAAGGAAGGGGAGGGGCAGGTTAGCATCACAGCCCCTGGGGCAGTCAACTGGCGTGGCTCAACCCGCAGAGGCAGCCAGGCAGACAATACTGCCCAACTCTAATGAAGGTCTGACTTAAGGCAACTGTGGTGTTATTGGACATGGGTACTCTGCCTCCAAAGAAACGCCCCCAAGCTGGGCCTTGGTGTGGGCACAGTGACAGCTGTTTCAGGGGGCCCACCCCAAATGGCCAGGGCCTGGGAGGAGCAATGGCCATACATACCATCAATGTAGATGACCCCTGGCACGAAACGCAGTCTTTTGGCAGAATCTCGACTCAGGCCCTGGAGAGGGGTAGGGACAGGGCCTCAGCCCCACAGCCAGAAGCCACAGGACACTTTCCCTGCAGAAACCTTTCTCTATTTAGACCGCGTGCCCTCCAGGAAGGGGCAGTAACCCCCACCTATAGTAGACGGGGACGCCATACAGCCTGAGTCACTTCCAATGGCCCTGCCTGGGCATCTGCACCCCCCCCCCCCCATAAAACCTGCCCTCTCCATCTGTCCCTGCTCCAGGTCATGCCCTGAGAAGCAGCTGGGGCCACAAGGCCTGCCATGCCCCCTCCCCGAGCCCCTCTGCTCAGGATGCAACAGCACAACAGGATAAAAGTGAGGCACTGCTGCTCAGAGGGCAGAGCAGGGCCAGGTGCTGGGCGCACAGCTGGGGGAATGGGCGTGCATCTCACACCATCCAGCCAGGTTTAGGGGACTGATGTGAGCGCAGATGCAGCACCCTGGGCACATCCCAGGACCCTGTACAGATCACCCCACGGCCATAGCCTTGTCCCCAGACCCTGCAGTCTGTACCCCTCACAGGAGTGCAGGTCCATGGTGTCCCACCCCTAGGTCAAGACCTACCAAATACCCTAGCACCATCCAGAGAAGCCATAACTGCCTCATTTGTGGTTTCCCCTTAAAATTCTCAAGGAAGCTGCCAGGACTGGGCAACTCTGTTCTCCCGAGGCACCTGCTCCCATGTCTGGGCTCAGACGTACTCCCAGGACGTACTTCCCAGGACAAAGAGGGGTGGGGGCACGGCTTCAGGGCTACTTTGAGTGATGCTCCGTTGGGGCCCCTGTAACACCTGTTTCCCAGGGATTACATTTCTACAGTCGAGCAAATGGACAGAGCCCTAAACTGGGATATGGCTGGGTACTCTGGACACAGCTTCCGGCTTGTGCACCTCTTGTATACACATCCAGGAACCAACCAGCATCGCAGCGGGGGGGAGGCTACTCTCTCAGGCCCCAAGCAAGAGCCCCTCGGTGCTCGCCCTCCACCCTCAAGCTCAGCAGGACAGCAACCTGGACCCAGGAGGACGGTGTGGAGACGTACCTCAAGGACCTGCCAGACCATGGAACTGGACGAAGGCCCCCCAGACCATGCCAGGAGCACCTGGGAGAGAAGGAACATCATGGGAGGGGCACTGCATCTCCAACATGAGCTTGCCCACCTCCCCACACTGACATGGGTCCGTCCTCAGAGCCCAGGTGCAGGACAGCAGGCGGGGCTGGTGGGATGTAGCTGGGACAGGCTGTCTGCAGGAAGGGTAGCAGGAGCAGAGAACCAGGGCCCAGAGGTCTGAGCTGCCCTGTTGCAGAGGAGTCACCCCACACTCTACCTTCTCTCCTGGGAAGATCAACCGGTTCTTCCCAAGCATAGCTCTGAACTTGTGGACGTAGAACGTCTTGAAACAGTTCCTGCAACACAAACCACCATTGATGGCGGCCACACAGCCCAGGCCGCCCATCCTCCACACAGAGACAGGGAAGCTGGTCATACCAGCTCCCGCACGGAGCGGTCACCTTTTCCTTCTTGTACCCACTTCCACCTTTAAAAGCAGCGTCTTGACACTGAGGACCCACCCAGAGGCCAGGATGGCGGCCCCAGGATGAACCTCACACCATGTGGGGTGGCCTACCTGAATCACTCCCACAAACCTTACCAGTGCCAACAGATGGCTGAGGGGCCAGGAGTCTGGGTGCCACCTGCACTCAGAAAGGACCAGCTGGCAGAATGGATGGACCCAGGCAAGTGCAGGGCAAGGGCACCACGACCTTCCCTTAAATAATGTGGATAACCCCTTCCAAGACACCCACTGGGAGAAGTACCACCTCTTGGCGTGAAGGGGGCAACACTGATTGGGCTGCAGGGGCCCAGTGTCCTGAAGCCCCACAGGCCTCTCTCTAGCATGCTGATCCCACCATGACCAGAAACACCCCGGAAGTTCCTGCAGAATCCTCAGACCCACAGATCAGAACTTCCAGGGCAGGTCCTGGGAATCTGTGCTCTTGACATACCTTCCAGCTGGTTCTCGGGCTCACTACATCAGATTGTCAGCCTTGACGGCACATTAGACTCACTCAGGCCAACTACGTCAGAGTTTGTAGGGACAAGGCCCAGGCATCTGCATGTTGAAGCTCCCCTGGCAACCCCAGCAGCCAGTCAGGGGGGAGAACAATACCCCGAGCAGCAACGTTACCCCAAGAGAGCTGCCCCACACCTGGGGCTGTGCCTCCTCTCTGATTCCTTCTTTCTATTCAGATATCCTGGTGTCCCCCCAACACTGAACAGGACCAGTGTTATGAGGGGCCAACCAAACACCCCAAAGGTCATTTGAGGGCGGTAATTCAACTCAGTGTTTAACAGCAAAATGTTGGAGCTCTAGGGATCCCAGGTGACCAGCCACGGGAAGTGACTCCCAGGAAGGTCAGAATGTGTTGAGGTGCCCCCAGCAGACACAGATGCTTGATTTTGCCTGCTCACTTGGGGCGGGAGGAACCAACCTGTGGCTGCCCCCCTTCATGTCCTCCCTGTACCAGTAGTAGGCTCATGAAACCACACTCTCTCTCTGGGTCAAGCCAGGTTTCCCACACGTGCTGACCCTCACAATCCTTGAGGAACCTAGCTTAAATCTGCAACCTGGGAAGTCAGCTTCCCACCTTTTCTTGGGACTCAGCAAGCATAGGAGGTAGAGTTCTGGGCCCAGAAGGAGCCCTGCCAGCCTTGCTTAGAGCTACTGCAGCTTTCCTTCTCCTTACCAGCAAGTTCTCTAAGCAGATTGGAGCGGTCACCATTTTCAGATGCTCCGAAGTGATTAAACTTTAGCTCCCTTGCCTAAAATTTATTTCATGGTGGCACACACCTCGTGCTACTAAGCACACACCCAGTCTACTAGGCTCCCAAAAGATGGTAAGGAACAAAAAGTTTTTTGAAAAACAATTTACTCAGTCCCTTTAGTTTCTTTTTTGTAACATTTTAGAAAGCAGAGTCAAAGACTCTCGGAGACCCATTTAAAGATGCAAGTCGGTCACTCATTCGACTAATGTTCATTTGCTATATAAAGCATGCAACACCACCAGAAATAGGGATAAAATGGGAGACCGGCCCTGCCTTGCAGAGCTATGAATCTAGTAAAGGTGATCAGACATAAAAGAGTTATGATTCAAGAGCAATGTGACAGGGCCACAAAAGAGCTTCAGATAAAACAACACACTGGTGCCCAGGCCCCTCTGGGAATAAGCCTCTGCTCCTGTCTGAAGGACCCCCAAAGCTGGTGAAAGGCTGGGCCCCCCCTTCCACCCCTCTATCCCTCACAAGCAAAATAGGCATCCCATGGAGCACCTTCCCAAGATCCCGGATGCTCCAAACTGCCCCTAGATGTGTTCTCGCTGCCCCAAAATGTTCCTCCTGCCTACACCTCACTCACTCTCACTGCCAACTCTCCCCATAACGCCGTCACATACCTTCCTGCCACCTGATCCATGGGTAGATGTTGGGAGAACGGTATAAGAAACCAATCCCTTCCCCGCCAATACCAGTCACCAAGACCAATGTTAGAAGCAAAAGCAAAGCGATTCAATACTTCTAAATGCAAGAAACAGAGCCACAGAAATAGAGGCACTCCTAGTTGCTGAGCGAGACCACTTGCCAGGGTCTCCTTCCCACGTCCAGGCCTCACCTGCAGAAGGCATCTCCCACTCGGATCACCACCACGGGCAGGCCTTCCTTGCACTTCACACATTTCAGCTCACAGCTTTGGAGACACAGGGGGAAGAGAGAACAAGAACAGATTATACACACCCCTCCGAGCAGCTTCAGAAAGACGGGAGTCCTGTTTCTCACCCCAAGCTGGTGTACGGGAGACGTCATGCCAGGGGCTGTACACACACAAACTAGAGCTTGTGTCCTATCCAAACCACCAATTTTCAAAAAGACAAGGGCCTCCGGGGGGATTTCAGTCGGTTATAGTCGGCTTGGGGTGGCGGTGTGGGGGTACTGACACATAGAGGCCACCTCTCAATGTCTTGAAGGCTGGCACAAGAGACAATTTGCTGTGTAGCCCTGGAGGGGAGACAGGGAGCCAGTGGGTGGAAGCGACAGGGAGACAACTTCCTCTTCGAGTAAGGACAGCATGGTTTGAGTGGAGGTGTCCCACTGGCTGCAAGAATTTGCGGTGCGAGTGAGCAGAGGGAGCCCCTCCCTGGGGTGTTCACCACCGACTTGACAGGCACTCTCCGGGTGCTGGAGAGGGTGGCCCAGCCCCCATCCAGGATCAGAGGCCTCCTGGGCCCGGCCTCGGCGGTCTCTGGGCTTCCCGAAGCTCGCTGCCCGGGACTCACAGCAAAGCGCGGAGGGTCCGCGCTCGCCGCCGGCCGGGGGCTCCGGGAACCAGACGGGTGGGTGCGGGCCCAGTTCTTACCCAGATCGCGGTGGCGGTGGCCCCACGGACGTGGGCTCCCCGTAGTCCTCACCCACCTGACACATGGCCGTGCCGGGTCTCGGTGCAGACGGCGGCGGGGCCAGCGGCGGTGCGCGCTCTGATAATGTCACCGCAGCGCCGTCGCGGCCGTGACGCGGGGGCCGGGGCCGGACCCGCCCTAAACGTCAGCGCGGCGCCGTCGCGGCCGTGACGCGGGGGCCGGGCCGGGCCGGGCCGCCCGTGATAACGGCAGCGGCGGCGGGCCTGGCCCCGGGATGGCGATGTTCCGCAGCCTGGTGGCCTCGGCTCAGCAGCGGCAGCCGCCGGGCGGGCCCGCGGGCGGCGATAGCGGCCTGGAGGCGCAGTACAGCTGCCCCATCTGCCTAGAGGTCTACCACCGTCCGGTGGCCATCGGCAGCTGCGGCCACACGTGAGTGCGCCGGCCTCCGGGCGGCGGCGGGGCCGGGTCTCCGTTGCGGGGAGGGGTCCGGGCCCGGCCGGGAGGGGCCCGAGGCCCACCGCCGCCCCGCGCAGCCTGGGAGCCCCGCGCGTGGAGGATTCGGGCGCGGGGGCGCAGGGACTCCCTACGCAGCGCCGGCCCTGCCCTCGAGGCGCATTCATCCGTCTCATCCCAGCCTCCTGCCCGCCAGCCCGAGGCAATCGACCGACCCAACCACCCTGTCGGCACACGGGGGCGACCTGCAGTATTGCCAGGTCTCGGGGTCCCTGGCCCCCAGGGCTGCTCACGGCCTCGCGGGCCTCCCCCGGTACTCAGCGGGCAGCAGGCGCGACCTCTGCGCCAGTCGCCTTGATTCGGTCCCGTGGAGCTTGGAGTGGACAGTTGTAAATAAATGCCGTGTGGCTTTTCCTGTCAACTCTTTTTCGGACCCGCTGTGTGCTTGTCTAGACTGCTGAGGAGAGAAGTTCCCTAAAGTTAGGAGAGGAGCTTGTTTAGAGTCTGTTGCTGTTTTGTTTTGGTAGAGAACTTGGGTCCCATCTATCACCGAGTAGCCAGGCAGCCTGGCCCTCAGGGGACCAGTCACCAAGCACCTTGCTTAGGTTTCCAGCTGCATCAGGGCCCACAGCGGGCTCCTGTGGGGGTGTTTCAGGAACAGAAACCTGAGGATGTGGCTCTCCTCCCAGATGAGAACTGCATTCAGATCTCGGAGCTGCCAGCCTGGTTGGGAGGGAGCCGAGATCAAAGTGTCTGCTCTCTGACTCTCCCAAGTGACTGGATTATACAGCTCTTTGGTGAAATCAGCAAGGTGGGGAGAGGGGGCAGAAGGGCTTTGCTGCCAGTAGAGCGGCTTGAGGAGGTTGGATTTTCACTCCAAGGGTTGGGCTGAGGTGTACCCAGGCTAGTAGGAGGCCCTGGAACGTTAGCAAAAAAAAAAATAGCTGACTTAGGAGGCTCTTGATACAAAGTGGGAACTGGAACTGCTGGGTGGATGTGTCACTGGTCGTCACGCAGGGAGGTGGCAAGGACAGTGTCAGAATCCAGGAGCCCTTCACTTGCCTTTCCCACTTTCCCATGTCAGACAGCACAAGAGAGCACCTACAGACTTGTTTTCAAGGGCACCACACCTCACTTTTTCATGCTGCTTATGACATTGTGATGGGGCAGCCTCTGAACAAGACTTGTTTCTTCTAAGCACATACTAGTTGGTATTTTAAGGTGTGTTCTGCGTCTTTCAGTCCATCATTGAGACAACTATAAGGCGTGTCCTGGGCCTAATTTTTAGAAAGCCTTTCCTAGGCTTCAAGTGATGTCCCCTTGGCACCAACACTCAGCCGTGGGCCACAGTGTTTCCAGTCTCCGGGTCTGCACAAACCTATATTTTCTGGTCTTTCCAAATAAGTCTTTTCTTAAAACGTGGTTTTCAAAATACAGAACTACACAGAATTGTTGTGAAACATCTCCTATCAGTGCCCTTCCCCCATGCTTTTCTTGGCAGAATCTGACCCTCTTCTGTTTCTAAGGCAGGTCTTGCACGAGCCTCTGCTTTAGCTTCTGCCTTAAAAAGCTTTTCTCCCTGCGTCTCCCTGCTGTCCTGTTATCCTGGCTATTCCGTCTCTGCCTCTTCCTTTCCCTAAGTTTCTTGCCCCGTGTTGGGAAGGTGTGTGTGCAGAGGAGCACCGATTCAAAGGCTCCACCTTAACTTTAAAAACCTTGCTGGTGGTCTAGTTACTTCCCTCCATAGTTACCTGACTATAAGCAGTTTCCTTCCACAAAATAGATTTTCTGGTGGTGAGAGCAGCACTGTATGGGGCAGGTATCCCTGCTCCAGCACCCAAACAGAAGGAAGAATCATAGGACTTTTTTGAGCAGGAGTAGCGCCGCCTCAGTGGAGCTTGTAGAAGAGCTCCCAGGAACTCCCCAGGGGCCCCAGAGGAAGGCAGTCGTCTGTCGCACTTGAGGGACATCCTGGGCAGTGAGCCACATCCGGAACCAGAAGCTGCACAGCTGTTTCTTAACCCTCATGGACCCTCCCCCCAGGGCCCATGTTTGTTTGGGGTAAGGTTCAGCCGAGGCTACCTCTGGCCTCTCTACCTCTTCTTTCAACCCCTCTAGTCAGTGCTGTCCATATGTACCTGCGTCTAAGCATCCCCATATGCAGTTTATTAATGAACAGAGGTCACAGAAAATTAAAAAGCTCATGTCTAAGGGGAACCGCAGGGAATGATAATAATAGATGTTTTCTGAGTACTCTGCATTCCACAGCCCGGCGAGGCAGGTACTGTCCTTATTCATATTATACAAGGAAAACGAGACAGAGAGGCTGAGTAAAATTCCCACGTGTTACAGCAAAGCCAGGGTTTGAGCTTGGCAGTCAGGCCCGGCCAGCCTCTTCGCCACTGTCCCCCAACCACCATCAGCACCCCCCACACATACCTTGTGCTCTTGTAGCAGTGACCACAGACTCTAAGCCTTTACACTGCGCTTCCCCAGGCAAATGAGCTGCACACAGGCCAGTAAGCTGGCTTCTTGGGGCAGGGTCCCAGAGGACCCAGGAGTTTCTGTCACTCCCAAGAGCACAGGCCTTGGACAGGTGCATGGAGGCCTGGGCCCACAGGTAGCTCACCTGGATCTGTGTGTGGGTGAGCTGAGTCAGGTGGGCCAGGAAGTGAGCAACTGAGTGATCACTCAGAAAAGGCTTTAGAAGTCAGCTTCTGCGCTCAGGACAGGTCCAGGGGCCTGGGGCCGGGCCTGCTTGCCTTCCTGGGTCTGAAACATTGGACTGGCCTGGTGTACCTGTGTGTGCGGGAGGCCGAGGTGGGAGTGAGACCCATCAGTGGTGTTGCTGTAACCTGGAGTCTGTGCAGGGGCCGTCAGGCTGCTCCAGCTGTGCCCATGGGCCTGGCATGGGAGAGCAGACCCCTCAGCTGTCTCCTTCAGCCCCTTGGGCAGATGCTGGGAGGAATCTCCTGCGGAAGAGGCGGGCATGGTTCGTCTGCTCTGTCTCTCAGCACATTGCAGTGATGACGCTGGAAACTAGGCCGTGAGCTGGGCCACCTCATGGACACCTAGTTCTGCCTCCAGCTCCTCAGGGACCTTGACACGGAGACAGGCAGTGCTGCAGGGCTGGTGGCTGAGTCCAGGGGTCAGCTAGGGAGCCACACATGCCTTCCGGAGACTCCCAAAGCTTCCCTGCCTCCTGCTGGAGGACAGTGGGCACCCTTCACCCCAGTGTCCTATGTGTCTTGTCAGAGACCTGCTCCTCCTGAGGCCTGCACTGGACCCTGCCTTCTGCTGATGACGTAGCGACAGGTCATCCCCACATGCGGTCCTGTGTCCTTTTCTTTTGTGTGTGTTTTTACAGTTTTATCGAGTTTTTCTTCGTTTAAAATGCACAGTTCAGTGTTTCATAGTATGTCCACAGTGTTGAGCGACCATCACCTCAATCAATGTTACAATATTCTCATCACCCCAAAAAGAAACCTCGTCCCCACTGGGAGTCAAACCCTATGCCCTCCAGCCCCACAACCACTCACCTGCTTCCTACTTTTGTGGATTTGCCTGTTCTGGGCAGTTCACATAAATGGAGTCACACACTGTGTGGTCCTTTGTGACTGGCTTCTTTCACTGAGCACGACGTTTTCAAGGTTCCTCCCAGTGGTCACATCTGTCAGCACACACTCCCTCTCATGGCCGGGATCTGCATGTCTGTCACCTGTCAATGCACACGGCATTGTTTCCACTTGGCTCTTGTGACTGGTGCTCTGTGAGCACTCGTGTGCAGCCTCTCCATTAGGACCCTCCAGAGACTGGGTGAAGTGAGCAGCTTCCCCCAGCCATTAGGCTAAGCAGATCCTGAGCCAGGTGAGCGGCACAGCCTTGGGTTCCTCCCGCGTGCCAGGGGTGAGTGTGTGGTGCCGTCTTTGCATGCCTACGATGCCCGGCAAGCCCTCCCTGGGTGCGGGGCGTAACAAGGGGGGTGACCTTATTGTGCAGGACAAGGCTTGTCGGGAACACTGCACTCTGACAGCCTCAGGTGTCAGGCCCAGTCAGGCCTTCTCTGGTTACCAACGTGTGCAAACCTTATGTGAGTGGTGAGCAGCCATGTGGTGGCAGCACTGGAAGCCAGCATGTAGGAGGAGGGCCTCTGGTTGGGCAGCAGGAGGGACTCTGGATCCCCCTTGGCTGCCTTTTCCTGAAAAGGTGAAACTCTGATGGCAAAGGGAACTCGGATCAGTGTAGCTGAGGTCTCGGTACACTCAGGAACATTCTCACGTCCCTGTGTCCCATACAGTTCCTGCCCCCACCATGGCCCAGCCTGCTTGACGTACACAGGTGGGAGGAGAGGGGTACGAACCCTGGTTTCTTGCAGATTTATTGCCGTCTGCAGATTTACTACTTTACTCATGCGTCTGGGCCCAGCCCCCACACTGGGGCTTTTCTGGGGCTGTGGAGGCTCCATTTCAGTGTCTCCGGTTCCAGGTCCCATGTTGCGGCTAAACGGTCCCCACAGCACTTCCTACGAAGCTGGACTGAGATGGTCCTGCGATCAAGTGCCTTCTCCCTCTCCCCCACCGACCGCTGACCCGACTTTGCTGCTGAATAAGCAGCGCGCTCCTCTGCAGCGTGGGGAGTGGTTGTAAATTCCAGCTGAGGGGTCCAGGGGCAGGGCTCACTGTACATGCGACGCACACAGGATGTGGCCTCTCCAGGGACAGTGCCTCGAGCTCAGCGCTGCAAGGAGCCTCTTGTGCCTGAGTGCATGCCCGGCGCTGGGGGCGGTACTGCTGGGCAGTCAGGAGCCTAGCAGGAGCCCTTCCTGCCTGGGGAGGGGACGCTGTCCCAAAGCTGCCAGCTTTGGCCCTGCCCTGTCCAGTGGGTCCTGGGCCCCTGTAGTTCCCTTGCCTGCCATTGTTAGTCATCTTACTTCCCAGAGCTTAGTGGGTGGAGGGTCTCCAGGGTCCTCTGTGCTGTCGCTGTGCCCTCTGAGTCCCATGAGGTGTATCACCACGGGGCGTGACAGTGGCAGGCTGAGCCCAGGCCTCCTCCTGCAGCCAGAGCTCTTGCTGGGTCCCAGGGCCACGGGCCCAGCACAGGTCCTGGAGAGCCACAGCTGTAGCTCTGCTTGGCTCCAGGATATGACGGGGTCCCAAGAGCCCACAGCTGCGAGGGGACCTGAGGTCATCTTTTAGCCATATGGTACCTGTCCAGCAAGTGGGCTCAGAAGTGACCATCTCCAGAAACGTGCAGTTGACAGCAGAGGGGAGCTGTCCCACGTGTGCATGCGCAGGCTGGCAGCCTCAGGCCCGTGTCCCCTGCCCCCTGCAGGTTCTGCGGGGAGTGCCTCCAGCCATGTCTGCAGGTGCCGTCCCCTCTATGCCCCCTGTGCCGCCTGCCCTTCGACCCCAAAAAGGTGGACAAGGCCGCCCACGTGGAGAAGCAGCTCTCATCGTACAAGGCACCCTGCCGGGGCTGCAACAAGAAGGTACCCAACCTGAGGGACTTTGGGGGACTGGCAAGGGGCTTTTGATTGGGTGCTTGTGGTCCTGGTTCCACCCCCAGCAGAGGAACTGGGCTCTTCCCTTTCCTGTTGAGTCTACAGCTATACTTGGCCCATCCCCCATGACGCTGAGCACTTCCCTTTGGCCCTGTGTGTGTCGCATGTTGTATCCCCGCCACCCACCACCTGTCCTGGGCTCTGGGTACTTGTGTGCATTGTGGCTGAGTCAGGGACACCAGGACTGAGTTGAAACCCACCCCAGACGCAGCCTCACACTCCAGTGACTCGCCCACTGCAGTAGTTTACGTAGGAGAGAGGGGGGCACCTGGGGGCCACAGGCAGATGGAGTGCATCAGTGGCCTCTCCCCCATCCGGTTCTGCCTTTACCATCCTGCCCCAGGAGCCCACCCCACCACCCTCCCTGTACCCACTACTGCCCCAGGGCTAGGAGGCCCTGCCTCCCGGTACACAGAGCTGGAACTGATTTTGAATTTACATTTTTCAGACTTTGCTATCTCTCTGGTTAACAAGTTCTACCAACTTATCAGAATGGAAAACAGCCCCTGGTTGCTTTGCCCTAAAGCACAAAGGTCTGAATTTCTGGGGCTACCCTGAGGGCCTCGGAGAGGGGCTGTTGGGGCTTCCTGCGAGCTCACATACCCCCCCTCCACGCAGCCTTCTCCCCTCGAGTCCTCCTGTAGTTTCACATGTGAAACAGCCCTGCTCTTGGCTCTGTCCGCCAGCCCTGGGGGCAGGGCTGGTATCGGGAAGCCGTTCTCCTGTTACCCCAGCCACCCTGGGTCGGTGCCCTGTGCTCAAGGAGGCAGCTGACCCTCACCCACCCTCCCTTGCTGCTTCCCCAGTTTTGTGAACTGGTCTGTTTGTGAAATGTTTACTCCCAGCCTCTTGGCATTGGTGACATAGCAAGAGGGTGGTGGCTGCTCCCCAGGGAGCGTAGACTAAGGTTCCCCACCTGCTCAAGGAAGTCAGTGCTCACCACTAACCCTACCCTGCTCTGAGCTGGGTCCCTCCTGGGCCAAAGCTCATGACTCGGGTGGCCAAGAAAAAGTTGTGCTCTGTTTGGTTTTGTTTGGTACCTTTGGGTAAGCAGTTTTTCACATGTTCAGCTGTCTAATAAAAGAGTGTTGTCCATTGGTGCCTGTTATGAGGGGCATTTTTCCTACATGACCATGCTTCTTGTTCCCCAGGAACTGTCTCTGCCCTTCTGCAGCTCCCCAGGGAACCCAGCTGGGGCCTGCTCCCCTCCAGGGGCTGGTGACCAACAGCAGCCCCGTGTGCAGCCACAGCAGCATGTCCCTGGGGTCTCACATCTGTCTCCTCCCTCAGTGCCTCTTCTCCAGCAGGGACACTGGGCCCCTGACAGAGGCCCCTAGAACCCGCTTCCACATGCTGCTGAGCCATGAACGGCAGGAGCAGGACCGGCCCCACTTGCTGGTGGTTCTCTGGTCCTCGAGAGCCTGAGGCTTTGCCCCCCTGCCACTGCCTGACCCCCTGCCCTGCCTCTCTTCCTAGGTGACACTGGCCAAGATGAGGGTACACATTTCCTCCTGCATGAAGGTCCAGGAGCAGATGGCCAACTGTCCCAAGTTTGTCCCTGTGGTGCCCACGTCCCAGCCCATTCCCAGGTAGGCCACGATGCCAGGGGCACTCAGGGTTCCTGTCCTTTGCAGGGGCAGCTCCTGGTCTGCATCACTAGGTGGGGTCAGCACTGCTCTGCCCTGAGAATGTGGGAGGGGCTTTGTGTCCTCTCTGAGCAGGGCCTCTCCAACAGGTAGGAACGGGACCCCCGGGAGGTCCCATGCCAGGCCCGGGCATCAGCACGCAGCAGCGGAGTGTGGGCCCCAGAAAGGCTACGACAGGACAGATGCCTCCTCTCAGGCAGACAGCCCATCCTCCCCCTGCCTGCCCAGCTGTGTCAGGGAAGGAACGGGACTGGGAGTTTACGAGGCGGCAAGCGGCTCTAGAGCAGTTGCAGGGGGGCGTGCAGGGGAACGGGGCAGAGGGCCCCACATTGGCCGAGGTCCTCAGGACTCTGGTTGGGCCTCTCCCTGCCCGCCGCGCAGGGCTCATGCAGGGGAGGGCAGGGCTGGGCTGGCCACCACTCACCCCTCCTCTCCCTGCCCCAGCACTGTCCCCAACAGGTCTACCTTCACCTGCCCCTACTGTGGCGCCCGAAACCTGGACCAGCAGGAGCTGGTGAAGCACTGTGTGGACAACCACCGCAGTGACCCCAACCGCGTGGTGAGCACCTGCCGCCGGCCTGCCCACAGTGCCCTCCTGGGACCCCAGGGTGGGGGCCTGCTCCTCACTGTGGCCCGGCTTCACCACAGCATCCCCTGTTCCAGGTGTGCCCCATCTGCTCGGCGATGCCCTGGGGTGACCCCAGCTACAAGAGCGCCAACTTCTTACAGCACCTGCTCCACCGGCACAAGTTCTCCTACGACACCTTTGTGGTGCGTGTCTTACCCCACCCGCACCCCTGGCCCGTAACCAGCCTCAGGCCCACAGCTCAAAGGGGGGTGGACACACAAAAGCCTCCCTGGGTTTCTGTGGGAGCCGCCTGTGGGTCAGGTGCCGATGGCCGTCAGGTCTGCATGGCCCCTAGAGGGCCTTCAGGGGCTCTGGTTGTGCGCGGAGCAGTCTGCGAGGGCCCCTTGGTTCTGTGGGGCTCAGCAGCGAGCTGTCTTCACATGGTGGGGGCTTCTCTGGGAAAGGTGGCCACAGATACAGCGGCTGTCGCAAGGGTACTGTCTCCCCGGCCCTGCTGGGACAGAGAGCTCCGTGGAGGGTGACAGGCTGCTCTCGGGTGTTTATAGGAGAAAAACTAGAGGGACTTCACCCCTTGAAAACCTCCAGCTTGTGCTCCCTCTCCCACTGCTCGGGGGGAACGGTGCCTGCCCCAGGCCTGCCAACCCTCCATAAGCTCTTCCTCCTGCTTGGCCCCTCCCCACCCAGCCCTGTTTTCCTGTCCCCACCAGCCTCCAGCCTCCAGCCACCGGGGCTGTACAAGATAACCACTCGTGCTCCAATCTGCCCCTGGGGTTCCAGTGGTTGGAGGCATGGAGCTCTCTGGCTTCTCTGCTCATCTCAGAATTCCATGTCTCAGCCAGAGACGAAAGGACAGCTCTTGTTCTGAGTGTCCACCCCTCCCACAGGCCCACTGGGCAAGGGATCTGCTGGGGAGGTGTCTGCTGGGCTGCTGCAGAGGCCCCACGCTGCACTTGGGGAACTAGAGAACTTGGGGAAGTCAGATAGTGATCCCACATGAGGGCAGCCCTTTAACCTCCCACAGAACTGTCTTTGCGTGACACCAGTGACCCTGTGTCCCCATCACTGCAGGGGCTCAGTCTTGACCTGGGTCATGCTGACGGGCAATGGGGAGACTGGAAGTGGCAGCACTGGTTTGGGGTGAGTGGACAGACATGGCAGCCCTGAGAAGGGCTTGTCTGGGCCCTTCCGTCTCCCAGCCCGTCCCCCACTTCCTGTCTTCCAGGACTACAGCATCGATGAGGAAGCCGCCTTCCAGGCCGCCCTGGCCCTGTCTCTGTCTGAGAACTGAAGGCACAGCCCGGCCACCAGGACCGAGCCTTCCCGCCTCAAGGGACAGGGCTATGCTAGCTCTCTGTGGTCCAGCGCCTGCACTGGAATGCACCTTGTCGGCCAGAGGGAGCCTCCATCATTGCAGGTGGAGAGGCAGCCCCCAAGATTGCCACGGCCCGGGAGAGACCACTGTCCCCTTGCCATCAGAGGACAGCCACCGGTGCTCCTGGCCGAGCATGGCTGGTTTCTTCGGTGCTTCGGGCCGAGCAGACGTCCCGTTGGGACTGAGGCAGTCAGATGTCTGTCTCTCTCAAAGCCATGACGTCCTCCCCGTATAGAGGGGGAGCCCCGGCGACACCCGCCCGGCCGCCAGCGTCTGGCAACACATCCCCCTGCGCACCTGGTACTGGCTTTGTGATAACTAGAAATTCTGGCATTTTTCTATATTATCCAGTGTGATAACCTTTTCACATTTTATAGAGCAAAGACAAAGCAGTTACTCTTCATATTGCAATATCTGTGTTTGACTAGGAACAATAGTATTTTTATGGAACATTTACAAAATTATATTTTTTAAAAAAACAATCAAAAATAAACAGTTGTGGGATCGAGCTGGGGAGAAAAGGAGAGATAGGGTAAATGCTGGAGCCAAAATGAACTGTGGGGTTTCGCTTATGCACATGGGACGGAGGTGGCCACATCCCAGGTCATTGCAAGTGTTTTCCAGGGTTCCTGTGGTTGGCTTGTCATTTCCCTTAGATAACGACCGGGAAGAAATCCCAACACCCTGGCCAACTGCAGTGACCACTGGGCTGCCCATGGCCTCCTCCTGCCTGGGGTCCTGGCCTGAGCCCCGCTGACACCTTTCCAGAGCTGACCACATCCACCTGAGGCAGGGCCACCCTCAGTGGTGGCAGAGCTTGGAGGACCTGGGCGGGAGCCCTGTGCAATGGTGTGCCAGGGCAGAAAACACTCGTCAGTACTCTTGTTTGGTTCATGGCATAAATTATTGCTGTCTTTAAAAAAAAATTTAAATAAAATGTTTCAGAGCATCTGTAGCACCTTAGACCAGTGGGTTTCATTCTGCAAATATTAAAAGCAGAGGGCTGGTGTGTCACTATGACCTTCCTTTGCGTGAGGTCTACCGGTGTGCATCTGTCCCTAGGCAGCTCCAGCTCAGAGCTTCAGAGTCACCCATGAAGAGGACACAGTGGCCAGGAGGGGTGCCATGGGACAGCCATCCTGCCCACTTCTCCCAGACCTCTGCCCACCTCTGCCACCAGCAGTCACTGGGAGGGCAGGGCCCTCCTGCTCCTCCCATGAGCATGGCACCTCCCCAGGGCACTGGAGGCTTCTCAACCTGTGACCCTCCCTCCCTGGCCTGTTTCTGCCTCTCCAAGTTCTTGAACTGTATCTGGTCCCTTGTAACAAACGCAGGCAAAGGTTTGCTGGGTGTTGGTGGCATTCACCTTCCTGGGCCTGAGATGGGGTCCACTGAGGCTGGCAGGCTGGGCACCCCCCAGGCTCCTTGGTTGGGGCTGGTCTGAATGGGGCCCGTTCTGGGGCCCAGAGTTGGCCATGGCGGCCTTTGGGGTGGCCTGCAGAATTCCCTGGGGGCGAAGCCCCCTGACCCCAGCAGCCGCCATGCGGTATCCACTCTCCCGGCTGCCTACAGCCTTCTCTCCCCCTCGGACCCAGCACCTTCCTCTCCCCTGAACCTCCCTGTACTGGTGCCTTAAGTACGGACCCCCTACAGGGCCGGCCGAGCCTCCCCTTGGCCAGTATCCTTGTCCTGCCTCCCCCCAGGGGCGTGTGCTACCTGAATCATCAGGCCCACGGTGGGGGCTCGGGGGCGCCGCAGGCTAAAGCCACTGTCCCAGCAGCCTTCTCTTCCTTTGGATGAGAGCAGAGTTGGAGCCAAATGTCAAATCCGTGCAGTTGAGCTTCCCAGTGAGAGTGGGGGGCCCAGACCACAGCTGGGATGCCAGCCTCAGACCCAGGCCAGCCCCTCATGTCCCTCCCCAGATCCCACTGCAAACCTATAGGGTCGCCAGAACCAGATTCGTTGCAAGGCTGTGCCCCAGGCTTCCCACTGCTTTGTGTGTAGGTGCAGATTCGGAGACCCATCATTTTAAGCTGGGAGTTCCTGAAGCCAGGGTCCCCTCCACCCTGACAAATGGACTGACAAACTCCAGCAGCTTTTCTCCACAGCATAAAGCCAGACAGTCCTTATGTCCAGGGCCCAAACGCCTGTGCCCTAGGGCATCCGCAGACAAAGGTGGCACACCGTTTCCTATCGTGTTAGGCACTCCCTACTGCCTAAACTGCCTACGGATTCCCACGTACCTGCGACCTTGACTTCAAGTCAGGACACTCAAAGCACGGAGCCTTCTAGCCCAGGCTGGGCTCCCTTCACTAGCCTGGGGCTCCTGAGAACTGGCCACCAGCTCTGGGCACTCATGGGCAATAGGGCGACACATGGGACAGCCACACAAGTCCACTGCAGAGTGGCCTCTTAGCGCACTCACTTCAGCCTGGGTTTATGAGACTCCAGGCCAGTCTTTCCAGGAAATACATGTGTAAACGGGTCTGGCACCAAAAAATAAACAAGTAGGTCTACCTGCTTTACCTCATCCTCAGGGACCCCAGCACACCTGCCACACAGAGCCATGCCCTCCCCAACCCCTTGGACATGCTAGGTGGTACCTTGGGGGTCATCTAACACAGGGCCATCTTGATTTAGGCTCACGAGCCCCTGGGAAAATAGGCTGAAGTCACTGCTTCCGTTTCCTAGATGAAGAAAGAAATTCCAAGAACCTGTTCGAGAGGCAAAGGGCCTGACATGCTGTGGCCTGGTCCCAGTCTGGACTCTTCCTACTGGCCCATCTTGACAAGCTCTGAGGCATCTATGGGGGACCACGTGCCTCTGCCCCCGGGGTCTGGTGCAAGGGAGGGCGTGTCCTCATGATACAGCCGTAGTCAGTCTGTCCAGACACAGGGTGAGCCAGCCCTGTCAGAGATGACTGAAAAGGCTGTCTGTGCCTGTCCTCCCATCCACCCCTGGTGCTGACACCCCATGCTGCAGGTCTTTCTAACACTCTTTCTGGGATACCAGGGCTCCCCACCTCTGTCCCTCCCTAAGCTCGTGGGGAGGGGACCTTAAAGGCACTCACTGCCAGGCCTGATGGGGTCCGCAGCGACTTCACACAATCAACCTCAGGAACGTATCTCCAGCAGCACACTCTCAGATAGTCGGAAGCCAGGAGGGGCGGCTGGCCTCCCACCCAGAGCCTGGGCCTCAGCTCAGGAAAATGACAGGCAACTGGGTGGGAACGAGGCCAGCTGAAACCGGTCTGTTTCCTCTGAGTGTGGCCCTCACAGCCGCAAATGTGGCCAGCGGCTGGACTCCTCCTGGTGTGGGCTCCTCTCCAAGGGACAAGCAAAAGAAACAGGAGCTGGCAGACTGTTTTGTGGACCTGTGCCTCCCTGGAGAGTCTATGTTATCAAACCTCTGAAAACGCTTGGAGCGGGGACAAGAATGGGCCAGTGGGAAGTACAAACAGCACCAGTGTGGGACTTTCCTAGAAACTCCAATCACTGCTGCTGCGTGGGTTTGTGGGGCTGTGGCTAGTTCTCCTTGATTGGCTGAGCCCTCACAGCAAATCGGGGCGACCCAGATCACTGTCTGTGTGAGTGTCCTGGAGCAGCTGAGTGGCTTCCACAGCTCGGGATTCCCCACAGCTCAGGAGGCAGAAGTCCAGGGTCCTGGTATTGGCAGGGCTGGTTCCTTCTGCGGGCTATGAGGGACCATCCATCCATTCCTGCTCTCCTGTTCTGCCAGCCTCTAGCAGCCCCCAGCATGCTCATACATGTGTCACTCATACATGTATGAGCCCCCCCGGCTCATACATGTATCACTCTGACCCATCAGCTTCACACGGCCTTCTTCTGCGCCTCACGTCGTCTGTCCTCTGTGTGTGCCTATGTTCAAATATCCCCTTTTATCAGAAAACCAGTCATCAGATTGGGGCCACCCTAAAGACCTCATCTTGACTACACCTGCAAAGACCCTATTTCCAAATAAGGCCACAACCACAGGTGCCAGAATTAGGACTCAACGTCTTTTTGGGATACATGCTTCAAGCCCGAACGCTGTCCGTCAGCTCATTGACAGATGAGTAGCAAAGAATGAGCATGAGCTCCAGCTTGCTGCCACCTGGAAGGTAAACGCCCTGAACACAAGGGGCAGCAACTGGTACCGTGTTTCCCCGAAAATAAGCCCCAGTTGAGATCGTCAGCCAGACGGATGCATTTAGTACGTTATGATGATGTTCCAGAAGATGACATGACTTTATTTGAATAAATGTAGATTGTTGTACATGAAAAAAATAAGACATACCCTGAAAATATGCCCGAGTGCATCTTTTGGAGTGAAAATTAATATGAGACCCAGTCTTTTGTTGGGGAAACACGGTAGCTATAATCTCATTATGGTTGTGCTCAGTTGCCTCGTGGATTTCTGGAGGGTGCTAGAGCCACTGCCTGGTGCCAAAGTGGCTGAGGGCCCCTTGAGAGTCTGACCCACTGCCCTGACCCAGCCCAGGGACAGAGCCAGCTGGGCTCCTACAAAGGCGTCCCGCTGAATGTGGTGGCCATCGTGCCAGGCCAGAGAAGGCGCCGTTGGACCTATTCGACCCACTTCTGGCTCCTCTGGGGTGTGCCCTGAAGGAACTCCAGATCCTGCAGTCAGCGGCTGCTGGAGAGCCCACCCTAGGCCTGGCTGTCTGTCACGGGAGCCCTGGAACCCAGGAGGCACATCCTGGGGTCCTGGGCATGTTCCACTGGCAGGGCTCGGCTCCTTGGCTGGAAGCTGCCGTGGGGGTTAGAGCCAGCTGAGATGCCTCTCCAGCGAGCCTCGAGGACAGGCTGCGCCTTGCTGCTCTGTGCCCTGGGGGCTGGGCAAGCGAGAGAAGCACAGCACACTGACCGAGTGAGGGTGAGACCACGTGTACCGAGGTTCAGCACTCCAGTGCGGACTGACTGACAAGATAGGGATGGCCTAGAGAGAGACAGAGAGACAGAAGCACCCAACACGTGACCCTTCAAGTCTCCTACAACCAGCTCCACTGTGCAGATAAAGAGTGCAGAGAGGATACAGTGGGCTGAAGAGCTGGGAACCAAGCTGTGGACCCAATAGACCCCTCCCCTCAAGGCTCACCCGCTGATGCTCAATCTCTGTATCACATGGGAAAAGCTCCTGTGATCTCACACATGTACACATGTGTATTGCAAAAATGCATTACAGAACACAGGTCTGCACACATGCACATACATGCGTGCACACACATTGACACGCCTGTGTACACAGTGCATCCCTGCCCAGTCCCTGCTCAGTTCTCACCTTTCCTGCCCCAGCCCCCAGGACCCTCTTCAGCATCCAACATCACTCTTTCTGGCATGCCCTAAGGGGTCTAGGCCTCTACTGCCTGTCTTATAAGCTGTGTGTGGAGGGATGATATCCCCTCTCAGTACCCCCATATCACACAGGATGTGACCACTGAACCCCAGTTTATGAACCAGTATCACCTCTAACAATCAGGCCCCAAAATGGAATGAGCAGCTGGAAGTGGTAGTGAGTTCCCCTTCACTGGGGGTGACCAAGCACATGCTGGCCACCAATCTGACCGATGGTGTGGTCAGATACATAGAAAATACACGTAAAAAGAAAATATCAATGTAAGTGGGATTATAACATCTGACTGCGGCTCCTGGGGCTGCCCTGCTTCCTGACTTGGACATGCTACTAACCCTAACCCTAACCCTAGTCGGCCTGCTGATCAGCTGATGGAGACATATGGTGGCTCTTGGAAGCTGTCATCCCCTGGGTCCTAGGTGCCCAAGGAAGACTGCTATGGTTTCTGCAGGAAATGTGGATCTTGGTTCCCTGCAAGTCCTGCTCTGGGTAAGAGACAGGGCTGGTGGGAAGTAAGTTTCCCACCACAGCGCAGGGCAGAAGGCTTCACCGCCAGGCACAGTGGTAATATTGAGGACAGAAGGACACAGAGCAGAACACATGGGGACAGCTGCACCCCCCTCTCTGGGCTGCTCGGGTAGGGACAGGCAGACACTGAGGTTTTCCTCCTTGGGTCCCACTTGGGTCAAGCCCTGACACAACCCTATGAGTCACAGCTGAAAGTGAGTCTGTGCTACCACAGAAATACTGCTAGGGACTGCAAATTTCCCCTCAGGTCGTTTGTTATGGCAACCCTAGGAAAGGGAAAAACTGCCCCTACCCACCAGCACTCTAAGGACCCTCCAATCCCTGGGACACTTCCAGGATGAAATCATCAGCTTCTCCACAGGAGTGCTCCAGCTTCCCTAAATAACAGAGTGTCTCTGGGGATTAAGGAGGTCATCTTGGCTGGCGGCCACACAATGGGTGGCTGGGTAAGGAAGGACAATATGGGTAGAGGGTTGGCCCAGGTATCTACAAGTGTTATCGATGTCTGAGAGGCGGAGAGAGAAAAAAGAGAGGGTATAAATAGAAACCTTTCCAGGCCCAGGAACAGGTGAATAAGCAGAAGGCAGCCACATGTCCTCTGAAAGCCACACGCGTGGCAGAGTGGTGCCAGGCCATGGCCCACAGGACACACTCTCCCCTTCTCCAATCCATGCACTTCCTCTGTCCTTCCACGTGCCCTCACCAAGCAACAGACTGGGTGCACACACCTTGGGTAAGGCTGGAACTGCGGGCCTGGGTCCCAATTCTACCACTTCTCAGCCTCTCAGAGCCTCAGTTTTCTCATCTGCAAAACTGTGGGAACATAAGCCATTGTGTGACACGGGCCTCCTTCCCACTGTCTCTGCGAGGGTTCTTCTACAGACTCACCACCGTCCCCACCATGCCCCCCAAGCCCACAGCTGGCAAAGAGCACCAGGCTGTATGCAGCATCTGTGCCTCAAAAGGCTCTGCAGGGAAGGCAGGCCTGCTGCACAGCCATGGGAACACCCTGTGGCTCTCAGGATGCAGAGACGGCCCCATCTGACCCCTGAACTCATGAAAAGTCCACATCAAAAGGGACCAGACACCCAGACCTGACTCACCCAGCTCTCTGTGACACTGAAAATTCCAAAGGACACTGAAGGAGGGACATGGCTGCCCAGCGTCACAGACAAGCTGTTGTAGAGTGCACAGGCTTTGCCCTCCGATAAAACTTCGCTTAACCCCTCAAAATTCCAGGCTGTGTCCTTTCTCCCACCAAATGAGTTTTCTGGGTACCTGGGGCCAATTCCTAACGAAGTGTCTCCACAGGGAAGGGGTCCACCAGGAAAGGGCCACTCCTACCGTTGCGGGTTTGCACAGAAGGTGGGGCGGTTGTAACAGAAGGGAGCAAGGGTTCTCGCAGCCTGGGTTCCCCACACGCTCCCACGCCAGCCGTGTGCACTGAAGCCGGCTGGATTTCAATCCAGCCCTGACCTCTGCCCTTTAGTCGGTGGCGACTGGGTCTGCCAGGCCCCAGGGGGTCGGCGTGACTCGCGGCGCGCGCCAGGGAAGTCCCGTGGGCAGAACACGCCAGCCACGCGCCACCGCCCCCACGCCGCGCACCTGTCCTGGGCATGGCCTGAGCCCCATCCCGCGGTTCCGCCCCGCCCCGGCCGCGCAGCTTGCTGGTTGGCCGAGGCGGTGCGCTATGCTAATAAGCCTGACCCTGCCGGCACCTGCCGCGGCGCTGCTGACCCGCGCCGGTGGACTTGCAAGTGGAGCCCGCGCCCGCGAAGAACCATGCCGCGCTCTTTCTTGGTAAAAACGCACTCCAGCCACAGGGTCCCCAACTACGGGCAGCTGGAGACGCAGAGAGGTAGGGGCTGCCTGAGTCCTTAGCCCTCGCCCAGGGCTCGGACTCCCGCGGGGCAGGAGGGGAAGCGGGGTCGGGGTGTGTGTGTGTTGGGGGGAGGGGGGGTGGCACCTATCTTAGGTGGGAGGAGAGAGTTGGCTTGCCTGCTCGGCTAGGGCCGAGGCCCCAGGGCTGGAGGCAGGTAGGTGGCCCGAGTCAGGCGGAGCGGGTGGGGATTCTCTCCCCACTTAGAGAAGTTTCTAGTCACTCTCTGGGCTCTCCCCCTATGACCTGGCGCGCCCATCCCAGCTAAAGGAACCCGGAGCTGTCTTCCTGGGGCAGGAGGTTTGGGCAGGGTCCGAGGGATGGTGGGGGGAGAGACCGAGGGCCACCTGGGGCTGCCGTACATGGGCTCCTACGGAGCATCCTGGCTTGGGTGGTGACCACAGGGGACGCGAAGAGTGACCATGGGCTCTATGGTGCCGAGACCCATCTCGTCCAGCATTGTGCGGGCCCCTCCAGCGTCTCCTCATCCTTCAGAGGTTCTCCCTCCTTCCGACCTCCCCTAATCCCAGTGGAGGTTGCCCAGGGCAGGCTGGGCTAAGAGGCTGCAATCCTCACCCTAGGGGCTCTGTGGGGAGACGGAATTCCAGGACCCAGCCCAGTCCCCTTATTCTCATTCTCTGCTAGGCACGGGGACATGAGGAGGTCCCAGGGCAAAGGACTCTAGAATGGGCAGAGCTGTCTGAGATAGCTGGGCAGCTTCTTGAGGCGAAGACACCCTGGGGACTGCTCTGTGATTCAGAGGAGGAGAGAGGAAGAAGCGACACTGCGGAGGCCAGGACACCCAGCCGGGCCCCCTCGGAGCCTTTAGCGCTCTCAGAACCCAGCATGGGGAGGGAGTCGCTGACCGGTACTGAGGCCTGGCTGCCACCAGGGGGCGCCTTACAGGACCAGGCGCCTCACCTCTGCGTCCTGAAATCAAGAGGCACCACCAGCAATTTTATTAATATAAAATAGAACAGAAACCATCAGAGAGCAGTGCTCCTAGTCAAAGAAACTTCTGTTTCAGATATGTATGATGGAAAATTGAATTTACATGGGTCATAGTTTTAAAAGTTTAAAACCCATTGTGTAGAGTCCAGTCCTATAGGGTGCCCTACTTCACCATTTGTGCAAATTCAGGCAGCTGTGCCAGGCCCAGCAATGGACTGGTGGAGAACAGCCTCACCGTCCGTCAGCGCTCTCTGCTACCCTCCTCCTCTCTTTTCTCCCTCAACCAGAGCCAGAGGTTTATTTCAGCACATAAAGAATAAGAAATGGGTTGTGGGCTGTTTGGAGAGGTGGGCTTTGGGGAGATGCAGAATTTAACTCTCACCTGATAACCTGTTTATTTTTGGGTCCTGCCATTCTCCTCCGGGTCAAGCATGGGGCATGCTGGCTCACAAATACTGGAGCAACAGGCTGAGAGCAGCTCCATCCAGGAGGCAGCCCCTCTGGACCCGGGAACATTAGCAGGAGGCTGTGTGCACCGTGTCATGATGGTGAGGGGTGACCAAGAGGTGACTGGAAGCTAATTAGTTACTTCACATGTGGCGGCCCACTGCCAGGTGCTCTGAATTAACACTGTGTGAGAGAGCCTGGGGGATGCACTGTGAGCTGGTCCTGAGGTGCGACAGGGGCCCAGAGAGAAGGCCCGCCCTGCCTGGCAGTGAGGGCGCCTTCCAGGAGGAGCCTTCAGGAGGGCTGTTGTGGGATCCTGTAAGATATTCCTCTTTCTTTGTTGTTAAAAAGGAACCGAGATTCCTCCTCTAGATCCCGTGGTGTCCTAGCCAACGCCTCCATCTTTCAGGCCTTTCCCTTCATGTCAAGCTGCTGATTGCCTAGAAGATGGGCTTGAGATTGGACACAAGATACGAGTTTGAGAACAAAATGTGTTGGGACTCAGTCTTCACCTTTCCGTTCTCTCTCCCTCTGCCCTTCTAGAAATCAATGGTGCCTGCTCTGCCTGCGGGGGGCTGGTGGTGCCCTTCCTCCTCCCAGACAAGGCGGCCCCTCCGACACCTGGTGACCCTGCCCAGCCCTGGGACCACACCTCCATCATCACCTGCATCTCCCTGCCCCTCCCACGTAACGAGGAAGCTCGGGGGGCCTTTCAGCCAGACCCCCTGGAAGTCAGCCGGGTGGACCCCTGGGCTGGCCGGGGCCCCAGTGTACCCCTCAAAGACAGCCTGAACCACCTCAACCTGCCCCCACTGCTGGTTCTGCCCACACGGTGGCCCCCGATCCTGGGCCCAGATGGAGACCAGGCTCCAGACAGACTGCTAGGGGCTGAGCAGGCCCTCTGCCCCCCAGGGGGCTTCCAGTGCCTCCACTGCCATAAGCCCTACCACACGCTGGCCGGGCTGGCCAGGCACCGGCAGCTTCACTGCCACCTGGAGGCTCAGCGCTGCTTCACCTGCAAATACTGCGACAAAGAGTATGCCAGCTTGGGCGCCCTCAAAATGCACATCCGCACGCACACACTGCCCTGCATTTGTGCCATCTGCGGCAAGGCCTTCTCCAGGCCCTGGCTGCTCCAGGGTCACATCCGGACCCACACAGGTAGGACATCGTTGGGTCCACAAGAGAGATCTGGGTAGGAGTGGGGGTGGGACGTGGGGGTTAGAAAGAGGGGAGGGGTGATTTTATGAACAAGAGAATGGACATTCACACAGCTTCTGCTTTCCAGTGGATCCATGTCTTGGGCTGCAGCATAAAGTCCCACAATCTGGGAGGCTCAAAATATCACAAATGTCCTCTTACGCTGTCTGGAGGCCGGAAGCCTAAAATCCAGGTGTCCCAGGGCTGCCTCCCTCCAAAGGTTCTAGAGAAGAATCCTTCCTGCCTCTTCCACCTCCTGGGGGTTCCAGGCATTCTTTGGCTTGTGGTCTCATCACTCCAAACTCCGCTTCCATCTTCACGGGGCCACCCCTCCCTGTGTGTCTGTGTCCAGATTTCCCTCTTGTTATAAGGACACCGATCATATTGAACCAGGACCCACAAACTGCAGCATGACCCCATTTTAACCTGATGACATCTGTAAAGCCCCTGTTTCCAATTAAGGTCACATCCACAGGTACTGGGGTTTAGGACTAGGATGTCTGTCTTTTGGGGGGACACAATTGAACTCATAACACCTGGCAAAATGCAGGATGTACAGGGTTTCAGCGGGATCTGACTTCTCACATTCCATGGCCTTCCAGAACTCTGGAGCAGCGAGATAGGGGAGCAAGAAAGGCTTGGCCTGGCGGTGAGAACCATAGGGGTCACAGCCTATATGAAGGGTAGAAATAACAGCTGGGATGTCACTCAGGATTTGGCGACCTGGAGCAAACCTATCTGGGTGAGAGGGTGGCCAGCAGCCCACAGGAAGCAAAGGAGAGAAGAGCAGCTGTGGAGAGGAGACAAAGACAGCAACAGAGGAAGGAGAGGGATGTGGGCATGGAGCTGAAGGAGGCCTACGAACTTCAGGCTTTTCATTCTGTAGATTACAAAATAGTGCCCCGGAAGAGCAGAAGGGGCCTGCCCTGCCCAGGGCAACCGGTGGCTGAACTGGACCTCAGCTCAGGGCTTTGCTCGGAGCCCGGGACTTTATCAAGCACACAGTCCAGGGTGGGAGAGAGGAACAGAGAGACAGAGCTCCCGGAGTATGACTTGGGTCCTGATTATAGGCCCACAGTTGCAATACACACTTTCTATAACCGGAGCCTCCGTAATCCTAAGTCATGGCTCAGTGACTAGAATCTTCTGAGTCACACCTGGGTGGAGACTGGAAAGAAGGGTTTTGCTGGAAAGGAGCCTTTTTCCAGGCTGGAAATCCCATCTGGTTTTCCTTGCCCTTTCGCTGAGGATGTCACTCCGTCAGAGGCTCAGTGCTCTTGGCCTGGGAGCCAGGGGGTGGGAGGTCCCTGAGGAGGCTGCCAGGCTGGGAGTGTGCCCACGTGTCAGGCAGCGGGGGCTGCAGGCTGGTGCCTCTCAGGACTCTGTAGGGCTACAGGACTGGATGCCACGCTACACGGGCAGAGGAGAACAGGTGACTTTCAGTGACCTTTCCTTTTATACTTGTCAGAGTTGTCCTGGGGGCCAAGGTCCCAAGAGAAAGACTTTGTCCAAATCTCTGGTCACCTGATTGGAGGTGGCCTGGAGGCTACAAGGAGGTTAGCCATTCCTAAATGCCTGCCTTCCATGCAGGACCAGGGCTCACTCCTGCCGGCTTGCCTTCATGGTAGACTCTGTGGGAGCCTGGCCAGTCTCTACCACTGGCCTTCAGTGGGCAGGTACAAGCTGCCCGAAGGTGCCCGTGCTTCTCACATCCAGATCTGGGTGGGAAAGGGCCCCAGGAGAGCTCTGGCAGAAACATAGAAAGATCTAGCAGCTGTGGTGGTAGGTGTAGCAAAGAGCTATGCTAGACCTTTGCTCTTAGGAAGGGTTAGTGTATTATTCCACCCCGGCACCAAGCGGCCCCAGCCGTGGGTGCTCCTGTGGCCTCTCAGGCTCAGCGTCGCCTCCTAGCGTAGGGGCTAAGTCCCCATCACTTACATCCGAGGGAGGGGGTGACGAAGATAAATGCATTCGAATTGGGTGAGCATTTGGAGGGGGTAAGGATGGGTTATTCATTCATAAACAGGGACACTTGAACCCTGGGGCCGCTGTCCCAGGACACCCCAGGCAGTCACTCACCTGGCCCTCCCCTCTTCCTCCCCCAGGGGAGAAGCCCTATGCCTGCTCTCACTGCAGCAGGGCCTTCGCCGACCGCTCCAATCTCCGGGCCCACCTGCAGACGCACTCTGACACCAAGAAATACCAGTGCAAGCGCTGCGCCAAGACCTTCTCCCGCATGTCACTCTTGGCGCGGCACGAGGAATCTGGCTGCTGCTGCCCTGGCCCCTGAGAGGCATGGGTTTGGTGCAGGTAGGAGGGCCAGGACCTCACCCCGAGAGTCCATGGCTAGCACCCCTCTTGGCAGGCCCGTGCTGCCTCATGTGCCCAGAGGAGCCAGGCATCCTGGGAGGGCAGGAGCCCAGCCGCCCACTCTCAGGCGCGTTCTCCGGCCCACTGCAGCCTGCTTCCATCCACTCAGAACCAGAGCAGCCCAGCTGGCCGATAGAGTGAGCAGGGGCTCGTGCACGTCTCCCGCTCCACTCTGCCCACTTAGAAGGCACTTCTCTCCCAGGGACAACTTGCATCGAAACAAGAACCACCATTTTATTTTCAGGTTCTATTTCCCCAAGACTTAAAGACTGTTGGGAGACTGTCGCCAATGTAGACAATTCCTGCCATTAAACTGACGAGCGGGGCTGCCTTTGGATCTCTGCAACTCCACAGGAACAGTCTAACGTGTGCTGAGTGCATTGCACAGTCTAGCCCTCATGGGCAGAGCTACCTCAAGGCTCACCTCCACCTGCCTTTGCTTTGGGATATGGGCCACGCTGCCTCATGTCACACACACCCTCCCTACCTCACTAGGCTGTCCCTGAGATTGAGCAGCACTGGGGGGACCCACAGCGAGGCCCCCACCCACAATTGTGAGGCAATAAAGAGTCCATGCACTCAGGCCTGTTATGTACTCGGGGGGGTCTGCGTCTTCCCAGCCCCGTGTCTACAGAGGAGGCCAAGCTCTGGGAAATCCTCCAGAAGCAACAGGATTCCTGGATAACTGGGCCCTTCTGGGGCCAGAGGAGGGCGAGACAGGTCAGGGCATCGAGCTGTGATGCTGTGACGTTGTGATGGGATGGGGAGCAAGGCTGCGGGAGGCAGGATCCAGGTGAGCAAAGGTGCCTTCTGGAAGAAAAGAGACAGGAGATGGGAACACATTAAACATCATGGAAGAATGACTGAAGGACATGCACTCAGGCTGGGGGTGAGTGAGGGCTTGCAAGAGAAGAAGTGTAAGGACACCAAGGCCAGGAGAAAAGGCCATGGGTGGGGGCTACAGGTGCTGCATGGCAGGGTGTTCCTCCCCGCAAGGCCTAAGAAAAGAGAATCAGTCTGGTATCTGCACACCTCTCCACTGAGACCACAGGACGTGTCTTCATTGCACCATCTTGCCGAGGGGCTGCGTCTCCACACCTTCCCACAGTACTGTCACCTTTTGTCTGCACACCCTCTCCTGAGGCCGTGGGCATCTATGAACGGAGCGAGCGACCCTGCCTGGATACCCACGCCTTCCCAAGCCAACTCAGATGCGAACACCTAAGAACCCCCTGGCCCAGTGTCCTGCACCCACTGCCAGCACAGTGGCATCATTTCTTTCTCATAGGTGGCCTCCTCTCGCCTCTAGGTCACCCGCTAGGCTGGTCCCACTTCTTACCAGTGTGTCTTAACTGTCTCCAGTGGGACCCTGGAGAGAGGGTAGCATCCAGGCCAAAAGAGGCCCGGGTCTAGCAGAGACGGAGTCCTTGACGTTGGGTGGGGACACCTGCTCCTCTCTGCAAGAGGGATGGCCTGCTGTCAGCAGCTCCACTCCTGGCTCTGGCCAGGGGACAGAGTTAGGCCCCCTGGACCTGGCCCTGGAATGGAGCCACACAGAAAGAGGCCGCCCTCTCTCAGGCCTGAGCCTCAGACCTGCTGAGCCGCCTCTGCATGTGACAACATTCAGGAGCATTCACTGGGACCACACCAAGCGCCAAGGCCCTCACTCTGCAGCCACCTGCTGCTGCAGCCCCAGTCCTGGCCGTCCCCACTGTAGATTCCACCTGATGCTTTATCAGGGGATGAAGGACTCTGGGTGGCTGGTTTGATGATGACCGTCAGACGGGCCTTGAGGGCATCCCAGAGGAGACTTGACCTTGGTCTTGGGCTTCTCTGGACCAAGGTGACCTCAGTGAAACAGACCACCCAGGAGAGCCCCTGCCCGGCCTACACAAGACCATTTCAGCCGGTGGAATGAAGACACTTCTGAAGCTGGGAATGTGCCATTTACCTTATGTATCAGTTTGCCGTGGCTGCTGTAACAAAGTCTCACACACTGGGCAGCTCCAACAGCAGAAATGTATTCTCCCACAGTCCCGGAGGCCAGAAGTCCGAGACCAAGGTGCTGGCAGGGCTGGTTCCTTCTGGGGCTGTGAGGGAGAGTCTGCCCAGGCCTCTCTCCCCACTCCTGCTGGTTTGCTGGCAATCTTTGGTGCTTCCTGGCTTGTAGAAGCATCATCCCATCTCTGCCTCCATCTTCACATGGCGTCCTCCCTGTGTGCGTCTGTCCGTGTCCAAATTTCCCCCTTTCTTAAGGAAACATGTTATATTGGGTTAGGACCCACCCTAAGGATCTCCTGTGACTTATATCTGCGATGACCCTATTTCCAAATAAGGCCACATTCTCAGGTACTGGGGGTTAAGACTTCATATAAATTGGAGGGACAACATTCCCCACCCCCAATATCTGATGAGAATACATAGTTTTGCCAGGTGTGTCCCTGTGCTTGGGGCTTAAGGAAGGAGAGCCGGCTCCTCGTCTCCCCCAGTCCACAAAGGATGGAGGGGGGCAGAGGATTCTGACTGACAGTTACTAGAAACACCTCCAAAGGTCTGAGCGCCCCTGCCCAGCACCCAGCCCCTCGCTAGTGTCTGTGCCTGCCCCTCTCCTCCTTCTCCATTGTCCTACCAGGGAACCCTGCAGGGCTGAGAACACGCCTGTGACCTAACAGGATGACCCAGCCCCCCCACACTGTCTCCCGAGGTGCTTGGCCCCTCTGCCAAGTGGGGTCAAGCTGCCTGGGGGTGAGTGCCTCTCCCCAATCCTGGCAAAGATGAAAGCTCCAGCCAGGGTTTGTGCTGTGCCCAGCCAGTTCACGGGACTTTTTTTTTTTTAGCATCCAGATGCCTGAAGGAAGCTATATTGTAAATTGTGTTCTATTTCTGGGCCCCAATATCTAAATGAGGCGATGCACCTGTTGGGTATGAAGGAAGGGAATTTCACAGGCCTAAAATAAAGTCGAGTGTTTGCCCTTCTGTGCCGGACCATGGAAAATGCTCTTATATTTATATCTGGGCTGGCACAGGGCAGGGGTAGTGAAGGGTCGATTGGCAGAGGGGTGAGGAAAGGCCCAGGCACCTGCCAGGAAACCGATACAGAATGAATGGGGGACATCCCACTCGGAGCCTGTCGGCTACAGTCAGACTGGGAGGCTGCCATGTCCCCCGTGGGCCACGCCACCCACCACACCCTCGGAGCTGACAGCTTCCCACCCCGTCTTGCCTTTCCATGTTACTTACCCTGACCATCAGAATTAATCCAGGATGCCCATTTAACATTTGGGATTCTGGAGCCCTCTCCCCACACCTATAGAATGAGAATCAGAAAGGGGTCTAAGGCTCGTTCGCATTCATTCCTGGATGACGTTGACATGGCCAGTTCTTGGGGTCTGCTATTTGGTCCCTCCACCTACAGGCCCACTTTCTCCTACCCAAATCTTAACTCAGCACATTGCCACTCTTCTCCCTAAAAAAGGCCTTTCGATTGAACGACTCCAGGCGTGTTTTCAGAACCTCTGTCCAAGGTGGGAGCGGCGGTGAGGGAGGGATAAGAGCCCAGGACCTATGGAATTGGAAGCAGGTGTTTTCGCTGCAGCCCGAGTTAAGTCTGGGTGAAAGCAGGAGCCTAAGGAATCAAGAGGATTCCAGACAAGAGAAAAACCATGTAATGGGCTCTCCAAAGTTGGGGATAACAGCTTCACAGCACGAAAAGTGCTCCTAGGATGGCACGTGACAGGCAGACAGGGTCAGCACCGGAGTGCGCAGGAAAGAAAATGGGGCACAACAGACCTCCACTCTTTTCTGACTCAGATGCGAGTGCCTGGCCTCCGTGAGCTCAATCCCTGGAAACAGGTGTGAGAGGGACATCCAGTTGCTCAGTGGCTGGGTCCCTCCCCCCACCCCATTGAAAGAAACCTCTCTCTTGAAACGGCAGACCCATTTAGGTGATGCTTTCTCTTCCAGAGCCCAAAGGGCTCTATAAATAACGTTTTGGCCCCAAATATTCTGGGGGTTCTCTGGGAATTTGAAAATAGCCCACTTGTTACTATCTATATTCAGAGAACCCACTCCTGGCCTCCACTTGGTGGCTAAGTATAGCTCCCTGGCAAAGTTCAGTGGAACAAAAGTTTCCAGGCCTTCATCACCTTGTGGATGGCAGAACATTCCAGGGAGAGCACCTCGGCTGCCAAGACTCAGCGGACTCAGAGAGAGGCTGGAGGTGGTGCAGGGCGTGGGCAGCACCCTCCCCTTGAGCTGGGGAGTCTGCAGGGCTCTATGGGCAAACAAGGGTGTGCTTGCCAGATCCAGAAGGGAGGCGCTCTGATTCCAGTGCTGTGCTTCTGCTGGGGTTGAGCCAATTCCATTATGAAGCTTTGGTTTCTGTGTCTGTGAAAAAGGAATCATGCTGACCTCTATTTCAGAATTCAGGAGAATGTCAAGTAAACATAATCGTAAAAAAAAAGGCACTTAGGATACCGAAAATAAAATATAATTGCTAACTTTGGACAAACCCTCAACCTTAACTCCTCTTAGACTCTCTGTCCATTTCTTGATCACCAAGTTCTGGGTAGCGTAACACCCTCCTCCCAGCTGCCCAGGCCCAACCCATAAGCTGTCTGAGAGCTAGCCTGGCACCTGTCCAGGGCATCTGTAGGTGCCAGCAGAGCACTGGGTAGAGCTGAAGTAAACGGAGGGTGCGAAGGGAGGGAGGGGTGACGAGCAGGGATTCAGACTAGGGTCCCTCCTGTCAAGTGAGCATGAACCATCTTTGGATATCCTGAAATTAGAGGCCACCTTCCCACCATGTCAGTCAATGCTGCCCCTCCCCCCCCGCACCCCCCACGTCACTTTTACAGCCTGCTCTCCCCCAGGTTGACCCCAGGTTGACCTGGGAGCACCCATCGCCTCCTCTTCCCCACACTTCTATCCCTCAGAACACCTTCTGTTTTCTCTCCTTGGTTCTCCCTGTAAGGATTGGATGTAACTGGTCCTTAATCACTTCAGTTTTGCTTACCTAACTCAAAACACCAGCCTCTACTCCCTTCTCCAGGAAACAGGCCTTTATGGGTAACTCAGATGAAAGTTACACAAGTGACACCTTTATGGATCATGCTTTAGATGAGAGGCGTGAAGGTGGTAATGGGATCACAGAGGACTCTTCTGTGATATCTGCATATTTACCTTTTGAAATGGCAACTGTTGGGCCAGCCGGGTGTCTCAGGTGGTTGGAGCGCCGTGCTCCTAAAGCTGAAGGCCGCGGGTTCGATTCCCACATGGGCCAGTGAGCTGCGCCCTCTACAGCTAAGATTGTGAACAACAGCTCTCCCTGGAGCTGGGCTGCTGTGAGCAGCCGGAGGTTGGCATGAGCTGCCGTATGCTGCTGTAGGCTACCGTGTGCCGCCATGAGTGGCCGGTGGCCAGCGTGAGTGGCTGGCAGCCAGCGTGAGCAGCCGGCAGCCAGCAAGAGCTGCCGAGAGCTGCTGTGAGCGGCCGACCAACGACCAGCAACCGACTGCCTCAGCCGGGGGGAGTGCAAGGCCCACGATACCAGCATGGGCCAGGAGCTGTGTCCTACACAACTAGGCTGAGAAACAACGGCTTGAACCAGAGTGGTGGGGGGGAGGCAAAAGAAGGGGGATTAGAAATGAATGCAACTGTTATGAATTGGTCAAAAAGAGAGGCTGAGATTGCACCCACCATTGCGTCCACCAAAGGCAGAAGTAGAGAGAGGAGCCCAGCTGCTATCTATGAAGGCAGACACTACGGAGAGTCACAAAAATGCAAACACAGCCATTGAACTCACTACCGTGTTTCCCCGAAAATAAGACCTAGCCAGACAATCAATCAGCTCTAATACGTCTTTTGGAGCAAAAATTAATATAAGACCCAGTATTTTATATTATATTATGTTGTATTATATTATAATTATACCTGGTCTTATAGTAAAATAAGACCAGGTCTTATATTAATTTTTGCTCCAAAGAAGCTGATTGTCCAGCTAGGTCTTATTTTCAGGGAAACACAGTAAAACTTTGTTTCAGAAAATAGTTATTTTTCACAAAAATGTTGTGATGGGTTCATTAATGGTGGCTTTAAATAAACTTAGCAAATCTTTTAAAAAATGTATCAATTTTAATTTCCAATATGGGTAAATATTAAATAGATGTACCCCACATAAATAATAGCTCTTGGGGTCCTCAGTAATTTTGAAGAGTGTGAAAGGGGTTTGAGACAAAGCTTGATAACCAGTATTCCACGTGTGATTCTCATGTGTAAACATGAACCCACTGATGCCAAAGAAATAGCAACCGCCCAGCGCTAGAAGATAAGCTTGCACCACCGGCCTCAGCGAGATGGTTCTGCTGTTTCATGGGTGACTTTAGGGATGATTAGAGGTGATTCTATGTGTGTTTTTGGCTTTGTCCACCGACTCTGGAAATGAATCCCTGAGGCCATGTGACGTCATCACATGTGCAAAGAGAGACCCACTGCACCAGCAGGAGAATGGCCTGATCCTCACTGCTAGGGAGCCCCCACATTCCTGACCCCAACATCTAGTCACTTCACCTCCGAGCCTTTCAGACCAGCCTCTTCATCTCGATCCTCATGGTCGTCACCTTAGTTCATAGTCTTGCGATTTCCCAGCCCGACAACTGTGGAATCCGTCTAGCCCTGCATTTCCATCTTCGAGTCACCCTTCACCCTGCATCCCCAATGCAGCTCCACAACCACCCCCAAGCCTGTGTTCCAACCTCAGACTTGTCTGTCGCCACAGTCTCAAGTTCAAGACTGCAATCCTTGGCATCAAGCCCAAGGCCACCTTCTCCCATTACCCCCCCACCCCGTGTTTCATAGCAACCTCTGTTATCCCATGTGCCTAACCTGCATCTGATCGAGGAGAGACACTCTCGACAAGCATCAAGGGAATGAGGGATTATAAACAGAGAACGGGGCAAGGCTCAGTCTTAATCCGTTTTTTTTCCCCCTTTAATCTATTTCTGGGGCTAATCTCACAATCATGGCTTTTTCCCATCCTTGGAAAGGAATCTGCTCTCTTTAGCACAAATTTAATGGCCACCACCAGTCCCAGGAGGCAGGGCAAGCAGCCTCCTGTTACCCAGACCGTGTGAACCAAGCTGTGGGGTTGCTGTATCCAGGCAGGCTGTGGGGCAGGACAACATGTGCGCGCATTTGAAGGCGAGTGAGCTGGGTGCACGTCCCCTTGATGAAGGAAATACTTTCCATGGCGAGTGGCTCAGGTAGAGAGGCGCCAAGGCAAGTGTGGAGTGGTGACGCCAGTCAGCTGGCCCCAGCTGGCAAGGTTTCCTCACCACGTGTGTACAGTCAGTGATGGCATGTTTGGAGCCCTTGTTTTGGAAAACTGGAAGCTGTAGAAGCCGTCTGAGTTACTCATGATTTAACCAAATGAACATTCTGTTTCTTCGGAATAGGCGACCACTCTCGTCCCACATAGCTTCCTTTGGGACCGATAATCATCAGCCCTCGCTGTGGATTGACACGGGCGTGACACTGACGTGAATCCTAAGGCTTTATTTTCTGTGAGGTAGGAGCTATCTTCTCCCTCTTCTACAAGTGAGGAAACTGAGGTACGGAGAGGTTAAGCAGCTTGTCAGTCACACAGCAGGTCAGTGGCAGAGCTGGGATTTAAACGTAAGCATGAGAGGCTGTCACCTTGGCTGCTCAGTAAGAAATTCTGAGCTATCCTTCCATTTGGAAATCAGAACTAGGGTGCTACATCAGGATGACAGACACTTTTTTAAACTGGGGCCAGGGTGTGAGGTGAGATGCTCAGAGGGCAGCCAGGAGTACATGCAGGAAGGGGAGCTGCCTGGACCTGGAAGAGTATTTTGGAGCTCTGGAACTCAAGGGTGGGAAGCAGGTTCTCTTTCACACTCTGGTTAGGGGAAGAGAAGGTGTGATAAACAGAAGGAAAACGAGGCTGGAGGGAAGTAAAAGGAATAAGGAAATGCTCAAACTCTTACAGAGCTGATCAGGGTTTGAGAAACAAGACAGAAACAGCAAAGAAGGAGAAAAGAGGGAGGTCAAAGGGCAGCGGCAGAGCAATGGCTCCAAAGTTGAATTTGCAGAGGATTTCTCCTGAGCCAGGTGTGATGCCTCCCCGCCCCCCACCTCTCCCCTCAAACCCCCCCCACACACACACACCAACAGCCCAGCTTGGAGCCTAAATAACAGGTAAGTGGCCCAGTACAACACCTGGCACACAATAGATACTCAATAAATGCTCAACCCTCTACATTCTATGACTCACTGTTCTGGTCTTTCTGGTTTACAGAACGGCAACCGTTTCTGTTGGAACCACAAGCCTTTCAAGGAAAGATTAGCTGCTAGATGCTGGCAGCAGCTGGAAGGCACCTCTGATAATCTGCCAAAATGCCTGCAAGAGCACTGACGCTAAGGGGCCACCGTTAGGCAGGTACAGATACCACAGAGGGTCCCTGTCACCACCTGTGGTGAAGTGTGCACCAATATGCCTGCTCTGTGCCTTTATTCCTAAGCATTTGGGGAATACAACGTATTATAATCTCTGTACCCATTTGCTAGGGCCGCCATGACGAAGCACCCCATTCATTCATTCCTCACCATCCTGGAGGCCAGAAGTCCTAGATCAAAGTGTCAGCAGGGCCGATTTCTCCTGAGACTGCTCTTCTTGCCTTGTAGATGCTATCCTCAACCTGTGTCACGAGGTCATCCCTGTGTGTGGGTGTGTGTGTGTCCTGTTTTCTTCTTTTCCCCAGTCATGGTGCATTGGGACCCACCTCACTGCCTCATTTTTAATTTAGTTACCCCTTGAAAGACCCTATCTCCAAATACAGTCACATTCTGAGGTCCTGGGGGTTAAGACTTCAACATAGAAATTTTCAGAGAATACAATTCAGCCCACAAGAGCTTCCTGTCAGAACCATTTAATCTTAAAAAATGAAACACTGCTGTGGCCTCGCAGAGGCTGCTGTGCCCCCAGGCCCATTCCCGGAAGGCAGTCTTTAGCCCTCTGAGGGTGGCGCTGCACTAGCCTCAGCTCTGGGGTGGACGCACAGGCGTGGGAGGGGAATTGACCTGCCCAGGGTCTCCCAGCTACAGTGCTGGGACCTGGACTGGACCCCAGCGGTCTTGCCCAGATTTGAGGGTCCTTCTCATGCCTCTTTCCTGCTAGAGACAGTTCGTGCAGAGGACGGGCGGGACACCGATCAGATGGGTTCTCTGACTTCCCCACCTTACAACAGCCAGGTGCTTGCCTTCTCTGGAGCTGATTTAGAAGCCTCTCATCTAGCCTTCCCTCCTCTTCCCCAGCAGTGCCTCCAGGGAGACAGCTTTCCAGGCGGTGAGGGCCACCACCCCAGCCTCCTGGCTGTCCCATTCCGTCACACAAGCTCCCTGGCACCTCTGACTAGGGCATCAATTCCTCACCCTGTGCTGATCACATGTGCCCAAGACTAATTCCTAAGTATAAATAAATAAAATTAAAATCTAGAAATAAAGTATTCTCTTTCACTGTTCTCTCTCTGCTAATGGAAAATAAAAAAAGGGAGACAACTGCCGTTTGTTGAGTCCTTGCTCCCAGTCAGGCGTGTCACCTCCTAACAGGCTCCCAAAAAGAAGGATTCAGTAGGAAATGGGAGTGCTCAGCGGCCAGCGACCTGTGAGAGGCCCACGGGCCAATGGCACGGCAGGGGCTCACTCTGGCTTCCCTTCCTCCAAAGAGGCAGACCTGGCAGCTATGAATGGAATGTAGAAGTGGAATGAAGGAGTACCTGGAGCACTGAAAAATGTCAGTAATTTCAAAAGGGAGGAGTAGGAACCATGCAAACACACAAGGTTAGGCCTCGGGTCAAGGTACTGGCAGAAACAATTTCTTCCGAGTCTCTTCCTCAGTGACAGGTCACGTAGAGGCCCTGCCATGCTCGGGTGAACGCTCTGCTACTGTCATCTTGAAATTCTTCATACATTTTGAACAAAGGGCCCACATTTTCAATGTGCACTGGGCCCTGCAAATGATGTCCCTGGTTCTGCACTTGAGGATGGATTAACAAAGACATAAAGAATCAAATGACAGCAGGGGAGGGGAGCCTCACTGCTCAATGTTTCATCAGGGACACATTCCTCCGTCCTCCAAACTCAGCTTCATGTCTACACTTGTGTAACTTACTCTTGTGCTGCCTTTCTGGTCATCTGATCTTTGTTCCAAAACACCATTTTCAATGTGTTTATGCCGGGTTCAATGAGTACATTTTGCTTCCAAAACTGAAGGGCAAATATTTTTAAATAAGCATTGAGCAAAGACAACGCCTCTGGCTTGACCTGGTGAGCATGTTAGATCTCCTCAGAACCAGAACCCATTCAAGGCAGTAAATCTAAAGCCAGCCATTCACCAGATTCCCTCCCTTCTCTGAGCTCTCAATTCATAACCATCCACCGGGTAGCTCAGATATAAAGTCTCAGCTTAATGACACAGCCTTACTGTGGTATAACCGGCATACAAACAAGTGCACACGTTATGTGTACAATTTAACGAGCTCTGACATCTGTACACATCTGTGAGACCATCACCCCACTCAATATAACAGACATATCCACTCCAGTAAGTTTCCTCCTGCCTCTTATAATCCATCTATCTCCCCATCCCCGCTTGAGCCCCACTGCTGGCAACCACTGCTCCATTTTCTGCCACTACAGGTGAGGGCATTTTCTAGCATTTTTATGTGTGGAATTTGCCATGATCTGTTACCTATCTCTTTCCTTCAGTCTCTCCGCCAGGTCCTCACCATTATCTCGTTTTCTTCCCGTCATACTTCTGAGGCCTCAGACTCCTTTTTTCTTTTTTTTTAAAGATTTTATTGGAGAAGGGGAAGAGGACTTTATTGGGGAACAGTGTGTACTTCCAGGGCCTTTTTCCAAGTCAAGTTGTTGTCCTTTTAGTCTTAGTTGTGGAGGGCGCAGCTCAGCTCCCAGTCCAGTTGCCGTTTATAATTGCAGGGGTCACAGACCACCATCCCTTGTGGGAGTCGAACCGACAACCTTGTGGTTGAGAAGATGCGCTCCAACCAACTGAGCCATCCGGGAGCTCAGCGACAGCTCAGCTCAAGGTGCTGTGTTCAATCTTAGTTGCAGGGAGCACTGCCCACCATCCCTTGCAGGACTCCAGGAATTGAACTGGCAGCCCTGTGGTTCCCACTGGCCCATGTGGGAATCGAACTGTCAGCCTTCGGAGTTAGGAGCATGGAGCTCTAACCACCTGAGCCACCAGGCCAGCCCCTCAAACTCCTTTTATCGCCCCATCCACTGCTGCTCCAGATCTCCTAGTGTAGACTAGCGTAGTCTATGCTGTCACATGTCACAGACCACCATAAATCCACATCACAACAGATATGTCACAGACCATCACAGTAGGGGTCTTCCTGACTAAAGACAGTCCTTACTCCAGCTCATCCATGTCACCAATTCTCTGTGCTAGTCATGTCATTCTCCAGACAGAAGCCAGACCCGTCTCCATGTCTGTGGGAACTCAGCATTTATAGCATCTTCTGGCAACTCACCGCCGTCACCTGTGGCCTCTCGCACCACTGTCTCTGCTGTGTGTTGTTCACTTTTTAGGAGTTGTCTCATCTCCACAACTGGGTCGTCAACCTTCTCACCTGATACTGTGCCCTGCCGGAGAGTCACCCCAGTAAAGGTTTGTGAATGCACACAGAGGAGCGTGCACACCTTCTGAGAAGACTCAGAAGGCTTTAGAACCTGTTTGTGGTTATTAGAAAGTTACGCCGCTCTTCCCTGAAGGAGAGAATGGGAGGATACTTTGAAAGCCTGAAAATATGAAGGTCAGGGGGTGACCTCACACTCGTCCTCACGTGAAGTGTAAAGTGAGGTCCATTTCACTACCAGTCTGTGACACATGCTCTCTTTAAACACTTATGTTTCCATTTCTCCTACTAACCGCCTCCCCTCTCCCACCCCCCCATTCCCACCTTTCCCAGGACACCAGCAGATACTTTGCTGCTGAAAACACTTGGCCTCAGCCAAGTAGGCCATGGATCCCCATGACATTGAATTCATCCTGTGAAGAAGAGATTAGTGATCTTTAGATATAATAGTGTGTGAGAATAGCTAGATTCAGAACATGTGCAGCGCTGTGCACGGTCAAGACTACAGAGAAAGCAGGGCCCACCACCCAACCCGCATCCCTGCAGGCAGACGCCTGGAGGGGCATTTGCACCTGCGACCTTGGAGAACTGGTCTGAGTTCTCTCAGTGAAGGGTGGCGGCTGGGGGCTCATTTTGTGATGCTTCAAATGACCACGTGACTTGTATTCTTTTATGTGCACCAAACATTTCTTAATAATTAGGAAAATTTTTACAAAGAAACAGTAGCTCTAGGGGAAGGACAATATATCAAAAAGAAATAAAGGGGAGGGAGTGTCCCCCTGCAGCAGTTACAAAGCAGTGGTCCAGGAAGAGGAGCTCCCGCTCTCATTTCGCCAAAATGGTGCTCCTGAAGATGGCCAGGAAGCCAGCAAATGCTTGTCCTGGACCTCTCCTCCCTGCCACTCTCCAGCCAGCCCTCAGCTCTGAGCCACTCCACCCTGATCCATCTTCTCTACATGGGAATGACCTGTGAGTTTGGGCAGGTTTCTGGGTAAAGGACACCAAGCAAGGAAAGAAAGCTGACCAGTGAAGATGATTTGGGATCGTTGTATTTGAGACAGCGGTCAGCAACCCACGGCCCAAGGCCAAAGCCAATCTCCACCTGTTTTTGTACAGCCCAAGAGCTAAGAACTGTTGTCTTGAAGAAAATCAAAAGACATAGCAGCATTATTCGCAATGGCAAAAAGGTGGAAACAGCCCAAGTGTTCATTGACGGATGAATGGATAACCAAAATGTGGTCTAATCCAGTCAATGTAATATTATTCAGCCAGAAAAAGGAAGGAAATTCCAACACATGCTACAACATGGATGAAGCTTGAGGACATTATACTAGGTAAAATAACTCAGTCACAAAAAAGCAAATATTATATGATTATATTTACATGAGGTCCCCAGAACAGTTGAATTTGTAGAGACAGAAAGGATAGTGGGTGCCAGAGGGTGGGGGGTGGGGAATGGGGAGTTAGTGTTTAATGGGAACAGAGTTTCAGTATAAGAAAATGAGAAAGTTCTAGGGGCTAGACGGTGGTGATGGTAGCACAACACTGTGAATTTACCTGATGCCACTGAACTGAACACTTAAAAATGGTTAAAATGGAAATTTTGTGTTATGTATATTTTACCACCATAAAAAAAATACCAAAAAAATATATATATATATCAAGAGGAAGATTTCGTGACCTAAAAATTATATGAAATTCACCTTTTAGTGTCCATGAATAAAGCTGTATTCATTTGCTCATTTTGTATGGCTGCTTTGGATCTGCCAGAGCAAAGATGAGTGGCTGAGGCCAAGTCTGTGCTGCCCACAAAACCAATACTTACTATCTGGCCCTTTACAGAAAAGTCTGTGACACCTGCCTTCCTTTCAAGTCACCTTCTGTCTTTTTAGTCCCTGATGCCCAGGCTGAGCAAAGTGGCCAGAGAGGGACTGGTCAGGCAGCCAAAGGCACCCAGGATCACCGTGCAGGATGCCAGGGAGCACTGCTCTCTGGCCCCCTCTGCTGGCCATCCAGACAGCTCCGAGGTAGGAGGAAGGCGGGCAGCTGTGTGACAGCACTCAGGCCCAGGCCGAACTTCCTGGGTCCCAGGCAGGGCTCTAATCCCGTTTCTGTTTTATTGTCCATCCTTGCTCATCGCACTGTGTACATGCACTTAGCAAGCACCGAGAAACATGGCAGACACATGACAAATGTTTACTGAATGAGCAGGAAGCATCTCTTATAGTCTCTGTAACTCCAAGGCACAAAGGCTCAAGGAACAAGTCAGAAGGGACCCTCGGCCCCTTGGCCCCCATCACATACATGGTGCTTGATAATGGCACATGAGGACACCCACTATCTTATCTCTGCCTTGGCAGCTCGGTCTCATCTCTCATCCCAACACAGATGGGCCAGGTAGCAGCTTTGATGAAGCTCCTTTTTTATTCTGTGTTTGTGTCAGGAGCCCTGCACTTGGCAATTTACAACTCTGTAGGGAGCATTACTTCCATTTTACACATGAGGAGACTGAGGTGCACTACCGGTAAGAAACTTATTTACACACCAGGTCTGCCTGACTCCAGAGCCCACGTGCTCTCTGTCATCTATCTTTGCTACTCAGGCTGTGGCCCTCGGACCAGCAGCTTCTGCCATTGGCATCCCCTGGGTGCTTGCTAGAAACACAGACTCTCAGGTCCCAACCCAGACATCCTGAATCAGAACCTGCATTTCCACAAGCTCCCTAGATGATTTGGATGCTCATTAATATTTGAGAAACACCATCCTACATGTTCTGTCATCAACATTGGGAGACTACCTTAAATAAAAGGAAATCTGGGAATGCAAATCAAAACCACAATGAGATACCACTGCACACCCATTAGGATGGTTATTATAAAAAGGAAAAAAGAAGAAAACAAGTGTGTTGGCAAGCACGCGGAGAATCAGAACCTTCCTGCATTGCTAGTGGGAATGTAAAATGGTACAGCTGCTGTGGAAATCACTATGGCAGTTCCTCAAAAAATTAAAAATAGAATTACCATATGACCTAGCAATTTCACCTCTGGGTATAATAGGCAAAAGAAATGAAAGCAGGGACATGAACGGCTATTTGCACACCCATGTTCACAGCAGCATTACTCACAGTAGCCAAAAGATGGCACCAGTCCGTATCGATGGATAAGTGGGTAAGCACAATGGGGTCTATACATACGATAGAATATCATTAAGCCTTAAAGAGGAAGGAAATACTGATACGGGTTACAAGATGGATGAACCTTGAGGGCATTATGCTCAGTGAAATAAACCAGCCACAAAAGGACAAATATGTATGATTCCACTTATATGAAGTCCCTGGAGGTGTCAAATTCATAGACAGAAAATATAATGGTGGTTGTCAGGGGCCAAGGGTGGGGGATGGGGAGTTAACGGGGGACAGGATGTCAGTTGGGGAAGATGAAAAATTCTGTGGATGGATGGGGGTGATAGTTGCACAATGTGAATGTACTTAACACCCCTGAACTATCCACTTAAAAATAATTAAGATGGTAAATTTTGTTGTGTATATTTTATGACAATTTTTAAAAATGCTTTAAAACAAAACAAGGCAATCTGAGGAGGATTGTGGGGGACGCTTCAGGCTCACAGCAGCAGAGTACCCTAGTACCCTATTATTCTTTCTTGCTCCTTAGCCTTACATTTCAAGCTTTACTCTGTGTATTCCCTGCACCCACCAGCATCCCTTTTGAAACACTTCATAATGGAACAAATCAGAACAATGTGTGGGTGTGAATTTTAAAGTTCCTGTCCTCTGGTTTATCATGACCCAAAAGGCATTAACCTGCAACGTGTTTGACAAAAATCTAAAAATGCGAAACAAGTATTTCCCATTTACCAAAGAGGCCCTACAATGAGTTTATTTTATACACATGTGTAGGCTCACAATTCAGGAGGACCTGGGCTGAAGGTGTCAGCATGGGATCTATGTCTAGCCCTCTTTTAGGGGCTTGTCCTTTCAAGGTTCTCCACGAAATAAGGGAGCCCTGGCCTACATGCACACTGTCAGGCATTTATGCCTGTGTGGCTTGACTCTGAGTGTTGTTTACATAATCATAATAATGAAAACAAGGAATACCCACTTAACTGTAGAGGCAGGAAGGGGAAGGAATGTGGTTGAGATGGAAGAGAATTCTTGATTTCTACTTAGTGGTAATAAACAGATGCTATGAGAGAGAGAGAGAGAGAGAGAGAGGGAGGGAGGGAGGGAGGGAGGGAGGGAGGGAGGGAGGGAGAGAGAGAGAGAGAGAGAGAGAGAGAGAGAGAGAGAGAGAGACCATTATTTAGAAACATGGGGGAAAATAAGAGATACGAAAAGTGGCTGTCTTTGATGAGCAGAACCTGTAGGTGAGCAGGTGAGGTTAAGGTCTGGTAACTGATTGTAAAAAGCATGTATATGCAGTCTATTCTCACTGCTAGAACAAAAAATACCATAGACTGCGGCTTAAACAACAACCATTGATTTCTCGCAGTTCTGGAGGCTGGAAGTCCAAGATCAAGGTGCTGGCAGATTCAGTGTCTGGTGAGAGCCTGCTTCCTGGTTCATGGACGACTGTCTTCTTGCTGTGTCTTCACATGGTGAAGGGAACAAGGGAATTCCGTGGGCTCCTTTATAAGGGTACTAATCCCATTCACGAGGGTTTTGCCTAATCACCTCCCAAAGGCCCCATCTCCTGACACTTTGATTATAAACAAGAAAATTAAAAAGTTACCCATATGGGGCCGGCCTGGTGGCTCAGGCGGTTAGAGCTCTGTGCTCCTAACTCCGAAGGCTGCCGGTTCGATTCCCACGTGGGCCAGTGGGCTCTCAACCACAAGGTTGTTAGTTCAATTCCTCGACTCCCACAAGGGATGGTGGGCAGCACCCCCTGCAACTAAGATTGAACACAGCACCTTGAGCTGAGCTGCCGCTAAGCTCCCAGATGGCTCAGTTGATTGGAGCGCATCCTCTCAACCACAAGGTTGCCGGTTCGACTCCCACAAAGGATGGTGGGCTGTGCCCCCTGCAACTAGCAATGGCAACTGGACCTGGAGCCGAGCTGCGCCCTCCACAACTAAGATTGAAAGGACAACAACTTGACTTGGAAAAAAAGTCCTGGAAGTACACACTGTTCCCCAATAAAGTCCTGTACCCCTTCCCCCAATAAAATCTTTAAAAAAAAAAAGTTACCCATATGATGTAGCAGTTATCTGGCACAAAATAGATGCTTAATAAACGTCTGTGCTCTTCCTTCAATCACTAAAATGGCAGAACACAAATTACTAAGGTTCACAAGGGACTGACTTGTCTTTAACCCCCTTCTTCCATTGCTCAGAGAATACACTGTGACTGTTGTCCAAAGCAATCCACCATCAATGCTTCAAAACAAGTTTTAGTGGCTTTGCATGAAACAAAAAAGTGATTGCAAGAGAAACTTAAAATAATAATCACCTGAAATGCAAGTGTAAACAATGAGATAGCATTTTTTGCCCATCACACTGATGGGTGAGCCACTATGCTGGTGCAGGCATGCGCACACTAGACCCAACAATCCATTCAACTTCCAGAGGCAACTTGCCCACAGCTATCAAAATTACTTCAGGCACATTCCACTTGGCCCAGCAATCCAATTCCAGGAATTTCTCCTACAGAAATATTCACATATGCACAAACTGTGTGGAAAAGCAGCTCGTAATATGAAAAAAAAAAAAAAAAAAAGGTAAAACCCAATTATCCACCAGCCGGGAACAAGTTGGTACATCTAGACAAAAAAGTCAGGGAGCTCTTTCATACTGAATTGGGTTGATCTCCAAGAAACTCATAAGTGGAAAAAATGAGGTGGGAAAAACGCTCTTACATATACTTGTACGGGCATACCTCATTTTATTGCGCTTCACAGATACTGTGTTTTCATCAACATTGAGGCAAGACCCTCCACCAGCAAAAAGATAACCACACACTGAAGGCTCAGATGACCTCTTAGCAAAAAAGATTTTTTGTTTTTTTTTAAAGATTTTATTGGGGAAGGGGAACAGGACTTTATTGGGAACAGTGTGTACTTCCAGGACTTTTTTCCAAGTCAAGTTGTTGTCCTTTCAGTCTTAGTTGTGGAGGGCGCAGCTCAACTCCAGGTCCAGTTGCTGTTGCAGGGGGTGCAGCCCACCATCCCTTACGGGACTCGAGGAGTTGAACTGGCAACCTTGTGGTTGAGAGCCCACTGGCCCATGTGGGAATCAAACCGGCAGCCTTACGGGAATCAAATCGGCAGCCTTCGGAGTTAGGAGCACAGACCTCCAACCGCCTGAGCCACTGGGCCAGCCCCCAAAAAGGCATTTTTAAATTCAGATATGTACATGGTTTTTTTGGACATAATATTTTACACATTTAATAAACGACAGTATAGTGTAAATGTAAGTTTTATATGCACAGGGAAACCAAAAATTCATGTGACTCACTTTATTGCAGTGGTCTGGAACTGAACCCACAATATCGCCAAGGTAGGCCTCTATTGTGCATAAAATGTAGATGGAAAGACACACAAAGAAACTACAAGAGGGTCCAAGGTGAGAAACTTCATATTACTCTTAATATTCACTATCTTGACTGGAATCTGAACCATTTTAAAGCTAAAAGTAAATCTTTATGCAGGAAAGGGGGGAAGTGGGGAGTTACTGTTCAATGGGTAAGGAATTTCAGTTTAGAATGAAGAAGTTCTGGAGATGGATGGTGGTGATGGTTGCACATCAATGGGAATGTACTTAATGCCACAGAACTGTATACGTAAAAAAGGTTAAAATGGCACATCTTACTTAGGTGCAGTTTACAAGAAAAAAACCAATGTACATATAAATGGGTTTGAAAGCGCCTATCTCTGAAGCAGTCCATCCCTCAGCCGCCCCCACGCAGTGGCACTGGTGGGGCTAGGGGGTCGTGGGACCCCCCCCAGGTGGCGGGGCTACGGAAGGTCCCCAGAGCCGAGCCGCGGGACGCAGGAGACCCCAGGGAGCGGCAAGAACCCGGGGGGTCGCGAGCAGCCGCGCTGGGACCTGCTTAACCTTCGGCCCCGGGAACACGCCGGCGCAGTCACCCGAGTCTTCGGTCCGGAGCTGCTGGGATGTCTGCCCTTCTGGGCCTGCTCAGTCTCCTCTCAGCCTGGACACCCACTCAGGTACAGCCCGCCCACCGCGTTCACAGGTCCGCTGGGGACCGCCCGCATTCCGACCCGCGTCGCTCCCGGAAAGCCACCGCCCCGCGCCTGCGCACTCCCCGCGTTTACGCGACGGTGCGTCTTCGGAGGCGCCGCGCCTGCGCAGACCCGGGTATGTGCCTGCTTGAACCTGGATGCGGGCTCGTCCTCGGCTGTTCATCGTCCGATCCCGCTCATTGGCTGAGAGGTGGAGCGTGGGCCAGATCCGCTGCTGATTGGACGGCGCACGAACAGCTGGGGTCGCGTGGGCCAATGGAGGGGACAGCTGGGGCGCTTATCGGGACCGCTGAAGGCTGTGGGCTGTAGTTGCCATGTTCTTCGGCCATGGCTGCGGACAAATCGCTCGTGGCCGTGACCTGCACCGCGCCGATCAACATCGCGGTCATCAAGTACTGTGAGTGCACGGGCCGTGGGTGCGACAGCCTGGCGCGGGTGGACTGGATGGGGCCCTGCAGGCGGACTGGGCTCGCCGCCTCTTGTGAGGACGCGGTTGGAGGTCCACGTGCAGTGGTGAGCACTCATCCCAGCTCTCCACCCGGCCCCGCGGTGTGGCCTGCCGAATCCCGGACCTACGCTGCAGCCGGGACACTTGGGGGAGGGGGGTGTCACTGTCCACATTGGACGTCCATCCTCGCGGGGCCCGGAACACTTGTTTAAATGGTCCACACAGGACGTCCATCCCCAAGGGGGGACTCAGCTGCCACGGTCACGCCCACTCCGGCCACCTCGGGCCTGTTCTTCATTTCTAGCATGTTCCCTTTTCAAGAATGCTCCGTAAGTGGAATCGTTTAGTATGTAGCATTTTGGGATTGGCTCGTTTCAATCACTATAATTTCTGGAGGTTCATCCAGGTGGTAGCGGCAACAGTACTAAGTTCCTTTAGTGCTGAGTTGCCTGGTGTGGATGGGCCAGTTTGCCTAGTCATACACCTTTTGAAAGGCTGCAGGGTGGTTTCCAGCTTTGGTCTATTAGGAATAAGTCTGCTTTAAACGTTCGTGTTCGGGTGTTTGTGTGAATATAAGTTTTCATTCTTCTAGGGTAAATGCCCAGGAGTGTAATTGCTGAGTCATAGCTAGTTGTATGTTTAGTTTTTTTTAAAGAAACTGTTAAATTGTTTTCCCCGAATGGCTGTACCATTTTGCATCCCCCCACCTGTGTATATGTGATGTAGCTTTTCTGCTTTTGGTGTTGTCACTGGTTTTTGTTTTAGGTGACACTTCGTGGTTTTAGTGTGTGTTTTTCTACTGGCCAGTGATGCTGAACACCTTTGCATGGGCTTATTTGCTCTCTGTGTGTCCCCTTCAGTGAAATGTCTGTTCATGTCTTTCATCCATGTTCTAATTGGATTGTTTGCTTTTTAACCATGGAGTTTTGAGAGTCATTATATATTTTAGATACTAATGCTTTGTTGGATAAGTGGCTTGCAAATATTTCCTCCCACTCTGTAACTTGTCTTCATCCGCCTAAGAGGGTCTCTCAAACAGCCAAATTTAAAATTTTTTGGTGAATTCCAGTTACTAGTCTTTTCATTTGTGGATCGTGCTTTTGGTGAGACGTCTAAGATCTCTTTGCCTAACCCTACACTCTAAAGATTTTCTCTTGTTTTTTACTAAAACTTGTACAGTTTTACATTTTAAATTTTAAGCCTGCAATTTATTTTGAGGTTTTTTTGTTTGTTTTTTGTATAAGGTAAGAGACTTGGGTCAGGGTTCATTTTTGGCCTATGGATGTCCAGCAGTGTTTGCTGAAAAGGCTGTCCCTCCACTGAATTGCTGTTGCACTTTTTAAAAATATCAGATGGGTGTATTTATGGGTTTTTTTCTGGGCTGTCATAGATCACCTGCCAGGTATGAGTATTATCTCCTGTAACTGCCTACCATCCCCGAAGACCCCACACGACAGTACAGGAGATTTGAGGTTTTTTTCAGTGACTGGGGCTCCTCATGTTGGAAAGAAGGCAAAAGCCTCACAATTGAGCGCTTAGTACCTGGTAGGCACTCCAAGGTGATTTGTCGATTGAGTGAAAGAAGATAAAACAAACAATGAAGCAGGGAGATGGCTAGCCTCCAGCTCTGCTGGGGGACCTGGAGCTCAGTGAAGTGGGGAGCAATCCAGGAGGGCTTCCTGAGGGTGCATGCACAGCACAGCAGGAAGAGGATTTAAGTTGTGAATTGAGAGAGCAGGGTCCAGGCAGATGAGGGAACTATACAATGGGAATGGGGGTGAATGGGGAGTGCCCATGGGGAGGGGTGGGGCTTTGGTGGGTGGGGGCAACGGTGTCCTGGTTTGCAGAGCCAGCAAACTGACTGATCTTGTCTTGGGTTGTCTGTTCAGGGGGAAAGCGAGATGAGGAGCTGATCCTGCCCATCAACTCCTCTCTGAGTGTCACTTTGCACCAGGACCAGGTTAGTACAGACTGGCAATAAACACCAAGATAAATATTTACTAAACTGTGGCTAAACTTTTAACAGTTGGTAACAATAAATCCCCAGTCTGTGAACTGTGTCCATTCCATGCCCCCTGTTAGGAATGCTCATCACACACGCATGCACACGCCTACGCCCTTGGGTCTCCTCTGAGGTCCTGTCCCTTCATTCTCGTGCCTGACCCAGTGGCTCTACTGTGGGAAATGGATAGGGAGACTAGGCCTAGGGTCCAGCTGATCCCCTCCTGCCTTGGCCTTGACCTCCCATTCTCCAGCCAGGCTGTCCCTGTCCCTGAGTGGGCAACTGTGATGGGCCATGGCAGGAAAGGCCTCCCGAGCAGAAAGGGGTGCTTGGTGGGCCCCCACCCTTGAGGTGGCTCTGCATTTTCTTTTCCAGTTAAAAACCACCACAACAGCTGTCATTAGCAAGGACTTCACCGAGGACCAGATTTGGCTCAATGGCCGGAAGGAAGACGTGGGGCAGCCACGCATCCAAGCCTGCCTGAGGGAGAGTGAGTGGGGGTCCTACATGGGATTTGGGGGCCAGATCCAGCCTGTTCCTTCCCCTCTGTCCCCTCCTTGCTAGGCGGGGACTGAGAAGCACAGCAGGTGCTGCTGCCTCTTTACTCCCCATCCAGCTTTCCGAGCCCCCAGGGGATGGAGAAGGGGTGCCTGTTAGCACAGCCGGGGTTGGGTCTGGGGTCTAGGGCTTTCCCTCAGGAGGCCTGCAGGAGAAATTTGGGGCAGAGGCCCAGTATCAGTTGTGCCTCTTATCTGTGGTAGGCAAGATGCCAGGAGCAGGTCGGGGCAGCTCTGCCCAGTGGCTCTCTCCCCTTCTCCACAGTCCGCCGCCTGGCCCGGAAGCGGAGGAGCACCGATGACAAGGACCCGCCGCCCCTCAGCCTCAGCTACAAGGTTCATGTTGCATCGGTGAACAACTTCCCCACGGCCGCAGGCCTGGCGTCCTCCGCTGCAGGCTATGCCTGCCTAGGTGGGTTCCCAGAGGGAGACTCACACTCTTGCAGCCTTCAGGGAGCCCTCACCACATGAGGCTGAGGCCTTGGTTGTCTCACATATCTAAACATTAAAATCTCCCAAGAACTCTACGTGTTGGACCCTCCAGGTTGTATGTGATAGAAGCCCACCTCAGACTGGCTTAAGCCTAAAGTAGGGACAATTTCTTGGCTTACGTCACAGAATTCCAAGGGTGCAGTTGACTGCAGACTCTTCAGCAGCCTCACTGGGCATCTTCTTCTCTCCCTTGAAATCCTGGCTTGCTGTCCTCTGCGTTGGCTCACTCTCCAGCAGGCCCTCCCCACCTAGGGGCAAACTGGTCACCACAGTGGTGGCCATTAGGCTTGCACTGTCCTCATAGCCACTGAGACTAGTGAAAACCCCAGTGAACCTGGGGCCCAATGAAAACTCCAGGGATGATGCCTGCTGGCTTGGCTTGGCTCATATGCCCATGCCTGAACCATCTTTGGGGGCCGGCGGGTGGGTCAGCCAGGCCAGGAGGGGGTGCCAGTATCTGGAGGCAAAGGGCTTGCCTCATGGAGCCCCAGCTCTGAGTCCTGGCATCAGACCCTTGATCAAGCCCAGTCCTGCTCTGGCACCCAGTGTGCCGGCCGCCCCAAGGGTGCACATTTTTCAGGCCTCTGTGCCTTGGTCCCTGCCCCAGACAGTACCTGCCCCTCGAAGCCTAATTTCGTACTAATCCTCAGAGAAACTCTCTAGCCTCTTGGCACTCAGTCCTATAGGTGGTTCCGCTCCATAGGCTCTGGTGGTCTTGGTATGTCCAGTGCGTGCACTTGAGAACATTGAGTGTATGAGCACGTGGATGGGTGCATGGATGAGCAGGTGAATGCTCACTGTGGGAGCTGGTGACTGAAGCTCTGTCATCTCAGAATTGCTCATTTCTTGGGCTGGCACCCCCTTCCCTCTTAATCTCTGAGTCCTCTCTTCCCCTGTGCTCTCTCCTGTGCTTGCAGCCTATGCCCTGGCCCAAGTCTATGGGGTTGAGCATGACCTCTCTGAAGTGGCTCGCCGCGGCTCTGGCAGTGCCTGCCGGAGCCTATACGGTGGCTTTGTGGAGTGGCAGATGGGGGAGCAGGCCGACGGGAAGGACAGCATTGCCCGGCAGGTGGCCTCCGAGTTGCACTGGCCCGAGCTCCGAGCCCTCATCCTTGTGGTAAGTGAGACCGCTGTGGAGCAAGGGGTCCTCTTGGGCCAAGCTGGGAGCAGGAGGAGGGAGAAGAGACCTGCTTCTTGAGCTCGCTGTGGGGATGAGAAAAACGACTCTTGGTGGAGCCTTCAGGAATGACTCCAACGTGGCAAGGGGACTGCTGGTCTAGATGCTGCCATTGCCAGATCTGTGTCACCTCTGCCTTTGTCGGGAGGTCTCCATGGTCAGAAGGCACTGGCTCCCACCCTGCTGTCTGCAGCAGCTGAGGAAGGGAGGGACGGGATGGGTGTTGAGGATGAGGTCCAGGCTGTCTTTCCCTCAGTGCAGGTGAGCGCGGAGAAGAAGCCAACTAGCAGCACCGTGGGCATGCAGACCAGCGTGGAGACCAGCCCCCTGCTCAGGGTAAGGCCAGTGCGGGGCAGGTGCCATCTCCCCAGGGCAGGACACACGCCACACTGCCCATGTCCTCCGAAGCTGAGCTCACTGCTCTGCTGGACATGTGCATGGATGCTGAGACATGGGTGGGCGCGGACCCAGAGCCTGTGCTCTGGCTGCTATGCTGTGAAGCAGCCAGTGCCTCATTGGGAAACGCCTGTGCCTTGCAGTTCCGGGCCGAGGCAGTGGTGCCGGCTCGCATAGCAGAGATGACCCGCTATATCAAAGAGAGGGACTTCCAGGGCTTTGGCCAGCTGACCATGAAAGACAGCAACCAGTTCCACGCCACCTGCCTGGACACCTTCCCGCCCATCTCTTACCTCAACGACGTGTCCAGGCGCATCATCCACCTGGTGCACTGTTTCAACACCCACCACGGGCAGACCAAGGCAAGGCGGGGCCGGGGCAGCCCTGGAAACCTGTGGAGTGGGCTTGAGGCAATGAGCTTCAGTAACACCATGTCGTATCCCAGCACACGCTTGGCTGTGACAAAGCTTCACAGCACCTGCTTTACACCCCTGAGTGCAGGGCGCTGACAGTTTCCGTTTCACTGTTTCATTTTGGTTGCCTGACCCACTAAGGGATCGCAGCCCAAACTCTAAAGCACTGATGTGGGCGACCGCCTCCCCATCACATCCTTAGTTGGCGGGCAGAGGTGCCACCACTCCACTCCCGGTTGTCCCCGTGGGCACTGTGGGAGTTCCCGGGTCTCCATGGCAGATGAGAGGGCCTGAGGGGAGTGGAGCCACTGTTCAGGCGATGATGTTGACCGCGTGGGTTCCAGGTGGCGTACACGTTTGACGCGGGCCCCAATGCCGTGATCTTTACCCTGGACGACACTGTGGCCGAGTTTGTGGCCGCTGTGAGGCACAGCTTCCCCCCTGAGTCAAATGGAGACAAGTGAGTTGTGGGTCCCCCCATTTGGGAGGCCATGGAGGGAGGAGCAGGGTCTCCTGCTGAGCTCGGGACAGCTGCACCTAAGGCTGGTGCTGAATGGGGAGTCCCGCAGGGGGACCACAGGCTGTGTGTCACCGAGTATGCCTTGCTGTGACCATGGACTCTTCTTCCTCATACACCCCAGCCCTGTGGTCACAGAGACGGGCACATGCGGCGTCATGGCTCCTATGTGGACAGTACTTGCAGCCCCACTATGGGGACGGAGCATTTGGATTTCTTCCTACCCGTTGTTTTAATGGTCCTTTCTCAGTGTGGGGACACCGTCCTGTAGGGGTGTTGGAAGTGTGCGGGGTCATTTTCTCTGTCTCCGTAATTGGGGTAGTACTGACGTCTAGTGAGTGGGAGGCCGGAATGCTAACTTCCTTACCAAGCGGAACAGACCACACAACCATGATGGCCCCCGAGGCCACTGGTGCCCTCGTTAGAAGCCCTGCTCTTATTGCCCTTGTCACCCCAGTGGGTAGTGTGCAGCTTTTCCTGTTCTGAGGAACATGTAATGGACTCATGCTTGACCTGAGGCATTTTCTTCTTAAGTTGTGTTACCCTACTGGGTGGAGCAGTAACCCCAGGCCAGGAATGAACTTAAAACCTCCGGGAGGTTTCTGGAAACCTTCCTCTCACAGTGACCCCAGCCAGGTCCTTGGTCATTTCTACTTAGTTTTTTTGTGTGTGCAGTAAAATACAGAGAAACATAAAGTTGGCCATTTTAACCACTTTAAAGTGTACACTTCAGCAGGATTAAGTACATTCAGTGTTTTGCAACTAGCATTTCTATCTGGTTCCAGAATTTTTCATCACTCCACGGCAGTCACACCCCTTTCTGTCTCTTGGGTCTGCGTGCCCCACATTCTTCCCATCAGTGGACTCACAGCACACTCATGCCTTCCTTTCCCCAGGTTTCTGAAAGGGCTGCCCGTGAGGCCTGCCCTGCTCTCAGACGAGGTTAAAGCTGCGCTGGACATGGATCCCACCCCTGGTGTCATCAAATACATCATTGCCACTCAGGTGAGGCCTGGCACCAGCCCTCAGCCCCAGGGCCCAGGGGCCCCTGCGGCCCAGCTCACCTGGGGAGGGCCCCATCCAGCACACAGGCCTTGAGGACTCAGACCTGGCACGTCTACCCAGTGAAGGGACTCCCCTTCATCCCCACTTCATCGGGGGTGTGCAGCCAGGTTGCTAAGAATAACAGCAAAAGGAGGAGCACCACACTTCTGTTTTCAAGGCATCTGGTCCACTATGGTTTGTTTCACTCACTCGCTCTCAACGTGAACATTTTAAGACACCCTGTGAGGTTTGGGGCAGCATTCCCAGTGCTGAGGGAGGCAGGTGGGGCTGGGAATGTGAAGACTCCAGGAGACAGGTGCTAGGGGTCCGAGGACCCTCAGGGCTCGCCCACTGGAACCAGATCAGCATCGCTGCTCAGAGTGGCCGAGCCGGGATTTCACTCACATCATCGATTCCAAGTCCCCATGACCTCAGGTGCCCAGGCCCCAGTCTCTACCTTTCACTGAGTCTGGGTGATAGAGGCCGAGAGACCATGTGGTTCTGTCTGAGGAAGTTGGGCACAGGGCCAGGGTGTCACCACACGGGTGGTCAGCTTCTGACCTGCCCTTACCTGGGAGTTGGGGGGTACACCTGTCCCTCCCTGTCATCCCAACCTGACATTGATTTCTCTACCTGCCAGGTGGGGCCCGGGCCTCAAATCTTGGATGATCCTCAGGCTCACCTCCTGGGCCCCGATGGCCTGCCGAAGCCAGCTGCTTGACCAGTTGCTCGACAGGAGCCCCGGCTGCTGCTGGAGAAGGGCCGCTTTGCTGGGACTGGGGAGCTGGTTGTGGCGGTGCCTGTGCTATGCTTTCTGGGGCTGGTGGGTGGCCCCCTCGCCCTAGGCCAGGCCGTGGCTGAATGGGGGCAGTGGAGTGACCACTTGCAGGCGCCAGGTGGTCAGGAACGGGCCCCCCACCAAGTGCCTCACCTTCCCCACCTGCACCAATACTGTGCTGAGATGAGGGCTGGGGTCAGATGTGGGCCCTGGGGGACCCAGCTGATGGTGGTGAGCTGCTGGTGTGTCTCCCTGAAGGATCTCTGGCCCTGAGCCCTGGAGCCACTCCCACTGACTGAAACAGGAGCTGGGCCACCGGAGATGCTGGGGAGTTGGCATCCCTCCATGGAGCTGGAGGACCAGGCACTGCAGGGAGCTGCCTCTGCGGGCTCCAGAGCCCTCCATTACGTGCTTTGAACATTACGTGCTTTGAACGGTTGTCCCAGCTCCTCTGCCAGAGCTCAGGCCCCTGGGTGTGGACGGAATGTTTCTCCATAAGACCAGGACTTACCTCCAACTGGAGGTGGGAGAGGAGCACCATGGTGCGTTGTCACAGGGAGCCCTGTCAACAGACCACGGGGAATAAAGCCAGCGTTGCTGATTGGGCCTGGCGTGCTTCTGTGTAACCAGTGTCGCTGTGTAGGCAGTGGGCAGCGCTCAGCGGGAGGGTGGAGAGGGTGCGGGCTGCGTGCCTCCTGCAGGAGGAGAGAACTTAGAACTTGCCCATTTGCTGACTTCTGAAGAAGCTGCCTTCTGCCAAGGTCCCCTCATTGCCCAGCCCTGTGGTGGGTGTTCAGCACAGTCACCCCCAGGGCCACAAGCCACATTCAGTGGCTATGGCTCTGACAGGCGTGGGGACATGGTTTGGGTCCGGCTTTAAGTTCCCAGTCCATGAAAGAAAGTGGGAAGCGGGTTTGCAGGGAGGAGCACTGATTCAGGAAGGTTCCAGTAGCTTACAGGTTCTGGACCCCAGGAATTGCTTGCACTTCTAAATGAGTTTTTCCATTAGTGTGAGGTCCTGCAACTCCTCTCCACTTTCCCAGCTTCAGCACAGTTGGCTTAGAGGAAGAGGAGAGGACGCCTACACCTATTGACCTGCCTGCTGGTTTCCCGCCTCTCCCCCTGAGAGTCAGCTGCTACTGCTGCTGACTGAAGGGGGTGGGCAGAGGAGGGAGATGACAAAGGGACAGGGCCAGCACTCTGACATTCTGGGTTTTCCCAGGAGCTTTGTACATCCCGTTTCCCTCCCCTAAGTTAGTCCCGTGGAGAGGGCTGCTCACCATACTTGCACTAGTCCAGGGCCAGATGAGGAAGTAGGCGCTGGGCCTGCCACTGACCTTAGTATTGGGCACTGACTTCCAGGGAGGGGTCCCCCAGGCTCCTGGTCTGAGGTCCTTCTCCCTTGAGGGGATTTTCCCCCTCCCCCCAGTGGGCATGGTCAAATCTCTGGACTTTAAAACCCTTCTGGGAACCTGGCCTGCTCACCGTCCTCAGTAGGCACTTAAGAGAGCCCAGCATTATGAGGGCACTTTGCCTTCTGAAGCAGGTGTCCATCTCACTGGGTCCCCCCTCTGCCTATGTCCAAGACCCCCAAGCGATGCTTAGGATGCCCCAGGTTGACCAGGCTCGGAGCTGACAGGAGAGGTGCCTGGCACCAAGTGGGCATCCAAGTTGGCGGGGGCCACGGTTTGCCCCGGGGAAGTGAGGCGGAAGACCCCTCCGACCCGCAAGCAAAAATTCTGGAGGCCGGAGCAAACCTCCCGAGCACCGCAATAGCCTCGGCCCCTTGCTGTCCAGGCCCGTCACTTGGGAGCGGGACCGGAACTCAGGGTGGGGCGGGGCTGCACCCGAGGAACTAGGGGACAGGGTGGGGGTGGAACCGGAACTTCGCGCTGGGAGGTGGCTGGCGCGCCGGGCTCAGTGTCCCAGCGGAGCTAAGCCGAACCGCTTTGCTGGTCGCCATGGGGCAGATCGAGTGGGCCATGTGGGCTAACGAGCAGGCGCTGGCGTCTGGCCTGAGTGAGTGAGCCCGGGCTTGGCACGCGGGGCGGGACGGGAAACGCCGAGACCCCAGGCTGCAGGCCGAGGGACCGGGTGGGCTGGAAACAGGGCAGGGGAGCCAGGGTCCTGACGAGTCAGAGACTCCGGGCTGCGGGCCGGGAGGCGGGAGCTGAATCCTGGGGGTGTGGGTCTCCGAGACTTATGCGGAAACCTGCAGCTGCATGGCGGGGAAGTGGGCCTGGGGCTGCCCAGCAGTGGGAGACCTCGGGCTAGGGAGGTGGTCCGGAGACCCTCCTGTCCCCGCAGATACCCGCGCCCCCGTCCCCTCCCCCCTTCTGCTGTCCCCTTTTCACCCCCGCCACCCCACCCGGACCTCACCCCGCAGATAGAGGAAGTTGCAGCCCTAGGGGAAGAGGCCTTCACCCCGGGTGCTTTCCGGGAGTTACCACCCTCCAGGATTGGGAAAACCTGGCAGGACCACCCACTCCTGCTGTTCCTCCTGCCCTGGAAGCCCCAGGGGTCGCGAGGGGCTCCCTCCCCCGCCCTGAGCCTTCACAGGACATCTAAAACCGCCCAGAGGGACCCCTCCCAGCCCAACTATCAGAGACTGCTTCTGGGGAAGGATGGCAGGCCCCCTCAGTCATGCTGAGCCTGTGTTCAGGAGCTCTGGTGAAAACACAGTGGGGTCTGCACCCCTGTGCTGTACTTGGAAGTGGAACCACTTAGGGATGGTGAGATTGGGCCCAGGCAGAGTCTGAGGCAAGAGGAAGCTGCCCAGAGGCTCTGCCTGCCTCTGGGGACCTGCCATTTCCAGGAAGGACCTGCACCCAGTGGGAGTGGGTGGGTGGAAAGACGGTGGGGAATGTAGTGATGAGGAGGGTCCTAGCCCACCACCATTTCCCTGGGACCCACCCTGAGGCCCCTCTGCCAGCTGGGGACAGGAGTCTGGTAAAGCTCTGGGAGGGAAGGGAGCAGATATAAATGAAGTCTCTCTGGCCCCTGAACTGTAAGATCACATTTTGGGGTGAGCAGTTTTGGGTCATGAAGCCTAATGGTCTGTTCAGGCAGGTCACCCCCTTGAGTTTGGCGTCTAGAGTGAGTGAGAAGTCAGTGAGTTAGATAGTTCTCACTTTTTTTTTTTTTTTTTAATTTTATTGGGGAAGGGGAATAGGACTTTATTGGGGAACAGTGTGTACTTCCAGGACTTTCCCAAGTCAAGTTGTTGTCCTTTCTATCTTAGTTGTGGAGGGCGCAGCTCAGCTCCAGGTCCAGTTGCCGCTGTTAGTTACAGGGGGCGCAGCCCATTATCCCTTGTGGGAGTTGAGGAGTTGAACTGGCAACCTTGTGGTTGAGAGGACATGCTCCAACTAACTGAGCCATCTGGCCACCCGGGAGCTGAGCAGCAGCTCATTGACTTCATTCTAGTTGTGGAGGGTACAGCTCGCTGGCCCACGTGGGAATTGAACCGGCCGTCCCGTTGCCCAGAGCTGGCGCTCTAACCTACTGAGCCATCCGTCTGCCCCAGCTCTCCTCACTTCTCCCCAGAGTTGTCCCCAAGCAGTTCCCCTGTCTGCCACAGGTCATGAGGCCTTAAACAGCTGCAGACCAGCCTCCCTTCCTCTCACAGCTCCTCATCCCCCAAGAAGTAAAAGGCGACAGAGGGCACCAAACTCGGAGCTCTCTGAGAGGCATGGGTTCCAGTCTCCTTGGGTGCAGCACCCCCAGCACCCCTGTTCATGGCATGCCCACTGTGTGCTAGCTGAACCTTCCTTGCCTTAGCTAATGTCCTCAGGATCATGAGGCTGGAGCTGTTCCTGCCTCTACTTTACAGACAATGAAATCAAACCTAGAGAACGTACAAGCTGCAGCTCAGTTTCCTCCATCACCAAACGAGGCAGTTTACTGGAAGGTCTTCTAGGGCCATTCCTGCTCTGAGATCCTCCTCTTGCTGACTTTTTTTCCTGACTCCGTATAAACTGCAGCCACCTGAGACTGCTCAGGCCTGGCTAGACCCTGTTAGCAGCTGCCTGCAACAGGCTTCTTTTTTATTGTAGAAAATTCCGTCTAATCAGATCATGTCCCCTCCTGCTGAAAACCCTCCAGTGGGTCCAACTGCGAAGAATAAAAGCCAGAGTCTGACTGCTCTGTCCCTGTCCCCCTCCCTTCTCAGTCATTCCAACTGCACAGACCTCATCTCTGTTCCCAGATTTCCTAGGCGTACCCCAGGACCTTTGCATAAGCGGTTTCTTCTGTCTGAAGCATCCATGGCTGGCTCTGCCGTTCATTTCTCAGTTCAAATGTCACCTGCTTAGAAAAGTCTTTCCAGAGCACCTAGACATTTCTGTCACAGTCTCTTGTTCCAGTTCACCATCTCTGATGTTTATTTCTGTCCGCTCCTGAGACTATAAGCCCCACGAGAACTGAGGCCTTATCTGTCTTGCTCCTGCTTTGTCCCTACATTCACTTACAAGAGCCCCTGCATGCGGTGTGTAGTCAGCCCTCACACCTCCTGGTCAGCCAATGGTGTCTTTGCTCCCCTTTTGCTGATGGCAAGCAGCAGAACTGAGGCTCAGGATGGGAAAATCACACCCCAAAAGGCAAGTGGGCCTTATACTGACTGAGCACATGGAGAGACCACCCCTCCCTCTTCCAACTCACAGAAGTGCTGATGAGCAAACCAAAAGAGTTAATATATAGCTGAGCTCCACTCCAAGGATGGGAAATAATGCTGGCAACAAAAGCAGAGTGAGGTTTCAAGCTGGTGGGTTGGGGCAGAAGAAAGGGGTACCTAGGGAATTGGGACCAACAAATGTTCGGGTTTTTACCCAGTGGGATTTTGGAGCCTCTGTGTGAAAAGGGCTGAAACTGAGCTGCATGCCTCAGGCTAGAGCCAGGAAAGGCTACTTGTACAAGAAACAGACTAGAAAACTGTCCCCCCCAAGGAAGCTGCCATCTGCTGCCAGGGCCTGGATGAAAAAAGCAACAAACAAGGCAAAACCCCTGGAAGCTCAGGCTTGTGCTACCGTGTTTCCCTGAAAATAAGACCTAGCTAGACAGTCAGCTCTAATGTGTCTTTTGGAGCAAAAATTAATATAAGACTGGGTCTTATTTTACTATAATATAAGACCCGGTCTTATATTAAATTATATTATATTATACTATATTATAGTATATTAATTATATTAATTATATATATTATATTATATTATAGTCCTGGTCTTATTATATAAGACCCGGTCTTATAGTAAAATAAGACCGGGTCTTATATTAATTTTTGCTCCAAAAGATGCATTAGAGCTGATTGTCTGGCTAGGTCTTATTTTCAGGGAAACACAGTATGCATGGGGTGAAGGCTGAATCTACTCTACCCTGTGCTACAAGGACCACTGACCAAGAAATTCAGATAGACTCCATTCAGGACTGGAGAAACCTATAGAAGCAAATGTGAAACTGTTCTGTAAGGGCATTTCCTCAACCAGGACACAAGGCTGCCACAAGAAAACAGACCCTGCTGGGCACAGCTCACAAACATACCCACCATTTGAGGAAGCAGGCACCATTAAACAGGAAAATGTGCCTCCTTAAAACCACAACTACTAGTGCCCTTTGGGAGAGACTTGAGAATACGTGTACATGTTTAAACAGACGGTTATGTTCAAGGGGATAAAGGAGTAGAAAATTATAGAGGACAGTGCAAATAATGACTAATATAGAATGTCTAGAAATAAAAAATATAGTCATTAAAGGTTAATGGATGAATTAAACACTATCTATAGATGATAAGAAAATTGTTAAAGTGGAAGATGAATCTAAGAAAACCTCACAGAAGGTAGCAGAAAGAAGTTGAATCATACAATAATAGTACAGGAAGACCCAACATATATATTGGGGGTTCCGGAGGAGAGAATCAATAGACTGGAGGGAGGCAGTGTGAAAGGGATAATGGTTAAACATTTCCAAAATTGAAGGAGAAAAGAAAGTTCCTTATAAAATAAAGGAAAATAAATCCCTTCTTGGACACATTGTAATAAAATTACAGACCATTAAAGAAAATCTTCATTTTTTTGTTTTTTAAAGAAATTTCGAGGGTCAGATGCTTTTACTTATTTTGAAAAAATTTTTGGGGAATATTGGGGAACAGTGTTTCTCCAGGGCCCATGAGCTCTAAGTCGTTGTCCTTCTATCTAGTTGTGGAAGGCGCAGCTCAGCTCCAAGTCCAGTCGCCGTTTTCAATCTTTAGTTGCAGGGGGCACAGCCCACCATCCCATGCGGGAATTGAACCAGCAACCTTGTTGTTCAGAGCTCACACTCTAACCAACTGAGCCATCCGGCCGCCCTGAAAATCTTCAAATTTACCAGAGGGAAAAATGGATTGGTTTAAGACTGATTTCAGACTTCGTATCATCAATAATAGATGCCAGAAGACAATGGAATATTATCCTTGGTGCTGAGACAAAAACATGAATTTAATATCCAGATGATCTATCATTCAGAATGAGAGTATTTTCAGATATCCAGAGAGTTGCTGCTAACATACCCTCATCAAAAGGACGACTAAATGAGGTACTTCAGGAAGAGGGAAATTGAATCTTGAATCCAGAAGAAAGGACTGGGATGCTAGAATGACGATACTGGTGACTATTGACTGTAAATAATTAATAATAATGAGTAATTTGGGGATGAGATTGAAGTTAAACATTCTACATGTGGTTCAGAAAGAGGAATTTTAAAATTAAAGTTTGATCAAGTCAACAGGAGGCAGGAGAAGCAACAAAAGCACTTGTTAAAGAGAAAACACAAAATAAGATAAAATAAGTTACAATTATCTGCAATCACAGTCCATAAACTCTGTTAAGTATACTACCAGATTGGTTAAAAATTCAGCTATATCAGCTTATTCGTGATAGCCCAAAACTGGAAGCAACTGACATTTCCCCAAGATGGAAGAATGGATAAATTCATACAATAGAAACAACTCTATAAGAAAAAGTGGTCCATCCACCCAAACGGCATGAATGACCTTGACAGCCTTCCATTAAGCAAAAGAAGCCAGATCTAGGGTTCCAGTCTTGACTGGATAGGGGCACAAGAGAACTTTCTGGGATTATAGGCATCTTGACTTGGATACACATGTAAAAAGGCATCAAGCTTATGCCTGTATATTTTACTGTGTGTAATAATTATACCTCAATAAATTGCTGGAAATTCTGGGGATGGATGGTGGTGATGGTTGCACAACAGTGTGAATGTACTTAAGCCACTCAACTGTTAATTTTAAAATGGCTAAAATGGAAAATTTTATGTTATATATATTCTACCACAAAAAAAATTGCAAAAAAAAAAAAAAAAAAAAATTCCTGGGGAGGAAAAATCCAGATGTATGTCATTTACAGCAAGAACACGCAGAGCTGAAAATAAAGGGTTGGAATAGCTGACAAATACTAACCAAAGAAAGGTGTAGGGATATCGGTATCAGACAAAACTAAATGAAGGTGAAACACAGGAATAGGGGCAAACAGGAACACCATGCAATGAGGGGAGGGCTTCCATGAAGCAGATACAAAATCTACAGTCAACAATATAGTCTTTCAGTGCATAAAGCAAAAACAAAATCACAAGTGGTCACAGAGCTCAAGAGTGAGTGTTTAGGGCAGCCGGATGGCTCAGTTGGTTACAGCGTGAGCTCTTAACAACAAGGTTGCTGGTTCAATTCCAGATGGGATGGTGGGCTTCGCCCCCTGAAACTAGGATTAAAAATGGCGACTGGACCTGGAGTGAGCTGCGCCCTCCACAACTGGATTGAAGGACAACGACTTAGAGCTGATGGGCCCTGGAAAAAACAAAAACACACTGTTCCCCAATATTCCCCAATAAGAGTAAAAAAATATATATATATAGTATATATATGTGTGTGTATATGTGTGTGTGTGCGTGTGTGTGCGTGTGTGTGTGTGTGTGTGTGTGTGTATATATATAATTTTAAAAAAAGAGTGAATGTCCAAGCTGGAGTCCATGACCCTCCCCTCACCCAGGGCTCAGAGGCTTGCTGTGCCCCCACAGTCCCTGGGACACAGGCCCAGCTCCACCAGTACCCGAGGCTCCTTCAGCCTCTTCCCCAGCTCACATGCCACTTCCTAGGGAAAGGTATCTCCTTATGTGCAGGGGTCTGTAACTGCCTGGGTCCTCTTCCTGGGCATAAGTGTTGATGGACATGAGGGCTGCTCTGGGGTGGGCTGGTGGCCCAGCTGTGGGAGGGGGGAGTACAAGGGAAGGTGGCCAGAGCCCCCTGCGGACCCCACCCCTGCAGGAATGGGACAGGGGCATGCGCCTCCCACAAGTGCGGGGCCCCTACTAACCTGCTTCTCCTCTGCCCACAGTCCTCATCACGGGCGGCATTGTGGCCACTGCCGGCCAGTTCACCCAGTGGTACTTCGGCGCCTACTCCATGTATCCTCCTACCGTAAACCCCAGGATGGGGCGGGGTGGGGGTGGGAGAGTGGCATTGCCTGCGGCAGCGCACGTGGACTGGGAGTAGAGATGCCAGTGCCTCTGGGAGCACAGCACTTCACAGTTTGTAGAGTGCTGCTCACATCCCTGGGCCCTTTAGACTCAGAATAGGCTCAGCTGCAGTTTTGGAAGCCAGGGCTTGCTGTCAAGCAGTGAAGCAACTTGTCTAGTTCCTGGTGAGGAAGTGGGAAGTGTCAGCGCCCCCAGGGATCCCCTGTGTACCCCCTTCTATCAGCTGTCCCCCTGGCCTGCCTGGGGCTATCCAGGAATGGGCTGGGCCCCTCCGTCCCCTCCTACCCTGCGGCCAGCTGTCGTAGGCCCTCTGGAAGCCAAGGCAGGCGTGGAGGAGGGAGGGCACAGGACAGGCAGCCAAGGGGCCAGACCTGTGGAATCCTGCCTGGTTGTTCCATGCTATGCGGCCCCAGGCGGTTGCTGCCGCATGTCTCTGTTTCTCATCAGCAAAGAGCCTCTCACTGTGGCCCCTCGGGCTGGCCTGGGCTGTTCCTTAACTGCAGAATTAGTGTGGCAGGTGTGTTTATCTGCCTGCTGGAGTACCCCCGAGGGAAGAGGAGAAAGGGCTCCACGATGGAGAGATGGTGAGTCCCCCACCTGCTCTGGGGCCCATCCTAGGGGCTGGGTAGAACCCACAAGGGCAGGACACCAGGTCAGGAGTCCTGCAGGAGCCTGGCTCTGTCCCTCTGAAGCTCTCGCACCAACACCTTCGTCCTCCTGGACAAACCACAGCTGGTGCCTGCCCAGCTGCTGTGGCCCCGTGGCCCCTGGAAGGGAGGAAGCCAGGGTGCTCTGGGGCAGCGTGGGTAGTGGGGTTGCTGAGTAGGACCCAGCCTGCCTTCCCTCTCTCCCTCGGCCTAGTGGACAGAAGTACATGACGAAAGTGGTGAAGTTGTTCGGGCCCCTCTCCAGGAATTACTACGTCCGTGCCATCCTGCACCTTGGGTGAGTCCCTGCCCACTCTCAGGCCCAGGAGCGCCCTGGGGTCGACCCTCCCACTGGCCTGGCTGCCTGGATAGGAGAGCTTGGGGTGGGTCAGGCCCCTCTTAGCCCAGCTATTTTCCCAAACAAAACCCAGGTCCCAGGCTCAGCCAGTGGTTTCCCCAAACCTGTATCCCTCATCTCTTACTGCGGAACAGTTCGCCGCAAACCTTGGTAGCTTAAATCAGGAACAGTCAGGGTTCTGGGGTTGGTAGGGCCCAGCTGGGTGGTTCGGCCGCCTGCCTCACGCACGTGTGTGGTGGTGACTGTGGTGAGGCTGGAACACGCAGCTGCTTGGGCCTCCCCCCAACATGGCAACTGGGGCTAAGCTTGTTAGGGTACAAGTCCAGGCAGAGGACAGCTGCAGGGGCCCAAACATAGAAGCCCTGCATTTGGCAGGGTTGGATGTCGCCTCCACCCAGGGTCCTGTGGCTAGCACACTTATGGTCTATTTTGTCCTAAGATCTTGTGGCATCTGCCCAGGACCTGGACCCCTTGCCGACATCTGCTGACTACCCTTTTGAGTCTCTTGTCCTCCCCACTCTTCCCCAGGCTGTCTGTACCAGCTGGCTTCCTGCTTGCCACCATCCTGGGGACAGCCTGCTTGGCCATCTCAAGTGGCATCTATCTGCTGGTGAGTGGTGTGGACTGTGGTCAGTCCGGCTAATGCTTGATGCCTTGGTCCCTGCAGCCGCCTGCAGGCCGAGCCAAGGCCAGGAGCCTATGTCCTTGCTCGTGTGATAATAGGAATAGTGGTGACCCAGGGGCCTAGGAGTCTGCATTTTAACAAGTTCCCTGAGCTGCACACTCTTCACCCCACAATAGGCCTGGCGCCTTGGAGAGGCTCCAGGCCGGGATGGGTCCAGGGTGAGTGGGCTCCTGCCCTCTTGTCTGTCCCCCCGGCCTCTCCCTCCGTGGGTGCTACCTGTTTTCCTGACTCAGCATGATGGACACACAGGCAAGGCCTCCCTGTCCTGCTCCTGGGGGGAGTCTGGAAAGCGGCCTCCAGGGGCTCTTTCAGAAGCCCAGGGATTCCTCATGTCCCCTCTCCCCCTTGGGGCCCCTCCTGGCATGGTGAAATAACTTCAGTTTGAGGTTAGGCAGAGCCAGGTCCTGGCTGTGTGGCCTCAAGCCAGTTACTTAACCTTTCTGAGCTACAGTCCCTTCAGGTCTTAATTGAATTCAGAGTTGGTCCTACCCTGTCCCCTGGTGGGAGTGGGGGAATGCAGAGCCCGGGGTCAGGGTGGGGGTGGTGGCTCCTGTAGTCCCCTAGGGCCCAGCGCTTCCGTATCCCACAGGCAGCCATCCGTGGTGAGCAGTGGACCCCTATCGAGCCCAAGCCCAAGGAGCGGCCACAGGTGGGGGCCACCATCAAGCAGCCGCCCAGCAACCCCCCACCCCGGCCTCCAGCTGAAGCTCGCAAGAAGCTCAGTGAGGAGGAGGAGGTGGCAACAGGAGTCTCCAGTGGCCCCCAGGAAAACCCCATTCCAGTGACCGATGAGGTTGTGTGACAGGCACCTTGACCTGCAACCCAGGTGGTTGCTGTCTCTAGTAGCTCTTCCTGAGGGGGGGTAGCCCACCCAGAACCCAAGGGCACCCCTTTTTTTGCCATCCGGAACCACAGGCCCTCTTTCCGTGTCATTCGAAGCCACCGATCATCTTTCTCAGTGACACTTGAAATCACAGAGCATCTTCTATTCTGTGAAATACAGTATCTGGAATTCCAAGTATTTGAGTTTCTACTCTGGAAATTAAATTTCCAGGCCTGGGAGGAGTAAGTGTGTGTTTCCCTACCAGCTTTCCTGGACCTTCCCAGACTCAGCTTCTGGAGGCCCCTAGTCCCAGCTGAGTGGCTGAGTGAACAAGCAAAGCAATGAACTAGGGGGTTGGGCAGGGAGCCCAGCAGGCCTTCATCTTGGGGCCCCTTCCCTTGGTGTCATCCAGGATGGCCGACCAGCTGGGAGCGGGGGGTGAGGGGCTTCAGGGGCAGGGCCCAGCGTGGACCTCCTGGGTACCGCCTGTCACTCCCCAGCTGGGAGCCCTTGTGGTCGCCCAGTGTCATGCGGGAGACCCTGCTCGCTGCGCCATTTGTCATGCCGGGTGTCATGCAGGGTGGCCTGCAGTGTCTCTGCTCCCGCTCCCCACATAAGAACGCAGGATATGGTGAGGCCAAAAAGGAACACCCACAGAATCATAGATGGGGGAGTCATACCACTATATTCTCGCTGGCGACATCCGCCTCTCTGCAATCCGCTCTTGCCAGCCCAGCCACCATCTTCTTGCTAGCCCCCATTTTTTCTCTGCTAGCCTAGCCACAGCAGTTATATTAGTGGCCAATGGCTCACTGGTTAGAGCTGACGGCCAACTAGCCACAGCTGATGGCCATGCAATCACAGTCGATGGCTATTTACTACCTGAGCCAGCACCTTTCTATGTGAGGCCGAGAGACTGGAAACTGCTTTCTGGGGCTCTGTCCCCACACCCAGCTTTGCCTGGCTTCAGCTCACAGCCCAGCCTGGAAAGCCCCTTCCTCCTTGATGGGCTCTCCTCAATCTCCCACTCTCTCAAACCCTGGAAAAATCCTTAAATGCCTCCCTCCTGTTGGCCCCCCTGCTCTCAGTAAATCCTACTTGCAGAACTGGGGGTCCTCTAATGTTCCAGGGCCAACCAGCACTCCTGTACCAGCCTTGCCCCGAGACACAAGCACTCTGGCCTTCCAGAACGGCAGTAAAGCCTCAGGCCCCCTTGACGTGCTTTTATGAACCCCAGACCTATCCGTGCTCTGTCTCCAGCATAAATCCACCCCTTATCACCTCCCTGCTCTGCCCTGCCCCTTGCAGGCCATTCCCAGGACTGCAGCTGTCACGCCCAGTGCGGGCTCAGAACCCATAATCTTTCGCAGCGCAGGACAGACGCCCTCTGCATGCGGATCCTACAGTCACTCCCCACTCAACCCTCCGACACAGGCACGCTGCCTTCTCAGGGCCTTTGCATAGGCTGTTCCCTCTGTCTGGAGCGCCTGTCCCTGGCTGGCCATCCAGGCCTTTGCTCAGGTGGGGGAGCGGGGGATGACCCTCTGTTTGGAATTGCAGCCCCTCCTACTTCCCTGCATCACGGTCCTTAATTCTTTCGCCAAAGATAGTGCTTTACTGCTTATTCTGTGGTGGTCTGTCACCCCGCGTGCCCTGCGGGCAGGCAGGGAGTCTGCTCCTTTTGTTTACTGCTCTATTCCCAGTGACAGGTACATATAAATATGTGCTGATTCCACAGTCCTTCTAGGTTCAAGACAGAGGTTACCCTCCCCTCTTCCTGGGTGCTTGCACACCCAGGAAGTTAATCAGTGGGTAAGAACAACAAGTTAGAAAGGGAGGTGCTGACAACTGCCCTGCAGCCTTCACAGCCTGAGGTCAACCCTTAAAGCTGGCTGGGCCTATCCATCAGAGGTGGGGAAACAGGCTCCACAGGGGGTCGTAGCTGAGCCAGAACTACCTCAGAGCCCCTTCCACAACTGCTGAGGCCACACACTCCTGCGCCCCTTAACTAAATGCCTCCCACCTCAACACACCCAAATGCGCTAATTAGAACTTACGTGGTGAGAACATTGACCTAGTCATCAAGGCAGCCGGGGGGCATCTGGCCTGCTGGTGCTAGCTAGCTTTGCTGCCCCTGGTCTGGAAGGTGACCAGCTGTGGACAGAAGCCCAAGGGGGGGTGTCCAGGCCATGGCACTGGCCTTTGAAACTGCCTTGGCTTCTGCTGGGGCTGAGGGAGCATGACTCAGACACTGGAAGGTGATGATGCTCGCCCAGGCTGCAAAGGTGCCCCCCTGAGCTGACACCCCCTGGGAGTTATCCTCAGAGACGCCTGTCCCTGGGGCAGAAAGGCATGCCCCAGGTGTTCGCTGTCATTGCAAAGGCCTGGCACACCCTTGACCCGTGGGTACAGCAGGGTTGCCTACATCACCACTGGGCTGTGGGAGGGAGGCCCATCCCTGGGCCCCACACCATCACCAGGTGGTATGAACACCAGGTGAAAACTGTAGGTGCCAGCAGGGCACACTTGGGCTGTACTTGTTTAAACCCATTCCCCACCCTGGATGCAACTGGGGCTCAAGTGTAGACCTTTCAGGAAGGATATGCCAGAATCAGGCCTGTGGCTGCCCCTGTGGGTCCAGCTGGCTGTCAACCAGACAGGTGAGGGTGAGGAGAGTGACTTCACTCACCCCTGCTGTGCCATCCAATGCTGTGCTGGGGGCTGTTTATCAATGTAATAACATTTATTTACATTTACAATAAATAACTGTTTTAGAAATACAGGGGGCTAGGAAGAGGGAGCTTGGGGTGGCCTGGACCAGCCTGAGACCAGTGACAGGGTGAGGGAAGCCCCGGGGGATTACCGAGTTGGGGGCGTTAAGAACACCTTTTCTGTTTTAAGAAGTTCCTTAACCAGGTTCCTTCTAGACTCACTGTCTGTTTTTGTGAAAGGGTAACTGAGTGTCCAGGTGGGGCCTGACCAGCACACGGTCACCGGGCCCGTCCAGTGTCCATTCTCCACTGTGCTTACACCAGAGGCCTGGAGCCCCTGTACCTGCTCAGGAACCCCGGGCAGCAGAAACAGGGTCACTCAGGGCATATAAATAACTAATAAATACACATAAATAGGAGGGGCCCTCTCCACAGAGAGATCCCCACTGTCCAGTCTGGGAGGTGATCCCTGCCCATGGCACGGGGCGGGGACAGCTGAGGCTGGCAGTCATCATGCCACCCTGGGCAGGACGCAGGTGCAGCCAATGGGCACGCGGATGGACTCAGTGTGGAAGGTGAAGGCCCCCGGCGTGGGTGTCCCCGTGGCGTCCCGAGAGCAGGGCTGGCGGCGTAGTACCAACAGGCTCTGGTGCAGTGGGACAGAGTTGAGTGCGGCTGTCTCTCGGCCGGTCCTGGCGCTAATGCAGCCCTTGCACAGGCACTCAGCAACAGCCAGCTTCTGCGGGTAGCGGCTCTCGTCTGTGTCCACGCTGTGGGGACAGATGGGTGAGGCCCAGCCCCAGAGCCTGGGGGGGGGGGGCATGTCCCTCCTTCCCCCTATGGCTACCGATGTGCTCAGGGGCGCTGCTAGCCTGAGTGAGGGCTGAGGCATTAGGTTGCAGGGAGGATGGTGCGTGGCTCCTGGAGGGCCGGCATGTAGCCCGGGCTCAACGTGGTGCTTGTCTGCGTCCCCAGTACCCTCCCAGAGCACAGAAGCTGGGGGGAGGCTTCCAGGAGCCCCCTTCCCTTCCCTCTGGGCCCAGCTCAAACTCTGCAGGGGCGCAAGTGGGGGCCCCAAATTTTCCCAGAGGACCCTGATACCCAAGGTCTGGGCTGAGATTTTGGAGACAACATCGGCAAGGAGGTCATCTAATGGAGCCCCACTGTCCAGGGTAGGGGGGCCTGGCTGGATGAAGGTGAGTGTGCTTGTCCCATTTAACAGGTGAAAACACTGAGGCTAGAGAGCTCTGCATTAAGCCAGTGCCCAGAGAGGGGAGGGACCCCAATGCCACACAGCGGGGATCCCAGTGCCCAGGGAGCTCCCATAGGCCTCACCGGTATCTCCAGGGAGAGATGGAGCGCTGGTGGACGTCAGCTTCCAATACCTCCTCGGGCCGCAGCACTGGGCACTGGGTCCCAGTCGGGGGCTGCTTGTTGCGCCTCCTGCGGCCCACCACCTCCAGGCTGGACACCAGGGCTACTGGCAAAGCCAGTTCCCACTTGGCAGCTCGAGCCAGCAGGTGTGCCGGGACCTGACCCAGGGGCAGCTCCTCAGCTGTGTAGCAGCGTGGGGTCTCACGAGTATGGGTGTGGGAGCCTCCCCAGAGTGGAGGTCTGTGGCGGGCCAGGCTGGCAGGCAGCCAGAGCAGAAGCAGGAGGCCAGGGAGGAGCTGATGAAACAGGTGGTGGGTGGTCAGAGGGGCCCCAGTGAAGGGAGCATCTTGCTGCCACCCCAACTTGCCCTCTTCCCTGTGGAAAGATGAGGTACAGCCCACCCAGCCTCCACAGCTAGGGAAACTGAGGCCCAGAGGGGCTAGCACCTCAGCCCTTGCTCCCCAGTACACTGGGGCTCCTGGGTTCTGTCTGTGTCCTACCCCAAGATTGGGGGGGTTTCCTGGACCCCATCCCAACATCTTTAGTGTGGGGGTCAGGGAACTGCCACCCCTCTGGGCCAGATGACACCGTCCAGGTGGGGGCATGGGGAGAGGTGGCTCACCATCACAGTGGCAG